>NC_056741.1:1523787680-1524110180 GCF_019279795.1 Protopterus annectens | reverse complement strand
CATGGAATCACGTCTGTGGCTCTGCTCAACAGGGGCACAGAAAATTAACTTTCTTTGGTGGTGTAAGCCAGGGAACCTTGTTGGCTAGACTTACTTAGGCCCTTGGGCCGATAGCCTAGTACTGACTTATGAACCTATAAACCTATGAATATCACACTAGGGTAA
This sequence comes from Protopterus annectens, assembly GCF_019279795.1. Classification (NCBI taxonomy): domain Eukaryota; kingdom Metazoa; phylum Chordata; order Ceratodontiformes; family Protopteridae; genus Protopterus; species Protopterus annectens. The sequence continues at coordinate 1,524,110,015 of NC_056741.1, read as the reverse complement.
ATACACTGAGCTGCTAGGCATGTCATCAAGCACTGTATACACTACAAACAGGCTGCCACAACACTATCCCAATTTACCTATGGGGGAATGCACATGTAAGTGCAAATATAGCAGCCACTACAGGTGTGTAACAGCATGGAGTAACAGACACCAGTGTGAAAGTGCATAACCACAACCAATCTCAACACAGTCACATTCACATAATGATAAGCCTATGTAATAGTACAGTCTATGGCCTGTGTGAACAGAAGTCATCATCATGTTTGCCACTCACACACTAATCCTACATATACTGGCTCAATTCACAGTGCAGTCTGATGCCTGACTGTGGTATGGGACATGTCTCACTCTGGCCCTATAAACATCTAGCTGATAGTGTACAGGAACTGGGGCAGCATGCAAAGTCAGATAGAACAGGACCAAGAACACTGACATCTATCCCATTCTGTACACAGAACAAATAACATATTCACAATACACTGCTACATAATACAGACACTCTGTCAACAATCACCATAAGTACACATACTTCAATACTGTACATACTACAACAAAATGTCCAGGTTTTGTCCTCAAATATTAGACCTCCTATACATTACATGTCTGGCAATCTGATTTATCACTGGCTTGATATCAGGAATTATGTCAGTAAATAATGGTATACTGTACTTATCCACCTCTTACTGCATGACATATGAACAAAAGGGTGACAGACTTGGGGGACAGAGGCACAAACATAGGGCCAATATTGACATATTGGAGTTATAAATTGAGAACATTGCTCGTGTAACAGGGTTTGTTGTGACATATCTCTACTGAGGGCTATGAAGTCAGTAACATACATGGATGTTACAATTTACTGACTACAATCATCAGATTATGCTACTGCATTGATAAAGACAGCAAATGTGTGAGTAACACAAAAAATCTAAGACTCCAAACTCTGACCAGTGTGCAGATAACCCTACAGGTGAGAGTTTTCTCGACCACATAACACTGTCATGCCAGACTTTAAATCATGCAGAACAGCCATATCCACACAAACCCTGTTAAACAAACATTACTTCAAATGTAGAACAGCAATATTTACATTCTGTCCCTATGTCTGAAACATCCCCCTCCAGTCTGTTGGCCTGTCTCCCCAGTGTTTGTTGTAAGAGGTATTTCCAACAACCCTTTGTGATGCTGTTTGTCACACACCCACATGAAGTCCTGCTCACAGTGAAGGAAAAAGGTCAACACCCACTTGCAGTGCTTACTTATAGGAGTGTGTTTCCATGCAATTGGCTATAGGAATGATACCACAGCTGTTCCACATGCAATTAGCAAGTGGAGGACTCCAATTCATGCACAGACCATCAGCTGATTATGAGCATTACCTACCACAGTCAAGCTGCTGCCTATGCAAAAAAGATGCATTTTGTCACGTCTACCACAGAGGGGGAGAGAAAGAGAGACAGAGGGTAAGAAAGAAGGGAAAAGAGAAAGAGCCAAGCGTATTTGTGTATGATTCGTGGTTGGAGAGAGGTCTCTGGGTATTATAATGGTTGCCTATATATTCATTTATGGCTGTGGATTGTCTACAACCTCTACAGTGTTTGACAACTGTTGGCCTTGTAATGTGACACTGGGACATGGGAGTCCTCAATACGAAAATGTAGCAAATCCCACCCTGTAATGGATCCTGTTAGTACACAATCACACCAACACCCACACAGGATACTGATCATACAAACACACACACACACACACACACACACACACACACACACACACACACACACACACACACACACGCACCTGGCAGTACTGAGTTTCATACCCCTACCTAGCTATGTACTGGTACTACAGTGTTACACAGTTATCGCAAGCACCATCAAGCTTATATGTTAGAAAGTTTTCCAAAGGTGTCTTTGAAGATGAGTGACATCAGCAGCAGTGCTAAAAGAGGAGTAGGGAAAGTGTAGTATGTGTGAATGTCCACAAAATCAGGTGTCAACAAAGACACACACACACACCCATGCATTATCACAGTTGCCAGGACCAGGATAAGAACTCCTACTTAACTAGTCTGCTAAACTATGCTATTATGCAGTTATCACAAGTGCCACAGGGCTTATATGTTGGAGCGCTGCCCAAAGGTGTCTTTGAAGGTGAGTGACATCAGCAGCAGTGCTAAAGGAGGTGTAGGGGAAGTGTAGTAAGTTTGAATGTCCACAAAATCAGGTGTCAACAAAGACACATGCACTCTCACAGTTGCCAGGACCAGGATTAGAACTCCTACCTAACTAGTTTGCTATACTATGGCAATATTCTTTTATTGCAAGCGCCACAGGGCTTATACATTGGAGAGCTGCCCAAAGGTGTCTTTGAAGGTGAGTGACATCAGCAGCAGTACTAAAGGAGGGCTAGGGGAGGTGTAGTAATTATGAATGTCCACAAGATCAGGTGTCAACAAAGACACACACACACTCTCACATATTATCACAGTTACCAGGACCAGGATTACAACTCCTACCTAACTAGTTTGCTACACTATAGTATTATTCTGTTATTGCAAGCACCATGGGTTTACATGTTGGAGAACAGTCCAAATGTGTCATCGAAGGTGAGTGACATCAGCAACAGTGCTAAAGGAGGAGTAGGGGGAAGTGTAGTAAGTGTGAATGTCCACAAAATCCGGTGTCAACAAAGACACACACACTCTCACACACATCACAGTTACCATGTCTGGTATTAGAACTCCTACCTAACTAGCTTGCTACATTATAGTATTAATGGTTATCACAAGCGCCATGGGGCTTATACAGCTGAGACTTGGCCAAAGAGTTATTTCAAGGTGACTGATATCAGCAGGTATGCTAAAGCAGGGCAATGGGAGGTGTAGTGAGTGTGAAGGGCCTCAAAATCATTCATCACCACACACAGAGTTTAACAGTTGCCATGTCTGGGATTAGAACTCCTACCTAACTAGTTTGCTACATTATAGTATTACTCTGTTATGGCACGCACCACGAAGCTTATACAGCTAAAACTTGGCCAAAGGGTTATTTCAAGGTGACTGACATCAGCAGGAGTGCTAACATGGGCAATGGGAAGTGCAGTGTGTGTGAATGGACCATAACTTATTCCTCTGGAAACACACACACACACACACACACACACACACACACACACACACACACACACACACACACACTCAGCCACACACAACTTTACATTTGACAGGACTGGGTATACAAATGCTACATGAATACTGATTTGTACTACCATGTTACACAGTTATCACAAGTACCACAGACACTATAGGGTTAAGGGCTACCAAAAGGAATGTCTACAGTGATTGACATCAGCATATCATGTGATATCGGCCAATTGGATGTGTAGCGGGTGGGACAGGCCTCATAATGAAATTCTCACAGTCACTGTCTGTCTCTCTCTTCCCCACATATCTGCATGTGCATGTTTAACATATTATAGTTTGTTGACCTTGGATATATGTGAGTATTCCTATCCAATGTGTGTGTATGAAGCATAAATGGTGTACAATGCGGTGTGTGTGCACAGACATCTGCGAATGACAGATATGTATGGTCCACTGTGTTGTTAGACATGGGCTTTATTTCTCTAAGTGAGGGAGCATGGCCAGTATGACCTTCTGCATTGCGTGTATGAATCCATTCCAGGTAGGGTTGTACTCCAGTCCAGGGTTTGGTATTCTACACCTACAGCTAGCAACCTGTTTCTGCAGGATATCTGTAGATAGGTTGATAATATGGAGTCACAATGGGTGACAGATAGGGGGATACTGTAACTATTGCTGACTGTGCTGCTTGTGTTACATGGTTGGTGTTAGCAGAGATATGCAGACATATGTACTGTTTTACACTGTGATGTATTATGTCATTATCTACTGACAGATATATTTATTTTCTTGCAGGTATTTACTGGGAAATACAAGGTGAATAAAGCTGAGTCCAGTATTGTGGTCCGCAGCCTAGACATTCTTGCACTCTCCTGCCATTCTGGAGGGGTAGCTACAGACACTTGCTGATGGGTCTGTGTAAATGGTCCAGCACCTTGGTACAATGGTGGCTGAGGATCTCCTTCTTGTACATATATTGACTTAACAGAATGGACATATCCTGCTGTAGTCATACCTCTCAGCTGTACAAATTCATCCAGGTTACCCAGAGGCAGGGCTCATATATCTGGTCAGTTCCCCTTCACATTGTGGTTTATGAGCAGATTTGTAACCACCCTTTCCTGGGTTTGCAGGCAGGAGTAATATGGGTACACATCTGAGTTTCAGACTTCATACACTCCATGACATCCATGCTTCTACACCCCTCCACTCTGTTATTCTATCCTCTTCCTAACATTATGCGGGTGATATCTGAGAAGTATCCCTATAGTTGACCCTTCATCCCAGCCGTATTTATGGATTGGTCCACAGTTCATGCAATAACACACGGTGGCATGATACTGTGATTTCTCAACAAGGCCTTGCATTTGTGTTCTGTTGACTGTGTTAGGTTCTTAGTTGGGACCCTATGAAACACCATACATTGGCACTACAGGTGAGCCACAGGCCTTTGACAGAGGACTGTAGGCCATTTGGTAGTGATGCAGCCCATCTGTAGCAGGCCAGTGCATTCTGTCCCTCCTACATTCCTAGGCTGCATGCCAGTGGATTCCCCTGGGGTGATAGGGTAAGTGTGCGAGATGTTAATGGCAATAGTTCCTGTCCATATAGATTCACTGGTTTGGATGCAGGCAGGGTGCTGTTTACAAGCTAGGGGCACACTTGCATAGGACACCTCTTCAGCATGTTGCATTATGTGGGTATTCCCATACAGATGTGGGCTCATACTGTACTCATTCCCAACAGCAAGGATATGACCTGTGATAAACCTGTGGCTGATGGTGGGGTGAGCTGAGTGCATGTGTGATATGAAAACTACTTGCAGCTGACTCACAGATATACCTGGCACATTCCCCTTATGCTGCCTTGTGTGGAGACATAGGCAGCCTCTTATTACTTCATAACTGTGCCTTTTGTGGCCTGCCAGTGATTGTCCAGACTACATCAATATTCCATACTTTACAGCCAACTACTGTGCTGCTAACCTGTGTGTACAATTCCAAAGTTGTGTGCAGCTGACAGTTACATTTTATGCACTCTGTCTAAGGTATTTCCACCTGTGTACTGTGTTTCTATATGGGCCCACATTAATAGCATGTCCATCTTTCAGACAGTGACAGATATTGACATCTGGACAGTGAATATAGATGACTACTGACATGGGTATTGCTGAGAAGCACTGTGGTTGGCACTGCAGCTGTTGGAACATGGCCCTGTCAACCACAGTACTGACCATAGGCCACCGAGACACAACCCTTAATGCCTACATGCTGACCACTTCCAGACAATATTGAACACACAACAATCTAACACAGAGACCCTGGCATATTGTACACATGCAACAATCTATCCTGTAGATTGGGCCAGCTCGGGTAATCTGTGCTCCACTGATATTACTCCTCACACTTACATGTTACTGCATTTCTACATTGGATTGTGGGGGGCACACCTGATGACTTTACACATTTGCTATGACTGTGCTGGTATTTGAGGCACTCTGCCGGCATCCATTTCATATTGTATTCTGACTTATCATGCAGACTGGAGGCATATCAGTAGAGTACAGATCTTAGGATTTATTGCCTTACATTTCAGTTTCAGACATCTTACCTTTCAGAACTAACATACAACTGCCAGACCTGTTGTAGTCTGTCTGTGTAGGTCTGGAGGGGGGGCTGTTCACCATTGCCATCAATTGGAGGCCTTAGCCCAGCCTTTCTTGATGGTCATCTACCCTTGTCCTGCTGGCTGAGGCTGGTGGTGGGTATGTGAGATTCACTGACATGCATGTGTGTAGCCTGTGGACACACATTTGGGCCAACGCATGTACTGCAGTGGGATTTGTCACCTTGTCTAATACTGCCTAGTATGTTGACACCAGTATTTGTTATGGATTTCAGGCTGCCCATATAGGTGTCCACTATCTACTACCATCAGCCACCAAATTCCCTTGCATGCTCGCTTCCATACCATAGATACAACTATCAGAACATACCACTCCATTCAGAAATTGAGAGGAAGAGTGACTTACCTTGTGGCTGGGCCAGTATTGAGAAAGGTGCTGGAGGGCTGACTATGTCAGATGCACATAGTACACTCCCTATACATAGTAAAGCACAGGTAGTATCATGTTTGGCATCCCTTTTACTGTATGTGCAAGTCAGAGAGAGGCGTCATTCCCTGGGTCACTACCGTGTCAGTGTATATGCAATGTGCTGCCTCTTTGCCAAGGCCTGGGCATACTGGACATGCTTCCTTCTGCCTACATGAAAAGGCTCAGGTAGTTCCTCCTCCAAGTCACTCTGTGCCTGTGCTGGCCTTGGCAATAGTGGGGGGCTGTGTGGCCCTGGCACGTGCTGTTCCTGCTGCAGCTGTTTCCGCAGGATCATATTGTGTAGCTTGACACATACTATGAACATTTGTGTGCATGTAGCTGAAGAATACTGCAAGGCTCCACTGGATATGTCCAGGCAGCAGAACCATGACTTGACCATCCCAAACACATGCACTATTATGATTCTGGTTTGTACGTGTGCCTCATTATAACATTCTTGTTCAGGTGTGTGTGCATTTCTGATGGGTGACATCAGCCAGGGCTCCAGTGTGTAGCCAGCATCCCCCACTAGGTGGCCATATGGGATGTCCCCACTGGCAAATGACTGGTACAGCTGTGTCATATGCCAGCTGTGGGAGTCATGATAGCTTCCAAGGCTGCAAGCACATACATTCAAGATAATGCCCTGGGCATTGCACACGACCGGGAGGTGAAGCCCTTGCGGTTTATGTAAACCCTACACCACTCACTGGGTGGTGCTATGATATGTACGTGCATGCAGTCTATAGCACCCACAAGCTCAGGATATTCTGCTATTTGGTGGAAGAGATGCATATTGCTGGTCAAAGCCTCACGGGTGTTGGGGAAATATATATGCTCACTGGCATATGCTGACATGGCATCCAGGAACTGGTGGAGTACCCTGGATGCCAATGCCTGTGAGATCCCCATGATATCCCCAGTTGGCCTTTGGAAGGTACTTGTGGCTAGTATTCTTAAGCCTACACATACCTTGGTATCCACTGGGATGGGTTCCCCTCTGTTGGTTCTGTGTGTGAGGGGTGGCTGGCACAGCTCAACAATTTGCTGTACAATGTCCCTGTCCACCCTATACCACTCCACTATCTCCAGCTTATGTAGCCCCTGGTAGGTTACCCTGGGTCTGTACACTCTTCTCCTCCTCCTCACTGTAGGATGTTCATCAGCATTCACATCCTCACCACCCTCAGCCTCTTGCACATATTGATGTATGAGAATGACAGCAGCCCCTAACATTTTGTTAGTTTTGTAAAGTAAAATTTCCCTGTCTGTGTACACTGGTGGTGTAGAGTTTGTGGGGAAAAACAGACTGAAAGGTATTTGCATAGTTTATAGTAGTTTGCTAAGCTGCTGCATGTGTAATTGTCTGATTCTGATACATTTCATCTGCCAGCTATGCTAGTTCTCCTTGATTACCTTCCTATTGCTGTTTTCCCTTCCCCATTGCCTTCCTGTTTAAGCCCCGAGGTGTCTCATGCATACCAGTGTTCAGATATGAACAGAGCTGCTATGTTCTGTTTTTTTTTTTTTTGTTTATTTAAAACCCGGTGCACAGCGCACAAACCCGTTTAGGCTATGTAAAAACTGCTAGGCAGCCTCAGACACACCCCCTTCCTCAGCTGTGCTTAGCTAAGGGCGAACATGAGCCTCAGAGCTCCAATAAGCTTACAGCATGCATGACACACCCCCTTATGAGATCATCCACCTCTTACACTGATATCATGGAGTTGCTGCACTGAGAGGAAATCTGTGTTTCAGTATCAGTCCCCTCATTTGCATAAAACTGACTGCTAATTCATAGTTACCACACTGACACTGAGACTTCCCCCTTAGCAACCACTATTCCCTTGTATTATTTTCATTCTGTATGCCATTGACTATAAGGGCAAAATACAGATTTCTGTAAAAAATTATTTTTACCCCTATTTGTTGTTATTTTCAGCACAATCCCTATGCTTAAACGGCCGAGATCTGGCAAAAAAATTAACTTGTTTTTTATGAATTTGCAACTATTTTTCATGCCAATGGCCATACATTTGGCCAATGGGATGAATAACAGTCCTCATACATGCTTTCTTTAGAGCTGATACACCTCTATTTTTATTTTTGCAGAAATGTATTCAGCTACTGGCTGAATACATTTCTGCCGTGTAGACCATTCCTGCACAGACATCTGGCTGTTTCTTGGATCACTAATTCACCTCATTTGCATGTTTTTCACCAGAAAATGAGGTAATTAGCATACAGGAGCTGTGTCCATGCAGGAATAGTGTAGGAGCAGTCATGCATGTGCCAGGAGCTCTATCCTGGATCGCTCGGCAGACATATTGCATGCAGCAGCTCTTGCATTATTCCTGCACTCCATGCAGAGCTTGCTGAATCCAGCTAAGTGTCTTTAGCACTTTTCATTAACCTACCTTCATAGCCTCATTTTTTAAACTCAGCTGTCATTTCATCCAATTTTTTACTACATAATGTATTATCTGTGTTTAACCAACTTACTCTCGTAAGCTGACTTTTGACTATACTTCTAAATGTGTATGGGGCATGCATACTCTTCCTGTGAATAATTCTCTTCATTTGCACAGGTTTCCTATATATGCAAGTCATAATATTAGCACCATTCTTTATTAAATTAATATCTAAATAATGTATAGTTTCCTTAGAATATTCTGCAGTGAACTGTAAAAAATCAGTTGTCTCATTCAGATAATTAATAAATAATTCTTACTGACAATAATCCCCACACCCCAACAGAAATATATCATTAATAAAATGCTTGTATAAGAGGACTGTGTTACCTAACTCATGAAAATTATTAAAATATACTCTTCTTCCCATTTTGCAACTTTTATATTCGCATATGTATTAGCAATCAAAGTTCCCATTGCCACCTCAGTTCTTTGATGGTACATATATATTCTTGAAACATGAATATATTATTACTGAGAAAAATCTCAAGTAGTTCAAAATAGTTTTACTTCTCTCCCATGCATACTTGTGTTTCCACATAAATATTCACTTATAACATTAGTTCCAAAATTGATAGGAATCACAGTAAAATAACAATCTAATATCTAAAGTGACAAGAATTTAGTCATGATCTATACATGTCTTATGCCATTCAAGTAACTTCTGTAAAAAAAATCTCTGGTGTCCTATACATAACTTTTCACTTTTGTCAGGTATTTACCTAAAACTGACTGGAAGTATAACAAAATAGATTCAGTCACCTACCCACTACCTGATACAATAGGTATCATGGGTTATTTGCAAAATAATAATACTGGTAAAAGTCATTCTGTACATCAGCTGCTGCAGGTGAATAATAATCTGTTACTTGCTAAGTCAAGTAATGCATCATTGGATTGTCTGACTGGTCAAGTTTCGCCTGATAATGCTTTTGATAGACATTTAAATTTGCTGGAAAAGAAAACTCAATCTTTTAAAAAGTTTCTGTGGCAGCGACTCAGGTTTTCTGCATACCTTGAGTATGGGATAGTCCCTTGTGGACTTAGAATACTCAAGATGCCCTCTTTTGGAAAATTGCATCCCGAATTGGTGGCAAAATGTCAAGAGCTTAACCTCAAACTGAGTGTTGATTACATAAGGTTAATGAATAACTTTTTCTATAAAATTGAACAAGATCTACAAGATGAGATTGCAAAGGCAGAAAATAGTTTGATTGAAATGCCAGCTTTACGTGATAACTATACTGCCCACAATGATATGCTTCAGCGTATAACTGATTTTGAGAATAAACTGATTAATGTAAAAAAAAACATAAACTGTATAGAGATTTCAAAGACTTTAAAAATGGTAATATTTTGTCTTGGCCTAGGGAGTGCCATACTAACAATAATGCAACTGAAAATGATTAGGGCGGCGCAGTGGTGCAGCGGTTAACATTGTCGCCTCACAGCAAGAGGTTCTCTGGTTCGATTCTCGGCTGGGGTGCCTTCTGTGTGGAGTTTGCATGTTCTCCCTGTGCTCGCGTGGGTTTCCTCCGGGTACTCCGGTTTCCTCCCACATTCCAAAGACATGCATCTGGAGCATTTCTCCCCGGGCCTCCACTGAAAACAGGATCTGTGGAACCTAGTTGGACATTCCCGGTCAACAAATGTTAAATAAAAATAAAATAAATGTAATTAATAAAAGTTTGGACATTCTTGATAATTTTTCTGTGAATGAGACAAATAATGCAGTGAGTTTGTTTGTGTCTTTCGGCTTTTCCCAGTTAGGGGTCGCCACAGCGGAACTCCAGTCTGCTAATGATTGGCAGTAGATTTTTACGTGCTGGCTTGCCAGGCCTAATGCACAACCTTCAATGAAGGAATGCCATTCACGCATGTCGACACACAGAAGACGCTCTAACCGAGAATCGAACGGGCAACGTCTAACTGTCAGGCGACAATGCTACCGCAGCACCACCACCGCAGTACACAAATAATGCAGTGAGTATTTGTCTGAATCAGTCTTTGGTTAATGATGATGGAATATCTAATATTCAGTCAATTCAGAGTAATAGACATGAGAATGCCTTGTATCTACCCATGTTTCCATTGATAGTGGTAGAGTCCAACCCTGAGCGGATTTTCGGAACACCGACATCCCCTTTGTGTCAAAACTACCGGAAGCAGTTACAACAAAGCCAAAGGATGTTTCCAGAGGCAGAACACAGAAGAAAGAGAGAAAAAAAGAAGAGATGGCACAGCAGAGGACCTCAAACCTGCAGCAGGACAATGAGTGAGGCAAAATGAATTGACGTTCTGTTAATTTATCTAATTTAATATTGTCTGAATATGACTTGAGTTTGTTAAGTAAAGGTTTGCAATTTATTCCCTCTAGAAGTAACAGTGTTGTGGGTGCCCTTACAGACCTAAAGATGTTAACAAGGAAGCTTAGTTTGAAATTGATTTTTAAGGAATCCTTGAGTTTGACAACACATGTATGTAGAAAATCGAGTTTGTATTGACCAGTAAACTGCTCTGTGGTCACTCCTTCCCATCAACTATGTGAACGTGAAATAAGAGTATATTATAGTAAGAGGGATAAAAAGAAATGTTATAATCTTCCCCCTTGGAATATGAAGCACTTAAGAAGTTAGAAAATAATAAGGATATCATAGTTAAGCAGATTGATAAAGGAGGGGCTGTTGTTAAATATTGAATAAATTATATTATAAGTATATGCTTGAATCTCTACATGATACTACTACATTTAATGAAATTAGCTATGCTGAAGTATCTAAGTTTGTAAGTAGACTTAATATGGACATTTATGAATTACACATTAATAATGATATTAAGCTTGATTTGCTTAATTATTTTATTGTTTCCTGCCTGAGAATACCCATTTTATATGGGCTGCCAAAGATATATAAAGATATATGTCACCCACCCATGAGACTTACTGTATCAGGTAGTGGGTGGCTGACTGATCCTATTTCAGTATACTTGCAGTCAGTTTTAGGTCAATACCTAACAAAAGTGAAAAGTTATGTACAGGACACTAGAGATTTTCTACAGAGGTTACTTGAATGGCGTAAGACATGTATGAGGGAGAGAAGATCCTTCAACCTCTTGATGGCAAAAGGTAAATCAGATATTACCCTGACAGAACAAAACTTAAAAAAACTCAGATCAGTTGTTCATTTCTTATGAAGGTAAGAAAAAAGGACAACTTGTGTCAAAACAGACTGTCTTCAAATGGTTGTTGCATACTATTTCCTTTTGTTATACCTATCATAACAAGACAAATCCAGGACAGGTCAAGGCACACTCTGCCAGGACCTTGGCTTCATCAATGGCTTTTTGAAAAAGGGTGAATTATAGAAGTATTCTAGAAGCAGCAGGCTGGTCCTCTGCATACCTTTACAATGTATTATTTTGACTTGATAGCTGGTTTAATATTGAAAGAAAATACATACATGTAGATGAGTTAGGTTATCATTCTACACTAAAAATAATAGTAGGCGGTAAGAAAGTGCAAAGTGTGCATGCACTAAGGTGAAGATAAGAAACTCCAGTGGTTTTAACCCAAGTATAAAATATTCTGTTATCATCAAGTGCTACAGTGAACATGTGCAGCTGGTCTCAGGTAATTGGTTCCCAGGGTCATGACAGGGATTTCAGTTAAATAGTGTGTGTGTGTGTGTGTGTGTGTGTGTGTGTGTGTGTGTGTGTGTGTGTGTGTGTGTGTGTATGTATGTGTGTGTGTGCATGTGTGCATGTGCATGAATTCATGAGTGCATATATGTTGGATTAAAAAGAAAGTGTTGCGGTCTGTGCATGCTGTGTTTGGAGAATTTGAGTGTGTGTGTGTGTGTGTGTGTGTGTGTGTGTGTGTGTGTGTGTGTGTGTGTGTGTGTGTGTGTGTGTGTGTGTGTATTTTATAAGGATCTATGTTCAGCTACCCAAAAAAAAAATATGTGCGAACGGCTAAACATCGAACGTAAAACATCGGAATCTAACATTACTGAATGCGGATAATTTTGAAAACTCATGCATCGAATGGTCATATTCAGCCAACAACCAGGAAGTAATGTGATGAATAAGATAAGTGAAGGAAATCTTTTAAATGTTGGTATATATATATACATATATATATATATATATATACATATATATATATATATATATATATATATATATATATATATAGTTTGGGGGGTGGGAGCGCAGACCCTCACCTTTGATGGTTGCGGTTATGATGTTGGCCAACTATGGCCATTCAATGAATGATTTTCTGGTGTTATCTTCATTTGGTAATGTTACATTTCATTGTCTTATTTTCAGTATTTAGCCGTTTGCAGATATTTCTTTTCGATAGCTAAAACAGACCCATTTTATTACTGAGTGTGGTGCTTGTGTAGAGTGTTATGTAGTTTGAGTGCAGTCAGTTTGCTGTGTTATGCTTTTATATGTTATACTTGGACTGTAGTGATTGCATTAAGTGTGTTACTCAGTTATTAGACAGACAGATGCACACCCTCCTCAAACACACACAGGAATACACAATACCTGTGCAGCCAGAAAAAAAGAAAATATCATTTTCAGTATCTCAAGCATGGAGGCAAAATAACCTAACAGTTATGTCATGTATAACATCCTACTAGGTTTTGCTTTCAGTTCCAGAAAAAATAAAATAAAATAGATGAACCAGGATTTAAGGTGAAAATGACTATCAGAAAATGAAAAAAAAAAAATCACATAGCTAGTTTTCAGAGAGAAAATAGCAGTTATCATTTTTGTCCTCACTAAAGCAAAAATGTACCACAGTTTCTAGGAACATTTTCTATAAAAGAGCAAAGGTTTCAAGCCTATTGAAATCTCTGTTACCTTGGTATAGCTGGCACTCCTAATAACTTGATAAAAACAGGCTATCTAAAAAACTGGATGCTGGAAAGCAGACACTCTGACCATGTTTATGTTAGCCATTGATGGTATGTTGATGGGTTTGCATGAGAATTTTAATTCCAGTCAATAAAATACTCCCTCTTTTAATTGTAGTTACTTTTAATAACCAGAATAATGTTCTTACTGCCTCTTAAAAGTTTACTTGCAAGAACCTTAATAATGATCTTGTGCATAGTATCAGCATAGAATGTATCATTTAGTATGACGTACCCCCAGATTTAATAAAATCCATGTAGGCATAGTGTAAAGCATCTTCAGTAGCATGCCATGCATATTAATGAAGGTGTATTACTGAGGAAGAACCATGTAACATGGTTATTGAATCAGTGTAGGGAGTGTGTTACTGTGTCTGGAGATGAGTAACACATCCCTTGCACTGTGAAAGTGAAGTATATCAATGTATGCATATGTATTAAATTTAATATTTTTTTTATGTTAGCACAGCATGCAGCAATTGACACATGACAGACATCTAAAAATAGAAACCGGATACATGCATTTATGAATGCAAATGTCACGTTTAAGCACAGCTGAATGATGTTTGCCTGGCACGCAGTGGTGCTTAAATGTAGTAGAAAGGTATATGTAAAAATATAGCAGCATTCTACACATCCATGTAGCCAAATGGTTACAGTGACAGCCTTATGTGCAGTAGGTGCAGGGTTTGAATATACAGACAGATTATTAAGCATTTAATTTGCAAATACAAATTATGCCAATTATTTTTAAATCCTTGCCACGCACTGCTTAAAGAAGGAACATTTTAGCACCGCTTAGCTGGTTTTCGCATTGATAAGCAGTGCAAAGCACTGCTCAGCATTTGCTAGTCCAAGCACTGGTCAGCTCAGCTAAGCTGGTTTGCACACTGCTAAGCAATGGCAGTTTAAGCACTGCTGAGCTCATCTAAGCTAGTTTGCATGGTGCCAAGCCATGTGCCGCATTTTTAAAAATGGCCCAATGATGTGCAAGGGTGGGAAAACAGGCTTATTTAAGTGCAACAGGCAGGAATATAGCATAACATATTGGATTTTGAACCATGCAGGAACTATGGCACATGTTGGAGAGATTGTACACTTCTAGGTGCAGCTGTGGAGCATTCTGGAGTCTAAAGTCATGGTTAGACTCCTAGTGAAATACCATGATGTCCAGCTGCTGCAAGGCCAGTACCAGGGATTAGAGTAGATGTTGGAGGCCTGGAATTGGCTGGCACGCAATCTTACCAGTGCAGCAGGTATCCCCTGCACAGGTGAGCAAGTCCATCACCATTTCGATGACCGGAAATGATGGAAGAGGGGACGTCTGGACACCTGGGTACAAGATGCTCAGGATGGGAATGCCCCACAAGTTTGTATGTACTGTTAGCATTGTTTTACCAATACCTAATCTGAATGTGTGATAGACCAGTAACCATAACATGTGCTTCTTTCCCTAAAGGTACAGAGGAGAAAGCTCACAACCTAGAGGCCCATACAGCACACTTGGCCAGTTTGCACCATGAGTATAGTGAGTACAGATTAATTTGAAATCTATAGTCAAATACACAAGATAAAGTAATTCTGTCACTGCCTGTAGGTACATACTGTACAGATTTGAGTAATTCAATGAATGTGGATGCAGGGCTATACTGCAATAACTGTCTACTGCAAAGTATAGTGCAATAAAGATTAAAGCATTAAACCTGATAATATTAATGAAATAACAATTCTACTGCAATAATTGTAGAATTACAGCTGTATTGCAACACCTGCATTATCCCAAATGTTGCCTAATAAAGACACAAAAATATGACAATGACTGCATGAAGGTACCCCTAATAAAGTTGTGTTTTGCAATATGTGTGTAAGTAGGGCTGTTGTTCATGAAATCGAGTATGATATCTGCTTTGAAATAACACAAATAGCAACACAAAGAATACCACTAACCAACTCAAGGTTAGCTAAGAAAGAGTATTGTGCTAAACTGTAGATGTAGAGCTGTATTACAAGATATATGCATTATGAAATTTTCTGCACTAACATCTGAAGCAATACCAGGAACACTCAAGATAAATTGTATATATCAGGATTGTTTTTTGTTAACCATTGCATTTCAGCTATATGCATTCCTCCTGCAAGGTACAGTGCTGCAGACAAGTATGAAACTGTAATAGCTGTACACTGCAAATATACTCTCTGCAACTGTATATGGATCACGTAACCAAACTGATATTACGATATGGTTTGTATATATCACAGATATTTTCACCCACTAAGAGTTTATTGTGTACACCTGCATTATATGTATTAATGTACAGTTTGCCTAGTATCTCTGTCATGCATGAATCTCACGCATGTGTGTTCAGCTGTCACTTCAGTCTTGTATAAAACTGTACTACTATTACAAGGTCATATTTTGTTTCCAGGTGGGATCTAGGCAAATATCAGGCAGCTAATAGTCAGTTATGGCTCAGTAGCTCAGCTTGTTAAATGCTGTGTCAGATATATATTTTATCACACACAGACCAGGGTTCGAATTCGGTCACAAGTACTACTAAATATTATTGAAGCAGTTATGTATTGTTAACAGATTTTCTCCCCACAGGAGTTACAGGTAAATGAGTGCAGTAGCCCTTATTATGGGTTAATAATTTGGTTGCTCAGAAGTAACAGACTGTTAATTGCATTGCTCAGGAATGTGATAAGATGTCAGAAAATAAAGGCAACATGTACAATACTAATAAAAGATATTACAATAAATAAAATGTGTAATATTGGTATGGCTGTATGCCTGGTGTATCTGTATATGTTTTCTGACAGTCTAACCCCATGCCTGCCAAGGAGGTCATGATAGTTGTTTACTCTCTGTACTGTACATGAAACATGCCTCTCAAGTGTCATGCTGTCGCAGACTGTAATCACTGTTGCCTAATCGCTCTATCACAGATCTGTCATCAACATGATCATGTCAATAGCACAGTCACACTACATCAATCCACAGTACACATTAGTAGTCATATAGGTCCACCTGACATGTAGTAGTCCTCTGTAGTTGCGTACCTTTAAGTGTTACAGCTTGGCCTATACTGTCCCATGCGGATAGCTTGAGTGGTATGCACATGTTCCAGTAGCTATAGGACACTGTTACACATAAAAGAATTAGGAGGGGCAGACCTGTTGCATAATTAACAGTACTGTTGCAAACTATATAGCCTATACTGCTACTAATGGACTGCATTTCTTTCTTTCCTCACCCCTTTTCTTCATCATAATTTATTACTGTTATGCATCTGTTATAGTTTACTATTAACAAATGTTCTCTAAACATTATGTTGCACCTTGTGTTTTATTATTGTTATACAATACAATGGTTGCATACTAACATAACATGTTGAATTACCTGTGTTGTTGGCCTTCTGCCATAACTGTTATTGGCATGCTCTTACTATACTGACGGTTATCTCACTTACTGCTGTGTTCCATACTCTACGCAATGTTATGTTACTGGGTTATTTGAAATGTTCTGGTATGCTGTTATAACTAACTAAATGTTATGTTTATTACTAACCTATACACATTGAAATACCTCAACACCATAGCTCAACTGGGTAGGCCAGTTCCTGGCAATCTGTCTACCCTACCTCGGCTTACCATGGCACTGAGTCCCAGCATGTCTGTGACCCAGGTTAGAGGTTCCCTCTTTGCTGGCCCTGCACTACCTATGGGTGGAACCACTTTAGGAGATGAGGCCTACCCCCCACCCCCAGGAGTGGAAGTGAAAGGGGGATTGTCACCCAGGATCATCTACTGGTGATAGCACACAGGATAATTTATTGATTTATTTATTCCAGTTTAATGACCGGAGATTTCCACTGGGCCTGGGGAGCCCATTTTCAGTGGAGGCCCGAGGAGAAAGACTCCACAATACAAAGTTTAAGTACATGATTAAATTACAAGAAAATTACAAGATTAATTACAAAGAAAATTACATTATTTATTGTAATTATTAATTACAAAATTTTATGTTTTGGTGCTACAAGTATTAATTTTTGTTTTATGTGCTACGAGTCTTGTGTTTCAAATAAATTTGAAGGTGGTTTCAGCCTACTACGCTCTCCGCTTTCTTTGTTTGTAAAGAAAATTACATGATTAATTACAAAGAAAAATTCATGGTTAGTTGCAAAGGAAGTTAGGATTACAAACAACAGGTAGAATTCTAAAGAAAAGAGAAATAAGATATTTACAATTTAGTTCACAAGGCTTAGGGAGGTTACTTTAGTGGAGGCTTGGGAAGAAAAGCTAGACATTAAAGTTTAATTACAGAATACTTACAGTGGAGGCTCGGGGAGAAAGCTTCACAATACAAAGTTTTATTACATGATTAATAACAAAGGAAGTTAGGGATTGCAAGCAACAAGTAGCATTCAAAGGAGTGAGAAAAGAAATAAGCAGTTTAGCTTCAGGAGAGTGAAAACAGGCATATAGAATTGTGGCTAAATTTGCTGTTGTTTACACAAATAATCATTAATTTAAAGTGAGGTTAGGGAGGTAAGAAGGTTAGCCTGGGGTAAAGGGAGGGGAGAGCTTGAGAGGAATGGGTGGAAGAGTACAGTTGCAGTTCCTATTTAGATAGAGGTAAGAATGAAGTTGAGCTCTGAAGTTATTAAGGTTGTCACAGGTCCTCAGTGTGGAGGGCAGAGCATTCCATTTTTTTAGCTAGGGAATAAGATAGCAGAAGCTGCCCAGCAGGGCGCTTGGGTTTATGGATGATGATCAAGTTTTGGTGGGTAGATCTAAGGGGTCTTGGGGGTGTTATAAGGTTCCAGAATATTGGATAGTGCAGGACACTTAGAAGGTAGGAGCAGTAATTTGTGTGCTGTGGTGATTTGGTGGATGTTAAGTAGATTGTGGAGTTCAAGCCAGTTTAGAGAGTGAAGGGAGGTGCAGTGGTGAGAGGAGGATTTTGCATTTCTGGTGAATTTGGCTATTTTATTGTAACATACTTCCAGTTTGGAGGTGAGTGTGGAAGATAAATTAGTGAGCAGAGGAGCGCCATACAGTAGAGAGGGGAGTAGGTAGGTAGTGGCGAGAGTTAGTCTGGTGGAAGAAGAGAGGAAGTGATTGTTTCTGTAAAGTAGGCCTAGTTTTATGTGGATTTTCTTGATATTTAACTGGATGTGATTATTACATTTTAGGTGTTCATCAATGGTTACACCAAGAAGTTTGGCTGAGGGTACGACCTCGATAATGGAGTTGTTAAGGCTGGTGATATGGAGTAAGTTTTTGTCAACAGGGAAGGATTTTGAGGGAGAGAATAAAAGGATCTTTGTTTTGTTGGCATTTAGTGAGAGGTGATTTTGGAGCATCCAATTTTCGGTGGTGGAGAAAGCAGTTTGAGTTAGAAATTGGAGATCTTTTAGGTTAGAGGCATGACAGATCAGAGTGGAATCATCAGCGTATTGCACAATTTTGGTGTTAGGTATGGCTTTGTGGAAGTTGTTAATAAAGATATTGAAAAGCAATGGGCCAAGGATTGAACCTTGGGGTACTCCAGTGGGGGTTGGGAGGAAAGTAGAGGTGGCCTGGCCCCATTTTATGGCTTGGGAACTATCAGAAAGGTAGCTGGAAAACCAGGAAAGAGTTTTATTGGAGATGTTGAGGTTAGACAGATGATTTAATAGGTGACTATGGGAGATGGTATTGAAGGCGTTAGATAAGTCTAGCAGAACAGAGGATAGATATTACCACAGTCACGAGCAGAATTGACAGACTGTAAGAAGGAGAGAAGGGCGGAGTTGGTACTGTGTCCAGGATGGAAGCCATGTTGGGTAGGGGAGACTAGTTAATGTTTGGTAAGGAATGGCAGGAGTTGTAAGTGGATACATTTTTCAAGAATTTTGGAGATTGGGGAGAGGATGGCTATAGGGCGGAAATTGGAGGTGTTAAAATTTTTGCCACCCTTGTGAAGTGGAAGTATAAAAGCAGAATGCCATAGTTTGGGTACATAGGATCCAAGTAGTGATCTATTGATCAGGATGCTGATAGGAAGAGCAATACTGTCAGAGGCTATTTTTAGGAAGGTGGAAGGAATGCTGTCAGGGGCATTGGAGCAAGGTTTGAGTTTAGTGAGAAGTCTCTTTATTAGTTTGGTGGAGATGGGTTTGAGTTCAAAAGTGGGGGGGGGAGAGGAGGATTGAGCAGTAGGAGGTGGAGGGTTATTGTTGGTAAAGGTCTTCGTTAGCTCAGCAGTACAAGAGGTAAAGAAGGTATTGAACATTATTGCAATTTCAAGTTCAGATTTGCTGGAGTCTGGGCAAGGGTTGTTTTTGTACCCGGTTTAAGGAGAGAATTAATAGAGTTCCAGAACTGTTTGGGGATTTTTGTGTGATTTGCTTGTAGTTTGATGTAGTAAGACTTTTTGTCTTTAATAATTTGTTTCTTGGCTTGGTTTCTCAGCTGTTTGTATTTAAGTAAGATTTCTGGTTGTTTAAGTTGGAGTTAAGCTTTCCAGGTTTTATCTCTTTGTAGCATAATTTTTTTGGTGTCTTTGGTGAGCCATGGGGTGGTATTTGCTTTAAATCTTTTTGTTCGTATAGGTGCTAGGGAGTTAAGGACAGTTATGAAAGTAGAGTTGAAGTAGTCAACGGCTGCATCTAACGGGAGAGTTTTTAAGGGGTTCCAGTTAGTTAGCTTAAGGGAGTCAGAGAAAGTAGTAGGGTTAAAGTTAGAGAGGTTGCGAGTTTGAATGTAGTGGTGGGAGTGTGGGGAAATGGGTATAGCCCGATGGATGAAGGCAGGGAGGTGATATCCAAATGCATTGTGGTTATGAGAATTACCTGCACTGGTTTGAAGGCAGACTGGCCAACCTGAAGGGGCAAGGTGGCCCCGGCACCCAGCCTCCAGCACAGCCACCTTAGGGCAGTGAAGGAGCAGTGCTGATTGCCAATGGATGGGGAGCTCAGTCACACTGCTTCCATCTGGGGGCACATGGCTCTCTGATTCCATAACACCCTCCCTATCCAAGGTTCTTACCCACCTCGTGTGTCACATACCACCCCTGTATACTGTCTTGTCTGCCTGCAAATGCAACCTCTCCTAGCTAACTTACCTCCCCACATGTACCTATATCCCTTCCCTAACATTCCACTCTCTCCTTAAAAAAAAGGGGGCACCTGTCCCACAAAAAAAAAATCTCCTCATACACAGCTCTCCATTTCACATCAGTGTCTGCTGGACACAATTAATTATTACATGAATTAATCAACACAGTTATGTTGCCTTCACCCCTCTCGCTGGGACGTGTGGCTTCAAATTTCAAATTCTGTACAACCTGCACAGCTGTTGCTGTACAAGTAATGGAGAGGTATGGTCCTTTTCTATGTCTGTCCTGCGCATCCCTACCTGCCTTTCAGTATGATTTCCCCCCTTGCTTGCCCCATCTCACCACTTTCCTATCACCCCTTTTTCCTTTCTCTTTTTAAAATTAGCGAATATTTAAGTGGAGCTAAGCATTTGGCTTGTCGCACAAACCTGCTTAAAACTGCTTAAAACTGCTTAAAAGTGCCTTAATCATCTTATGTGTTTCTGACAGTGTTAAATACATCTGCAAAATAATCACCCTTGCCACATCTCAAACTCTGGCCCCTGTCAACTACACCACAGTGCATTAGGCTACTAGGACACTCAGTTCTGTATAAAAACAAGTGATCCACCGACATATCCTGATTGCCACTGACACACTGCAAGTACATATAATGGGGAAATTGGCAGTGTACATGGGATGTGATGCTGACAATGCACCAGTACGCAGCCAAATAAATAATAATGGATGTAAGTGAGACCTGGGATAGCAGGTATAGCTGTCAACTGTAGAGACTGTTGCAGAATGTCCAAAGTTATGCCCCCTAGGTTTGGCATGTTTTTTACAAAAACATATGTGTCTGCTAAACTACTGGCAAGTCATTAAAGATTGAGATTAGAAGATCATGACAGATATTTCAGTGTCACACCTCATACCCATCAGAAAATACATGGTAATGCAATTCCAGTGTCACAGACTGTATGCATGCCGATATATCTTTCAAATACACCTGCTGCAACAGTGACTCAGTAGCTCAGTCTGTTAGATGCCTTGCATTCAGTGCATTTTGCCACTCACAGTCCTGGGTTCAAATCCAGTGTGTTGTACTTCAGTTTCATTCTTGTGAATACAGCAGATAATGACTGAGTCATGCAATTTTCACCAAAACAGATTGCTGCTACTGGATTAACTGCTACCCATGTTAGCAAGTCATAGGCCTTTATGTAGGGGCACACTGCACATATAACCTACCTATATCTCTCTCCTACTACTCTCTGATTGGCACTGTTACATAACAGATGTATTTTAACCACATGCATCGACTGGACTGTTATAAGTACCCTCACCCTGGCTGTGCTGTAATGACAGACCTGACACTGCTCCCTCAGTGACACATTCAGCTTGCTGTCCTCCAAAGTTTTCACACTCCCCACTATGAGTCCTAGGCAAAAAGCAGCAGCTGCAGACTGCAACATATGTAGTTGTATGTTAAGCTACCTGCCACAGACCTACCATACCTCACAACTCCCTAGAACAAGGGATCCACGCAACAACCATACATAAAGGGGTGGGCGGCAAAGGTCATGTGACAGAGACATGTGTCACAATCTGCCCCTACAAACATTCAGAGCTGATAGACCAGCAGCTACTGCAGCAGCATGCATATTCTGATGGGTATGGCATCTGACACTCACATGTCTCTTCCCCCTTACTGACCTCATCCCACAATGTTTAACGCTGAACTGCCAGATAATTACAAAGTCATTTGACAATGGCCAAACATTGCATGCAAAACTGTGGACATACCTCATAATTTTCAATAGAGAACAGTATTTGTACCTACCCTTTGCGATGCTGTAGTCTCCACACTTCACTAATGTCTATCTCACAGACTATGAAAGGGAACAAGGCCTACATGAAGGCTTTAAATATTGCACTGTCGTGCCATGCCATTGGCTAATGAAAGTACTACCCAGGTGTTCTGGATGCAATTAGCAAGTCGGAGCCACAGATTGGTGCACAGTCCATCAGCTGTTATTGAGCATTACCTACAAAAGGCAAGCAGCTGCCTATGGTGGAAAACAGGTCTGTAACTTGCTTTACCAAGATATACTGCAATTTCAGAAGCATTTTTCTTGAGGATTTGTGCACAAAAGGATTACATCACTCTGCCAGGTATTTAATACAAGCCCCCATATAATGGGATGCAGATGGGAGGATGCAGTTATGGGGAATAGGAATTACAATAGTAGGCCTGTAGTACATCTCTGAGAATGACATGTTGGTTATAGTCTGCTGTCCAACAGCTACAGGCATGCCTCTCAATTATACCTGCTGTGACTTAAATCACCTCTCTGTCCCTCTTACTCCTTCCTACAATGGTTGGCTCCTGTACAAATGCTACTGGATTATGTGGTAGACATATTGACAATAAGTAAGGATGGACACCGCTGTCATATCACATGATATACTGTCATTCAGCTCCTCTCAGTCTGTGAATGTCACACAGGAATAGTTCAGAAAATGTACAAGTGTCCCTCACTGTCCCTGATGTACTCTGGCTAGGTCACTGTTTTCTCGACATTTGTACCTCATCACTTGACAGCTATGGCTAACATACCTGGCAACCCCCTACAGCAGAAATTCAGGTCATAGCCATTATTAGTGGGGGATACAGGACTAATCTCAGTGACAGAGTGTACATTTTGGTCATACAAAGTAATGGCATGAATACAGTAACAGATATTACTGTAGCATAACTGTTTTCTCAGGGTTCTCGTGTGTGACAGCCCAATTGTCTACATTCTGTGAACAACCAGCAATTATTATTCAACCATTTGCCAGACATCCAGATGTTTCTGGCAAAAGGACCACATATATCAGGTGCACATACACATTCTGCAAATGTCTGTGTACTGGAGAAGTACAGAGAAGATGCTCTACAGCACGTTTGCATTGCTGTCTGTCATTGTGGCACACAGATGATGCTGGACTATCCACATATACATGTAATAATACACACCTATTTGTCTGTCAGTGGCTGTATGACATGGTACTGGGACGTTGCCCATAGGGAACACACAACAGTAAATGGCATTGATGGGAGTGGAGACATACAGCACACTCTGTCACAGCACACAGGAACATAACCGGTATTTCTACTATGTTGCTGATAGCCACATGCATACTGTGTTGATAGATGGTGGGGTATGATGTGGGAGGTAGCAGTGGATGGCGCAGGCCAATTTGGATGTGGAGGGTCTGTACATAGTGGAAAGCAATGCATGTGGTCCTCTGATGTGTTCCCCTCTTCTTGTCTTTCAGACAGTATGTATAGATGGAGGCACCCACCATTTTCAGCTGCTGAAAATGTTATCCCTGATGGCCTCAGACTTCATCACAACACTCTGCTGTCCAGGAGCCACCAGAATCATGAACAACATGCAGCACTGTTGACTGACCTCATCACAGCAGTCAACCGCGTAGGGCTACAGGACAGAAGCTATGAGCAGGTCTGACACCAGGCAACAGATATGGTAAACACTGCATGGCAAAAGGCTGCTGCTGTGGCCAGGGACTGTGCTGCCACCAGTGGAGGGCCTGCAGCAAAACAACCACTCTCAGCCACAGAGGAATTCCTGGTGAACCCGGGGCCAACATCGGATCCCAAGCATCCATCACCCTATACACCATGTAGGTGGGTGCCACAGCATCCACAACAGAGGAGCGTCCAGGTAAGCCTTCTATGTTCATCGCTGTAATACTGTATCAGTCATTGTGGCAGATTCTGCATACTAGTATATGGATGTCAAATCAATCTGCTTTGGGGTGTGTTTTTAACACACACTTGTGCATACAAACTCAGAATGTCAGCAATGTAGGCAGTATCATAGTACCAACTGTACATGTTGATATACGCACATATTATCCTGTAACAATGCCACATTTGGTACTGCTGACAATATCTCTCATTCACATTTCCATAGGTATGTCAGGTGTGGCCAGAGTCCAACATCCTGTACCCAGTGAGTGTGATACTGTTTTTTATGGATTATATATATATATATATATATATATATATATATATATATATATATATATACTCTAAGAATGTTAAAGGCTGCCATTATTCTGTAGACAAACTGATATGCTTAGCCAGAGAACAATACTAGTATGTTCAGTTTCAGAGGTGTTAACTGAAGTGCATTGAATCAGTAATCACAGTAGTGTATTTGCAGGGGCAGTAACATATCTGTACATATTTTTGTGAAGGTCTATGCAGTCGGCTATACATATGCAGTCTGCTATACAGGGGGCAATAGTATGCTCAAGACGGGTGCACTGTGTTTTAGGTGTAGGTCTATCACATGCACTGACATATTGCTTATCTCACAGGTGTATAGTACTGGCAACATTAACTTGACATAGCTGCAGTGCATGTTATAAAGGGCCTGTCTTGTCTGTGTATATTGTAGTCTGCTTGTGTGTTGTACATGGGATCAGAAATAAAATGTGAATGTGTAATGCAGTTGTGGCTCCCCACCTGTATATGTGTGTGTGTGTGTGTGTGTGTGTGTGTGTGTGTGTGTGTGTGTGTGTGTGTGTGTGTGTGTGTGTGTGCGAATCACCATACATAATAGTGTTGTAGTAATGTACTTATTTCGTCTTCCTCCTCACAGGTGACTGTGGGTTTGTAGTGTGTCCTCCCTCCCAACCTGATGTCAGTGTCTTATCAGACTTTGATGATGATGTTGGCCATAGTGAGGCACAGGTGGGGTTGTTGGGGCTGAATCTGTCCTATGGGTTGACATCCTACTTCCTCCACTATTGTCCCACACACAGTCAGTATGACCACACATACCCAGTCCCCTGGAGCCACAGATATCTGACAGAGTGTGGCAGCATTGAACAAAAGATTGTGGTGTCAACGGCATCAGTAAGTGTAGACACTAGCCATAGCCAGAGAACTGATGAGGTCACACACAGGCAGATTGACAGAGGTGCTTGACAGAGTACTGCTGCCCATCCACCACCTTCCACAAGTGTCACATCAAGGGCCACTCAGCTTGACACATGTTTTGGTCCATCATGGAGGCACAGACATGTTTCGAATGCAACAACAGATGGATGCTCAGGATCATGGATGCATTACTGTCTGAAATCCGTGACTCTCTCCACCACATTAGTGACATCATGCATCATTTTGCTGATGTAGTGGACAGATGATGGGGTGAGACATTGTCAGTCCTTAACTGCATATTGTCTGGGCTAGAACATGTGATGAGAATAGGGCATCAAACATGTGTCCTTACGTCAGCAACAGCAACTGCTGAGAGTCCACATGGCAGTGCACACTCATGATCCAGTAGTGGCAGTGCCTCCAGCACTACAGAAGGTAGAATGTTGCTTACACCATGACATGGCAGGCCATGAACACGTGGTCCTGGGTGGTCCTTTGAGGGACACAGGCCCAGGAGACACCAGTCTCTGTAAGCAGCTAGTACTGCATCTGACTCTGGGCATGGTGGTGCCATTGCCACTCCTGGCAGAGCCAGTTCCCATGTTCATAGCCAGAGATGGTTAACTGTCCATTCTGCCATGTACAGTCCACAGCTGTCCAACATACCCATGTGTAGGGCTAGCACAAGGCTTGACTGTGTATGCGCACACATTCAAACATCACTGTCACATGCAGGTCACCAACAGATACGCACGGCACCTCTCCATTGCCCAGCTGACTAGCACCCATTCCTGACTCACACACATGATGTCAACTGTTTGGCACAGCCTAGGCCTCTGGCACCCCCACACCACACCCTGTGGATGTAATGATACCTATGCCACATCCCTGCCATCTATACCATCGATGCAGGGACATCCAAATATGTGTCTGATGCTCAGGATGACTACATTACATGACATTTTTTAGTGCGGTACTATTATGCCATGACCATTGCTGTATGCTGGTATGTGCCAAGCACATCAAAGTGTTTGCCCCTTTGTTGCAGGATGTTAGATTGTTGGTAGTGTTGCAGACTGACAGGTGTCTCTTAGAACTTTGTATGTTTCTGTTCCAGGAGTCTGAGTGCTATGCTGTGGAGATTTGATGGCAATACAGTGGCTCAGGATGGTATGGCAGCAAAGTGGAAATATGACTTCAGCAAGGTACAGCTGTATATGTGCATGGTTACCTAGATGCATATGTATAGAATAGTGTGTCAGGGACAATGGGAGTGGACAGCATAATCCTGCATGCACACCCCATGACAAGCAAGCTACCCTTTATATGTGTCACCTGGGGTGTTCTGTACCTACAAATATAGGTGGTGGTGGATAGCATTTATGCTGCGGTAGATGATGGCTAGTTAGGGCCAACAGTTACTCATAGGCTGTAAGATGTATAACCATTGCACACATATAGGAAAGACAGGCACACTGCTGCAAGGGGATATGCCTACACACACAGACTCACAGAGTTGCCCTTATTGGGGATAGAACTACTATCTCATAGCATGCAATATTAGCACTGAGTGCTTATTGCATGTGCCATGGAGTTTGTCTGTTATGAGATTGATACCCAGTGCTGTTAAGGTGGATGAAATCAGCAGGCCTTGTAAAGGAGGCCAATAGGGGGTTGCCAGCTTGGCACTGGTTCTTAAAATGTGCAACCATTGCACACAGATAGATGAGACAGGTACACTGCTGCAATGGGATATATGTACACACACACACACACACACACACACACACACACACACACACACACACAGTTGCTTTTATTGACAATAGAACCCCTACCAATCTAGTAGTATGCACTATAGCACTAAGTATATATCAGATGTGCCACAGAGTTTATCTGTTATGACACTGACAGCCAGTGCTGTTAAGCTGGATGACATCAGCAGGCCTTGTAAAGCAGACCAATGAAGAGGTTGACAGGTAGGTGCTGGGCCTTAAAATGTAAAACCATTGCACACAGATAGGTGAGACAGGCACACTGCTGCAAGGGGTTTTATATATATATATATATATATATATATATATATATATATATATATATATATACACACACACACACCTTCACAGAGTTAACCTTATTGAGGTTAGAAAGTACAGTTGTGTACACTTACCATAAATGTAGATGTTCGAATGTATACACTGCTGCAGTCATTACATTTGGGTAATATGCTGGCAGGTTGCCCTCAGACGGCCTGATTAACAATGTATTGGGTCCTGTGTCAGTTGCTGTCCCTTCTTCTGTGACGTCAGGTCATCAGAGGTATAAAACATGCAGCTGACACCATTACATTAGTTTTTCTTGACCCAGATGTCAGGTGCTCCCCAAATGGGGATCAAACAAAATTAAAAACACAAAAAATATATCTTCAACCAAATGCAAAAAAAAACAAAAGGGCTTTTAAGCATAGTGAGAGAAAGTAGAGGTATAGCCAGATTAAAAATAGGTGGGCTGGAGGGAGTATAACCAGGACTGCAACAGTGAATGCACTCGAACATCTACATTGATGGTAAGTGTACACAACTGTACTATGTTCTTCGTGTTTCACTGTTGCAGTCATTACATTTGGGTAGATTCCCAAAGCTATGGTTAGGCGGAGAGAATTATACAGCATTAGGACCAGCTATAAGGCCCTGCAGGACAGCAGTGGCAAAGGCAGCTCTGTATTTAGAGAAAAGTGGTAAAGGATAATGTTTGGTGAAAGTATGAACTGAACTCCAAGTAGCAGCTTCTAGAATGTCCCTGGTAGGAACACCTCTGAGGAAGGCTATTGAAGTAGATGCAGCCCTGGTGGAATGGGATCTGATCCCCTGGGGGATAGTTTTACCATGGTGTATATAGCAGAAATGAATGCAATGGCTTATCCATTTGGAAATGGTTTGCTTTGAAATAGCCTTTCTCTCTGCCCCTGCAGCAAATGCCACTAGCAGTTGTTCAGATTTTCTTTGAGATTTTGTCCTGTTTAAGTAAAATCTAAGTTTTATGTGTACATCCAATGAATGCAGAATCCACTCCCCCTTGTTCTGTGGATTGGGAAAGAAAGTTGGTAAATGAATGGTCTGATTAAGAGCCACACTGGATACCACCTTAGGCACGAAGGATGGAATGGTCCCGAGAGATAACCTGTCTGCATGAAAAATGATGAAAGGCTCCACTGCCATAAGAGCCTGTAATTCGTAAATCCTTCTAGCTGAAGTGACTGCTAAAAGGAAAGCTGTTTTCTGGGAGAGAAATTTTAAGTCTGCAGTAGCAGGTGGCTTGAAAGGAGGGAGAGTGAGCTTTTCCAATACAAATTTGAGGTCCCAGGCAGGGATTGGAGCTCTCCTGGGTGGTCTTAAGTTTTTGTCCACTCTGAGATACTGCTTTAGCAGAGGATGAGAGAAGAGGGGAGGTCCTGTATTGTAATGAGCTGAAATGGCTGAGGCATGAATTTTTATGGAAGAAAAGGAAAGGACCTTGTGAAGCATCTCAGTTAAGTATTGTAAAATCTGAGGAATATTGGGCCCTGCTGTGCTTATCCCTTAAGAATGATCCCAAGCACAGAATCTTTTCCATTTGTCAGCATAAGATTTTCTAGTACTAAGCCTTCTCACCTCCAAAATTGCATCTATCACAGGTTTTCTGAGGGAAGATAAGGGTGAATTTAGGTGATTAGCCTGCTGCAAGATTCAAAGTTTGGAGCCGAGTGTGCAGAATTTGATTGTTTTGCTGAGACAGTAAATAAGGTGCCTGAGGAGGTGCCACGGTGAATGGTGTGACACATTGCGCAGGAGTGGGTACCAGTGTTGGTGAGGCCAGCCTGGAGCAATTAAAATCATTTTTGGTTTGTCCTGTTTGACTTTTAGTAGGACTTTGGAGAGCAGAGGCAGAGGGGGAAAGGCATAGACTGATAGGTTTTTCCAGCTGAAGGATAAAGCATCCACTTTCCAGGCTTTTTGTGATGAGTTCTTGTGCAACATTTGTCCAACTGATAGATCAGGGGTGAGGCAAAAACATCTATGTCTGGGCTCCCCCATTTGCATGTCAACATGTTGAAAATCCGTGGTTCCAGTTTCCATTTGTGTGAGTCCATGAGATTTCTACTTAGTTTGTCTGCCAGAGTATTCAACTTTCCTGGCAGAGATTGAGCTTGTAGTTGTACTTGAAAGATCAAGGCCATGTTCCACAGTGCCATGGCTAGACTGCAAAGGGGTAGGAGTGTGTACCCCCCTGCTTGTTTATGTACCAGATAACTGTGGGGTTGTCTGTCTTTATCATTAGTTGTCCTGGATGAAGGTAGCCCTTGAAGGCTGTTAGTGCATTCTGTACAGCTAGCATTTCCTTTTGATTGATAGGTAGGTGCATTTGATTTGGGCTCCATTTGCCCTGAATGCACTTCCCTGTCAAATGTGCCCCGGGCAGGGGGTGGTGTGAATGGCAGTCCCTTGTTTTGGTGGCAGGCCTCTGCCTACCATAGGAACTCTAGTTGCAGACAAAGTATGATAGAAATAATTGTTTCCAGGCTGTGACAATGCTGACTCCATAGACTTTTAAGTACCACTGAAGTTTCCTCATATGCAGTCTTACATATGGAATTAGAAGAATGCAGGAGGCTATGAATCTCAAGGCTTGCAGTATGTGCCTTTCAGAAAGCAGGGTTTTTGTGGCCACCTGTTTGAAGTAAGTCACCAAATGAATTTGCTTCTCTGACACAAAGAAAGCCATCTGGGCAGTTGTATTCAAGCTTGCACCCAGGAATGTAATTTTTTGCGAGAGTACCAGTTGTGATTTCTTTTCATTTATAGTGTACCCCAGACAATTTAGAACACTTTTTACAAACGCAAGATGGTTTAGAAGAGTGTCCTTGTTTTCTGCCTGAATTAGACAATCATCCAGGTATGGATATATTTGAATATTTCTTTGCCTGCAAAATGCAATTACTGGAGCCAGGCACTTTGTAAAGACGCTGAGCGCAATAGATAAGTCAAAGGGCAGTGCAGAGAACTGCTAATGCAAGTAGCCTGCTTTGAAGCAGTGGTATCTACTGCAAGATTCCCTGATTGGGATATGCAGGTAAGCCTCTTTTAAATCTACAGTTGCCAACCAGGCATCTTTGCTTAGCATAGGAAATAACTGGTGAAGAGTCAGCATCTTGAATTTTGGAATGTCCAGAAAGGTGTTTAGAGTAGATAAGTCCAGAATTGGATGCCACGATTTATCTTTTCTGGGTACCAGGAAAAGTGTTGAATAGAAACCTTGTTCCTTTTCCTCTTCTGGCACTGGTTGAATAGTCCCCATGCTCATGAGGGAAAGTACTTGTTTCTGGGCCTCTGCCCACTGATTTGGGGGAAGATCTGGCCATCCGTTTGGAATTGGTAATGTGTGGAAATGAAATCTGTATTCCTGGGATACTATATTTAATACCCATTTGTCCTGGGTTATAAGTTGTCAGTTTCTTGCATGAAGAGTCGGTTTTCCCCACAAAGGGGCGGCTAAAAGGTAAGTGCTTGGTAAGTGTAAAGGGAAGTCATTGAGACTGCTTACTATAGGGAGGTGTCTTGTTGTTTCCAGATTTGGAAGAGGAGGCACCCCATTGTCTTATTCTTAAAGTCCCTTGTGACTGAAACCTGGAGCCTTTGGAATGTCTGGGTTTGACTTGAGTGGCTCTTGAAGGAACTGGAAAGGACCAGTTCTTAGTAGGCCAGTGCTTACTTAATCTTGGAGGTTGCACTTGTAAGAAATTTTTCACAGTTTGTATAGATTTACCTTTATCTTCCATCTTTTTTAAAACTTCTTCAGCCTTATTACCAAAGAGACGGTCCTGTTGTAAAGGAGCATCCAACAATTTTGCTGTAACATGTTCAGGCAGATTTTGCTCTTTGAGCCAAGCATGCCTTCTTAGCACAGACACAGTTACAGCAGCACTGCAAGAGGCCTCCAAAGAATCAAAACCACATTGCAAAGAATGTTTTCCAAATTGTTCAGCTGAATGCAATAAAGCCTGTAAATCTTTCTTTTCCACACAGTCAGAAATTAACATCATTTTCTGTTTAAGCAGTCCCATGATAAGCTGTTGATATATTAGCATATGAAATTGACAGTTTAAAGCCCTAATTACCAAGGTTGCAGAAGTGTAAATCTTCTTACCTCATCTATTCAGCACCCTGGAATCTCTATCAGAAGGGGTATGATTTTTAGCAGTAGAAGCCTTAATGCCCTTGGGACCCTGAGAAATGGTTTCAGGATCTGCAACAGGATTTTTGAAAAGGAATTTGTGGGAGTCAGGAACCCTGTATTATCTGTTTGGCTTACAAGGAGCCAGAGGCAGAGAATTAGAAGCCATATTAGATTCTGAAAAAACATCATCAACAATGTCTAGAGCAGGAGGCATAGCCAAGAGCCTATGCTGAGAAAGAAAAAGAAAATCCTTAAGTCTCTTTTTAGATTCAGAGAAATCCTTACTTTCCTAGTGGAAATGTTCCCTTAAGGTATGTAAAGTTTCCCCAGAAGAAAAATCCTCAGGTGGAGAAGCAGAAGGAATGGAATCTTCTGCATCAGAGTCCTCATAAGTAGGTATAGACAATTCCTGTTCATTAGAAGAGTCAGAATAAATACAATCCTGTTCAGAAGATTCATAATCAATCTCTTGCCTAGGCATCTTAGAAGGGGGGGGGGGTGGCTACCCCTGATCAGAGTAATTAAATCTTCAACCATTTCATCATTTCTTTTTTAAGCATAGGGGCCTGCGCATGTGGCCCAGGCATCTGTTTCTTAGGCATAGGTCGAGATTTTGGCCTTAGTTTTGACGATGGTGTCAGTCTAATATACAAGTCTGTAGGCCTGAAATCACCCCCAGAAACTGGTGCCTGCACAGTGGCCCCGGACACATCCAAGGTAGAGACATCCGCGGGTTCCATACTTGAAGCAACTTGCGGCATACCAGACTCCGAATGGGTCTCAGTAGAGGCCTGTGAATCAGAAGTAGCGGGTATCAGGGACTGCAAAAGCGCCTCACTGAGTACCGGTGAACTGGTGACTGGCTTAGGAAAAGCATCGTCGGCAGTTTTGGATCTCAACGGCCTGTCTCTGTCTTTTTCTTTGTGTTTTTTTGGTATTCTGGTAGTCGGATTGCTAACCAATGACATTTTTGGATAATTAAAGAGTGAGCCAAAATATTTAAAAGCAAAAATGTACCGACGTTTGATAGTGTGTTGATTAAATAAAGCACAAAACCGACAGCAAGGTACATTGTGGTCAGGGCCTAGGCAAGGAATACAGTACAAATGAAAATCTTTATGAGGTATTTGCTTCCCACAAGTAATACAATTATTAACTTTTACTGACATCGGTTAGGAGAAAGAAAAAGTTTCCCCCAAAGGGGTACTTAGCTTTTTAGTTGAAGACTTCAGATCTGAAACTCGAAAACGAAAATTTCAGGAGTCGGCCGACCGGCACTTGCGAACTGCTTCTGCTTCGGGCACCGCACAGCAAGAAAGACTAATGTAATGGCATCAGCTGCATGTTTTATACCTCTGACGGCCTGATGTCACGGAAGAAGGGACAGCAACTGACGCAGGACCCAAGACTTTGTTAATCAGGCCGACTGAGGGCAACCTGCCAGCAGATTACCCAAATGTAATTACTGCAACATTGAAACATGAAGAACATCCCCTACCTATCTAGTAGCTTACACTATAGCACTAACACTTATCACATGCACCACTGAGTTTATCTGCTTTGAGAGTGTCTGCCAGTGATTTTAAGGTGGATGACATCAGCATCTGTTGACAGGGAGACCAATGTTGTGGAGAACGCTAGTCACAGAGCCATAAAATGGTTGACCACAGCACGGACATAAGCCTGATGGGCATGTCTGTACTGCTGTATGGGAAATATCTTTCTATCTAGTAGTACACACTATAACACCAAATGCGCATAACATGCACCATGGAGCTTATCTTTTATGAGATTGACAGCTAGTGCTGTTAAGGTGGATTATATCAGCAGGCCTTGTGAAGGAAGCAAATGGTGGGGGTTGACCCATAGGCATGGTGCCTTAAAATGTATAACCATTGCACAAAGTAGGTGAGACAGGCACACTGCTGCAAATGGATATATTTTTGCACACACACACACACACACACACACACACACACACACACACACACACACACACACACACACACACACACACACACACACACACACACACTCACAGAGGTGCCTTTATTGAGACTAGATCCCCTACCTATCTAGTAGTATGCACTATAGCACTAACACTTATTGCATGCATCACTGAGTTTATCTGCTTTGAGAGGGTCTGCCAGTGCTTTTAAGGTGGATGACATCAGCAGCTGTTGACAGTTAGACCAATGTTGTGGAGGATACTAGTCACAGTGCCATAAAATGATTGACCACTGCACAGACATAAGCCTGATGGGCATGTCTGTACTGCTGTATGGGAAATATCTACAAACACACACCAGGTGGCTGATGTGAGATTAGAACCCGTACCTACCTACTATTACACACTACAGCTCATAGTATTAGTTTCACGCACCACAGGTTACATTTGCTGGATATGTGGTTGCAGCCACAGTACTTGTTGGCTATGCAAAGTGACCTTGTGTTACACAGCCTGTTTGGCTGGCAGAATGTTCCTTCTTTATGCTGTTATTGTATCTAGTGTTGTAGCAGTGGGGTACCAGTTAATACACCTGTGTACACAAGTACTAGTATCGTCATTTCTGGATGTTTGCAGTTTGCTAGGTGGAGAATTGGCTAGTGACAATATGGCCTGTCCAAGTCCTGCATTGCAGTCATTGCTCATTACACTACCTGCTCACCTATGTCTGTCTATAGTGTGAGATTCCATATGCATAAGGTTCTGTGGTTAGGTGGATTATGTCATTATGCGGCTGTGGTCATTTACCTTCAGACAACAGTTGTGTGTGTAATTGCAGTTAACCCCAGCATTCTGCATGTAGGTGTGGACATGTGTGCATCCGCCCATACAAATACAGATGTGTATGGATAAATAGATAGATAGATAGATAGATAGATAGATAGATAGATAGATAGATAGATAGATACATAGATACATAGATACATAGATAGATACATAGATAGATAGATAGATCACAGGAATGTCAACTTAGATGTAGCTGTGTGTGTCCATTATGTAATTGTGTTATATAGATGTATGTGGAGGGTGTACATCACTCTACACCTTTCTGCAGCTCTCTCTCTCTCTATATATATATATATATGTATGTATATATATATATATATATATATATATATATATATATATATATATATATATACATGGATCTATGTTGATAGATCAAAAGTATGTTTCAGTGAAATGTACATGAGTGAACTCACGTTCGTGAAAAAAAACATGCCAAAAAATCTTAAACAAATAAAATACTACTCATGTTTATGCAGGGGGGCAAGCCCCCTGCACCCCCATGTGTGGGGGGGCCTGTGCCCCCACACCCCCCTACCTTAATATTCTCACTCCGAGATTGCACTACAGTGGGGAAAAGGGAATATTACCTTATCCCTGCTGTACCATGATCTAAGCAACAGTTTGCTTAGTTGTACAATTAATCCAACATGTTGATGTACAACTAAATCTACGTGCAAACTGCGTGTTTTTTTTTTCTTTTTTCTTTTTGCAAAAGTGCATTTTCGATAAAATGCACTTTCACGAAAATGAGTTCACTCATGTACGTTTCGCTTAAACGTACTTTTGATGTTCAGACCAGGACCTATATATATATATATATATATATATATATATATATATATATATATATTTATATATATATATATATATATATATATATATATATATATATATGTGTGTGTGTGTGTGTGTTACCTCTGTATATCTATATCTATATATGTGTGTCACATACTGATAGTTAAGGGTAATCATGTTTGAGGGGGAGAGGGAGAAACAGATAATATATAGCTGCCTGTATGCAGAGATATTTTCACATCTCAGTTCTTTAGGCAAATGAGGCATCAGACATGGGCTGAAATTAGCTAAGTGTAAGAGCATGCCCAGTGTTAAAAGGTGACTCCCGGCAGGCCAGACCTGCCTGTACTACAATCTGGGATTTTATGTGCTATATCCAATTAGCTGCTGCACCTAATTCAGCAGTCCATCACCTCCCTGAGATTATGTCCAAGGGATTCCCCAGCTGTGTGCTGAACCTAATATATGACTCATACCTAGCAACTGTATAGACTGTAATAGACTGTACAGGGTTTTGCATCCTATGTATGGTACATTTTACATAGCATTGTGATTTTCTGGTACATCAGTGGCAAATAATTATAGATTGACGTAAGGAACTGATAACAGACATTTGAGTTACTAACTGCATACACACCATGAAACCCATGCTATTGCATGACCTGTTATTCTCTGCACTTTCTACATTTGTCTGGCCACTAGTTAATCCTTTTCTTTAAATTTGGGCCTTTGTCCCACTCCTGTTTATGGCTTTGTCCTTATTTCCTGCTCTAAGTAGTTGTAGGTATGCTGTGACTGGGGTACATGATTAAACACCACACACAGGGTTACAGTCTTCAGACCTCTGACTGTATATGTTTTGGAGGATGTCCAGCATTCCGACCCATATGTTTGCTGTGCTCCTCAGACAGTTGTGATTTTCAGCTAATATACTACTAAATGGTGCCCACTGAATTGTTGTAAGTACTGACACAGTTATGTGATGGCCTTTACATGCCGCTGCTACTCTGACTTGTTACAACCTGCTGTTATACTAGCCACCTTCTAGGGTACTCAGAGCATGTGTAATGTCCATAGCTGTGGACCCCTGTCCCTCCATTGTCTCTGGCTTTGTGCAGCTTTCTTTCAGTAACAGATTATGACATACTGACCATAGGAGTACCTCACATGCAGAATTGTAGGTGCAGCCAGCTTCAAACCATGAACACCATCAACCATGCTAATCTACTTAGCCCGCTGAACCACACCAGCCACCCAAAAGTGAAGTTTAATTCCTGACACTATCAACAGCAGACAGACGTACACTGACCCTTGCATATTGACAAACTAGAATATATAGCCAGGTTGTTTGGGACAGCCCAGGAATTGTGTGGTCTGCTGCTATATCTTTGCAAACATACTGGTACTGCAGTTATATGGGAACACAGTTGTGTTGGGGGTAGGGGGCTCTAGCACTGACAGTCATGCGTCTGTCCTATGACCCCACTGTTTGGCATTTCTCTTGCATAGTGCATAGTGCAGTGGGTTTTGCTGCCTTGTGGCCTAATGCTTATTATTGGGAGCCAGTATTGGACAGAGTACTTGTTATCCCACATAGTGGTTAGTTCTCTACAGGTAGCCCAGTAGCCCACTCTATTCCTTTGCATATATGCAGCAAGTCCATACATATGCTACCATAGTCTATTACCCCATACATTTGTTGTAAAAGAGAGTGACTTACCTTGTGAATGCAGCAGCTGAGATAACAGTGCTTCACAGCTGACTCTGTCTGATGCATGCAGTACACAGCCAATACATGATAAGGTACAGGTTGTGTGGGGTGGCTTGCATCCTTTTTATTATGTATGTGAGTCAGACTAAGGTGTCAGTCCCTAGGACCCTATGTTGTCAGTGCATGTGCTATGCATTGCCTCTTTGCCAAGGCCAGGGCATACTGGACATCCCTACATCTGCCTACAGGGACAGTCTCAGGGGGTTCCTCCTCTAAGTCCCCCTGTGGGTGTGGCTGTAGGGACCTTGGCACTTTTGGGGGTGGGCTGTGTGTCCCTTCCCTGTGATGATCCTGCCACAGCTGTTTCTGCAGGATTATATTGTGTAGCATGGCACATACTGTGAACATCTTTGCACATGTGGTTGGAGAGTACTGCGGGGCTCCACTAGATATATTGAGGCACTGGAACTGTGACTTGAGCATCCCAAACACATGCTCTATGATGTTCCTAGTTTGTGTGTGTGCCTCATTATTGCGTTCTTCTGTAGGTGTGCGTGTGTGTGTGTGTACATTTCTGATGGGTATCATCATCCACGGTTCCAGTGCATAGACAGCATCCTCCACTAGATGGCTATATGGGATGGCCCCCTAGCAAACATCTGGTACAGCCATGATGCATGCCAGATATTAGAGGCGTAATAACTGCCAGGGCTGTCAGAACACACATCATGATGATGCCCTGGGCATTCTGCAGAACCTGGCAGTTGATGGAGTGATATTCTCTGTGGCTGATGTAGACTCTACCCTACTCACCAGACAGTGCTTTAATTGTACATGAGTACAGTCTATGTTACTCAGTACCTCAGGGTAGTGTGCTACACAGTAGAAAAGAGACATACTGCTGCCCCTCTCCTAAGCTGTATGGGGTAAATAAATTTGCTCACTGGCATGTGTTTTCATGGCAGCCAGGAATTGGTGGAGTACCCTGGATGCAGATGCCTGTAAGACCCCCATCATGTCCCCAGCTGGTCTTTGAAAAGTACCTGCAGCTAGGGTTAAAAATACCTTTGTTTCCACTGGGATTGGTTCCCCCCTCTTGGATCTCAGTCTGAGCTGAGGCCGGCAGAGCTCAGTGAGTTCTTGTAGTATGTCCCTGTCCACCCTGTAGTGCTCTATAGTCTCCAGCTCATGTAGCTCCTGGAAGGTTAACCTGGGCCTGAACACTCTTCTCCTTTTCATTGTAGGCTTATTGTCAGTGGCAGCATCAGCACTGACCTCAGCCTCTAACACATATAGATGTTGCAGAGCAGCAGTAGCCCCTAGCTTTCTGTCAGTTAAAATTTCCAAGTCTGCACTCCAATGGTGCAGAGTGTGGAGGAAAATCAGATTGTAGGGTGTATGCATACTTTATATTGCTTTGCTTCAGATGCAGCCTGTGTGACTGGCTAACTATTATGCATTCCTCCTGCCAGGTATATCACTGAGGAGTTTGAATGGGCCAGTGTAAGTGGAACAGGGGTTATCAGTATTTTCTACATGATTGGCTTTGCCAGGCAATTTCCTTATATTTTTTTATTTTTTTTTTAAACTGCCTTCCCTGCTAAGCACTGTGGCACAGTGCACAAACCCTTGGCACTGGTGTAAGCACTGCTCAGTAGTCTGGGCCCACCCCATGCAAAGACATGCTTAGAGCTCAAACCAGCTAAAACGCATGCCCCACAGCTAAACAAAGCTTAGCAGCACTGAACACACATCCCTGCATAGCTGAGAGGTGGGCCACACAAACAGGCACTGCTAAACTCCAATCAGCTTAAACATATAGTGACACACCCCCTTTTGATGTCAGCTAGCTCTTCTGTGGACACCGACATGGTTCCTGTGCTACATGGATTTTATCTGCGGACACAGTAGTCCATTTTTGCTATTCAGTATCCCCAGCTCATTTGCATACAGATTCATGCACACAATTTGGATACTTCACTATTCCAGAGTCTG
The DNA here is from genome assembly GCF_019279795.1 of Protopterus annectens. Taxonomy (NCBI): domain Eukaryota; kingdom Metazoa; phylum Chordata; order Ceratodontiformes; family Protopteridae; genus Protopterus; species Protopterus annectens. The sequence continues at coordinate 1,524,070,831 of NC_056741.1, read as the reverse complement.
CCTCCTTAGCAACCACTGAAATCTACCATTGTACATTCTCCATGCAGGACCCTATAATGCATTATCCTCACCCATTTCTTATTTTTACTTTTTATACTTTTTAATATTTGTTTGCATAACAACATGTTTGTGCACTGCTGTGCACCACACAAATGTAATATGAGTATTAAAAAATATATTTATTGCATTATTTTGCATAATATTTGGACACATAGGGCATAGATTTGCACATAACCATGCCTATTATGCAATTCCTGACCTTCTAAATGAGCTTTTACAACCCTTGTTCCATTTCTAATTTTTTGTACACAGAAATATTCGGTGTACACTTCGGCCACCAACACATGGTCTGCAGGACTGCCTATCTGCTTTCTGGATTGATCCAGCACTCCCATTTGCATGGAATTCACCTGCTTATGAAGTGATTTGCATGCCATGGACACTTCCTTGTCTGCATGCTCGTGCACGCCCCTCTGCTGTGTTTATTGGATTGCACGGTAGCTTACTTTAGTGTAAGCTCCGTACCACTATACCTACATGGAAAATCACAATGTGTAGGTTTTATTGAATTCCCTCTTTAGTTTACTTATTTAAATGCACTTTTAATTAATGCCTAAAATCCTGATAAACTATATAAATCATATATCTGCTAAGAACTTTAACCATTTCAACTATCCCAACTTATTTTGATGATACCCTAGAAAATAACTATTGTATCAACCAATGTCAAACTGCATAGTCATGGTAGAGAGCTACTTTTCACAGACATTACTGTTAAATGATTTACATGTTTTACTTGATGAGCAGCACCATACTTACTACTTTTCATTCACTCTTTTCTAGCCTGAAAACATTACTTTTTTTCTCATTGGTAGTCCTTTAGTTAATGTCTTAAGCAGAAATCATCTTATAGAATTCAGAAGTTGAGTGTGCTACATTATGCAAATATACATAATGAAGTAGAATTATTTTACTAGTTTGCTGTATCATTTATAAGCTGTATTTGTTTAGTTCATAAACTAGAATGTAATGGAAAAGTCTTTCTTTCTTTCTTTCTTTCTGAAAGTGTTTAGGTTGTCTGAGAAATACACACTTTTCAGACAACCTTAAAAAATAGAATGTGATTTAAAATGGCAATAATGAGAAGGGAGAAGAGTAAATTAAAATGCAGGCACTATGGGGGAATTCAATAAAGCCTAAATGGACTTATTTTCCATGTAGGCATAGTGGCATGGTGCTTACATGGAATAAGCAGATGTGCAATCCAGTAAACGGAGTTGAGGCGCATGAACGAATGTGCGAACATGGAATTGTTTGTGACATGCAAAGCACCTCATAAACAGGTGAAATGCATGCAAATGAGGGTGGTGGAATGATCCAGCAAGCAGACAGGCAGTCCTGCAGACCCAGTGTTAGTGTTCATAATGTACACGGAAAACTTCTGTGTACAGGGCTGTAAAAGTGTACTTAGAGTGCCAGAAATAGCATAGTGGACACAGATATGTGCAAAACTATCCACCGTGTGCCCAATACCATTTGGAAAAGAATGTAAAATAATTAATTTTTTTATAATACCCCAGGTATGTTTGCACAGCTCGCCGCAGTGCGCAAACATGCCTTGAAAAGAATGTAAAAAAAAGAACTTGTGAGTTTATAACAGAAATGCATCATAGGACCCTGTGTGGAGTATGTACAATGTTACACAGTTGTTGTTGCTAACAAGGCAGGGCCTGGAACTATGTAGTTACCAGGTTCTGTGCACAGATCTATATGTAAATTAGCTGGGGTTACAGAATAGCACAAATGGGTATCTATGTCCACAGATCCCATCCGTGTAGTCACAGAACTGTGTTGGTGTCCACAGAAGAGGTAGTTGACATCAAAGGGAGTGTGTCTGAATGCTTGTAAGCTCATTGGAGCTCAGTGATGCCTGTTTGCACTGTGAGCCATTGTGCTGAGCAGGGTGGTGCGTACACTCACTGGTAAGATGTGTTTACCTCTGAGGTGCATGTTTCATTGAGCATAACCTTCCATGGGGGTGTGTCTACGAACTGCTAAGCTCTGTTTATCTTTGCAGTGCAGGATTGTGTGGCACACTGCAGTGCTCAGCAAGGAAGGCTGTCAAAAATAAAATTGGCAAAGAAAGCCAGTGATATATTAATTACTGATGATCCCTGTCTCACATAAACAATGGCCATTAAAACACATCCATGATGTACTTGCAGAGCACTATAAAGTATGCATACATACATACTACATTCTGATTTGCCCCCATACTCTGCACCACTGGAGTACAGACTTGGGAATTTTAACTGAAAGAATGCTTGGGACTGCTACAGATCTGCTAAGTTTGTATGTGCTAGATGCTGAGGTCAGTGCAACTGCTGCTGATGCTGCCCATAGGCCTAGACTGTGAAGGAGAAGAGTGTTCAGGCTCAGGGTAACCTATAGGAGCTCCATGAGCTAGAGATTGTAGATTGCTACATGGTGGACAGGGACATGCTACAAGAAATCTCTGAGCTCTGCCAACGTCAACTCAGACCCAGAGGCAACAGAGGGGAACCCTACTCAATGGAAACAAAGGTATGTGCAGCCCTTAGGTTACTAGCTACAGGTACTTTCCAAAGACCAACTAGGGACATGATGGGGGTCTCACAGGCATCTGCTTCCGGGATACTCCACAAGTTCCTGGATGCCATGCTATAACATGCCAGAGAGCACAGTTATTTTCCCCACACTCCTGAGGAGAGAGCCAGGAGTATGTGACTATTCTGTTCCCCACTCAGGTGTAGTAGATATACTCCCTCAACTAGGCATCAATACATTTGTTACCAGATGGGTAGCAAATTGGCTGACTGATAGAACCCACCTAATAAAATGGGGGAAGCCACCTCAAGCAGTAGACCCATAACAAGTGGCATACCGCAGGGATTGGTCTTGGGGCCCCTTATTCAGGATATACTTCTCTGAGGTGTAGGCCAAAACTAGTGGGCTATGGCTGACCAAATTTGCAGATGACTGCAAGGTGGGCGCAGTCATGAATTCCCCAAGTGATGTGGACGTCCTCCGAGAGGGTCTTACCCAAACAAATGACTGGTGCCAGAAACATAGCTTCAAGCTGAATGCCAAAAAATGCATCATCATCCCCTTTGGGGAGAGTGATGTCCCCACATATTATCACATTAATAACAATGTCCAAAGTACACAATCAGTAGCGAGGGATTTGGGTACCAAGGTTGATAGAAACCTGATTTGTGACCATCATGTTGCTTCCGTTGTATGGAAAGCTTTCTACATGGCTCACCTCATAAATAAGGGTATCTCATCCAGTGACAAAGAGGTCATAACATCCCTATATTCTTCCCTTATAAGGCCAATTATTGAGAACAATACCTCATTTGGCATGTACCTCACAAAGCATATGCAGCAGCTGTAGAGAACACAGAGGTTCCTCACCAGGAGAATCCAGGGCCTCAAACATCTATCCGACACAGATAGGCTAAAAGCTCTGTCCCACTACTCAGTTTCATACAGACTCCACAGAGGTGACCTCTGTCTGGCATACAAAGCAATCTCAGACCCCACCTTCATGAGACTGCTGCTTATCCACAAGTCAAGTTCCATGGGTCTATATTATATGCTTCAAGAGAATTTTCTTCAAACATAAAATCATCGACACCTAAAGAGCGAACACTGTAACGCACAAATGGCCACGTTCTCAAATGTTTTCCTTGGAGAAAAAATTCAGTTGACTTTATCAGGAATTGCCCTTTTCCCCAACGTAGACCGATCTCGGAGTTGGTGTATTTAGTTAGAGGTGTGGGGGGGCACAGGCCCTCCATTACGGAGGGGGGGAGCCCCCCACTTGATTAGAATTTTGAAGTTTGTGTTTTTTTGTGTATGGCCCCTTGAATTTTTTCCCAAGGAAAAAATTTGCAGACGTAGCCATTCATGCTTTAGAGAATTTGCTCTTTAGGTGTCGATGATTATATGTTAGAAGAAAAATCTCTTCAAGCATATAATATAGACCCAAGCTCCAATCGAGCAACTTGTATGCCCAACCTCAACCTGGTCTGTGATATCAATAGGATTTGTTGGTGGGACAGATTTCTGTCCCAGAGGCTCCCCCCATCTGTGGAATAAACTCCCTTCCACATCAAGCAAAGTACCTCATTATTACTTTTTAAGCACAACCTGGATAACTGGATGGGAAACTGAAAATACACCCCTGGGATTCCACCTGTGTCCCTGCTGGACAGGGGTTTGGGTGCTAACTTGTCTAAACATGGGCTAAACTCTTGGCTGGGCATATAAGGGTGTCAGGGCCAATAGCCTAGTAACTTCCTGTGATCCTATGATCCTACCATGTAGCACACTACCCTGAGGTACTGGGTGTCATCGATTGCACTCATGTACACATCAAGGCACCATCTGGTGAGGAGGATAGAATCTGTGTTAACTGCAAGAGGTACCACTCCATCAATTGCCAGGTCATGTGCAATGCCCATGGCATTATCCTGAATGTGTGTGTTTCCGCCCTAGCAGTTATCACGACTCCCATATCTGGCATGCAGTGCAGCTGTACCAGATGTTTGCTAGGTGACATCCCACACGGCCATTTACTGGGGGATGTTGGCTATGCACTGGAGCTGTGGATAATGGCAGCTATCAAAAATGCACACCCACCCACCAAAGAATGGCATAATGTGGCATACACACAAACTAGGAACATCATAGAGTGTGTGTTTGGGCTGTTGAAGTCAAGGTTGCAGTGCCTTGATATATCTGGTGGAACCCTGCAGTACTCTCCAGCCACTTGTGCACAAATATTCACAGTATGTGCCACACTACATAATATGACCCTGCAGAAACAGCTGCAGCAGAATCAGCAAATGTAAGGGATACACAGTTCCCCACCAGTGCCTAGATCAACACAGCTGCATCCACAGGGGGACTTGGAGGAGGAACCCCCTGCATCTGTCCCTGTAGGCAGATGTTGGTTTGCCTAATATACCCTGGCCTTGGTCAAGAGACAATACATAGCACATGCACTGACAACCTAGGGACCTAGGGACTGACACCTTACTCTGACTCGCATACAAAATAGGAAAAATGATGCCAGTCAGACCACACATCCTGTACCTCACCATGTATTGGCTGTGGACTGCATGCATCAGTCAGAGGAAGCCCCAAGCTACAGGTCTGTCATCTGCTGCATTCGTAAGGTAAGTCACTCTCCTATACACCACTTTTAAGGGGTTCTACAATATGGTAATATATGTATGGACCTGCCACATGAATGCAAAGGAATGTAGTGGACTATATATATAGTGTGATACTGGGCTACTTGCAGAGATCTATAGTAGGCTACGTGGCTACTTGTACAGATCTAACAGCCACTTGGGACAATAGGTACTCTGTTCACTAGTATGTGCCATGATATCCAGTAGGCCACATGTCTGGAAACTCCACAACATTATTCAAGGCAGACGCAAACAGTGGGGGGTCACAGGACAGTCAAATGGCTGTCTGTGCCAGCAGAGCATGGGCTAGTCGTCCTCTACCCCAAACACATTAGTGTTCCCATACAACTGCTGTAACAGTAAGTCTGCAATGATATATCAACAGACCAGACAATTCCTGTATGTTGTTGATAATGTGAGGAATGAAACTTTTCTGTTTGGTGGTTGGTGTGGCTCACTGAGACAGGGACAATAGCATGGGCAATGGTGTTGATGATTTGAATCTGGCTGCATCCAACATCTTTTGTATGTGTGGAACTCATATGGTGGTGTTCCCACAGACTGTCATAACCCCTCAATCTGTTCCTGCAACAAAGCTGGACAAAGCCAGAGTAAATGTGGGGACAAAGGGCCATACCTACAGTCAGACTTTATACATGCTCTGAGTAACCTACCAGGTGGCTAGTATAACAGCAGGCTGCAACAGGTCAGATTAGCTGCAGGATGTAAAGGCCATCACTGTGTCAGTAGTTGCAGCAATTCATTGACTGCTGTTTACAGTATAGTAGACAAAACCACAAATGTCTGAGGAACAGAGCAGACATATGGAGCGAAATGCTGGACATTATTCAAAAACATGTACAGGGAGAGGTATGTAGACTGTCTCCCTGTGTGTGGTGTTACATCATGTGCCCCAGTCACATCATACCGCTCAACCTCTTAGAGCAGAGAATCTGGCCAAACCCATGAATAAAAGTGGTACCAAGGTCCACAAATCGAGACAGGTTTTAAACATTTGCTCTTACAAACATAGAATGTCGATAGAATAACAGGTCTTGCATTAGCATTAATCTCCTGATGTGTATGGAGTCTGCATCTCAAATGTCTGTCATTATTTATTGACTTGTCTTCACTGATTTGCCCCTAATTTGCCAGAAAACCACAATATTATGTAAACTAGACCAAACATATGAAGCAAAATGCTGGACAGTCTGTGAAGCTCTGCACAGTTGTGAGGTATGAGTCACATATTAAGGTCAGCAAACAGCCAGGGCATGCCTTGGACAATATCAGGGAAGTGCAGTACTGTGGTAACAGGTGCAGCAGCCAATGGCCTGCAGCACACATAATCCCAGACTGGAGTACAGGTAGCTCTAGCCTGTAGTCACCTTGTAAGTACCAACAGTCACATTGGGCATGCTCCTACACTTAACTAACTTGAGCCCAAGTCTGTAACCTCTACCACCCAAAGACCTGTTATGTGGAAATATGTCTGTACATACATAAAGGTATGTATACATATCTGTCTCTCCCTATACCCCTCATGCTTGATGAGTTTATCTATCAGTATGTGGCACACTCACACACACACACACACACACACACACACACATAAATATATATATATATATATATATATATATATATATATATATATATATATATCTACATAATGTACACACACAACAACATTTAAGGAGACATCCCTTGTTATACACATTTATATAGATAAGGGTGGGAATGTACAAATGTTGCCACATACCAAAGAATGCTGGAGTTATCTACACTTACACATCACAACAGTTGTCTGATGAAACCAGACCAAGGCCACAACAGTACATAATCCACTGACCCATAGACCCCTGTGCCTGTGGACTGTCATCCTGTAGACAGCCATGGTTACACAGGTGGTGTAATGCACAATGGCTGCAATGCATGCCTTGGACAGACCATATTGTCCCTGGCCACATGTCTGCCTATAAACTGCAAACAGCCACAAATGGCCAGACTGATAAGTGTGCATACATAGCAGGGATATTACCAGGTATCCTACACCTAAGACACTTAGATACATTAACGGTACCAAGCAGTGTTGCTTTGCAGGCCACACATGCTAACACAAGGCCACTCTGTGTACTCCACAAGTACTGTGTCTGCATCGACATGTACAACAATCCTAACCCTAACCTGTGGCATGTATGAGAAGTACTATAAGCTGTAGTATGTCATACCTAGATAGCTAGGGGTTCTAATATGACATCATCCAACTGTGTGTGTGTGTGTGTGTGTGTGTGTGTGTGTGTGTGTGTGTGTGTGTGTGTGTGTGTGTGTGATAATAATATAACCCCCCACAATGGACATGCCCATATTGGCTATTTCCATACAATGATATGCATTTTATGGCCCTGTGACTGTCTTTTGTCCTCTAAATTCCCTCCTCTACAAGGCCTGCTTATGTCATCCACTTAAGAACAATGGCTGACAATCTAATAACAGATGAACTCCATGGCACATGCAATAAGTACTGCAAACTGTAGCATGAACAGTAGATAGATAGGGGTTCTACTCTCATATTTAACTTGTGTATATGTGCGTGTGTGTGTGTGTGTGTGTGTGTGTGTGTGTGTGTGTGTGTGTGTGTGTGTTGTGTCTGTGTGCACATATATCCCCTTGTGGAACTACAGTCATGCTCGTCTGGCTTATCTTTGTGCAATGGTTATATATTTTAAGGTGCTGTGATTAGCTGCTGGCCTCACAATTGGCCTCCTTTACAAGGCCTGCTGATGTCATCCACCTTAAGACCACCGGCTAACACTCTGATATTAGATAAACTTTGTGGTGCATGTGGTAAGTACTGCAAGCTATAGTGTGTGTTACTAGATATGTAGGATGTCTAATCTCACAGCATCCAACCTGTGTATGTGCATGTGCAAATATATCCCCTTGTAGCATTAGAGACATGCCCAGCTGACCTATCTCTGTGCAATGGTTATGCATTTTGTGGCCCTGTGTCTAGCCACTGGCCCTAAATTGCCCTCATCTACATAGGCATAATTGATGTCTGCCACCATCTAGATTTGTATGTGCAGAACACCCAGGTGACACGTATCAAGGGTAGCAGATCTTGTCACAGGTTATGAAAGCAGGATGATGCTGACTCTCCCAATTGTCTCTGACACACTGCTGTACACATATGCACCTAGGGAGCCATGGACGTATGCTGGCATACATTGCTGATATATTTATGCTGTGCTGCCTTGCCATCCTGTGCCACTGTATTGTTGCCATGTGTCAATAGTGTAATCACTCAGACTCCTGGAACAAACACATACACATGTCTATGACACACCTGTTATTCTGTACCATTACTGCCAGTGTACCATCAGGCAACAATGATACACAAAGTTTGATGTGTAGTCATGACACATGCTAGCATACAGTACCTGTTGTTGCCCACAACATCTGCCATGGCTTAACGCTACTGCACTACACAAACACATGTAAAGTAATATAGTCGCCTTGTACATCAGATACATATTTGCAGGTCCCTGCATTGATGCCATGGATGGTAGGGATGTGACAGGTATAATCACATGTACAGGGTGTTGTGTGGGTATGCCAGAGGCCTGGGCTGTGCAAACAGCTGACAGCATATTCACAGCATGTGTGTAAGTCAGGAAGGGGTGCTGGTTAGATGGGCCATGGAGAGGTGCTATGTGCTTCTGTTAGTGACCTGCATGTGGTGTGGTGTTGGAGTGTGTGCCTGTACATAGTCAAGCCTAGTGCTACCCTTACAAATATGTATGATGGATTGCTGTGGACTGTATATTGTGGAGTGGACAGTTCACCATTTCCAGCCACAAACAAGGTAACTGGCTTCACCAAGAGTAGCAATGGCACCACCGTGCCCAAAGTCAGATGTGGTGCTAGTAGCTGAAGGTGGCTGCTCTCTTCTGGGCCCATGTCCCCCATGGGACCACCCAGGACCACATGCCCATGACCTGCCACATTGTGGTGTGGACAGAACACTTCCCTCTGTAGAGCTGTAAATACTGCCACTACAGAATCCTCAGTGTGCATGGCCATGTGGACTATCAGCAGATAGTGTTGCTGGCCTAAGTCCATGTGTCCAACGCCCAACTCCAACCAGATGTTTTAGCACAGACAATGTGCAGTCAAAGGCAGACACTGTCTCAGCCCACTGTCTGTTCACTACATCAATGAACCAATCCAGGGTGTCACCAATGTAGTGGAGGCAGTCAAGGATGTCAGTCAGGCCCTGTATAACATGGACTTCAGCTGCATGCTGTTAATGTTGCCAGTACAATACACCTGTGAGGTATGCAATATGACAATGTATATGATAGAACTACACATAACACCTTGCACACCTGTCTAGAAAATGATATGCCAGTTGTAGTATCACTGCCTCAGGTATGTACCATCTCCCTATTGTATTTGAGCAGTCATCTTGGAGTAATTATCTCGTGTATAGCAGGCTAGCCATTCATAACTATAAGTGCAAATGTGTTAATGTTGTACAAATACACACCTGTGACTACCCAGTCTCTGCACTGTAGCTAACTGTTCCAGACTGGAACATGCAAATAGTCGACTCTGGTTAAGCACAACAGTTGTACATAGGGCAAAATGGCAGCCCTTAACTTTCTTAGAGCATATATGATCTGTAAAACAACAGAATCACACTTACCAGGTACAGGGCCATGGGCTTCAGCAATACCCGATGGACCTATGAAAAGGTGAGGGACAGTTATTGTCAGTATCACCAAATGATGCAGCGCTACAAGGTAATATGTGCATATATCCATATGTACAGTAGCTACTGTGATAATGGCTGTATTGCTGACGTTCTGAGTACGTGTGCACAACTGAGCATTTAACCCACCCCCTCAATGCAGATAGATCTGACACCCATGTACTGGTATGTACAGCCTGCCACAATGACTGATACAGTATTACACTGGTTAACACAGTGAGCCTATCTGGATGCTCCTCTTCTGTGGATGCTGTGACACCCACCTCCAGGATGTATGGTGTGATAAATGCATGGGAGCTGCTGGAATTCCTCTGTGGCTGAGAGTGGTTGTTCCAATCCAGGGTCTAGATCAGTGGCAGCATGCTCCCTGGCAACAGCAGCTGCCCTTTGATGTGCAGCATTTACCATATCTGTGACCCGGTGATGGACCTGCTCATAGGTCCTGACCTGTTGGCCAATCTGTTTAACAGCTTGCATAAGGTCTGCCCATAATGCTGCCTGCTGTTCACGATTGTGTCGAGCCCTGCTAAGCAAGATGTAATGGTAGAGCCTGAGGCCATCCAGTATTACATCATTCTCTGCAGTTGTGAATGGTGGATGTCTTCTGTGATACATGGTTCTTGAAAGACCAAGAGGGGACCACATTACAGGACCAAATATGTGAAGGTCCACTATGTACAGGTTCACTTTGGAATCTCAAAATACTGAAATGTCAAATTTTAGTATCTCTAGACCAAATTGTCAAATCTGCAGTTGTGTGAAACTGCAGAATATCGAACCTGTAGACGTTAAACCTGCAGTACTGGTAGTGTGTTAGGTAAGTGTTATGTTTTTTAAGAGTTTTGAGGAGGGATTGTGTGTTTGTGAGTGTGTTGGAGAGTTTAAGTATGAGTTAGGGTAGGTTGGTAACAGTATGAGTGTGTCAGTTTTGAAAGTGGTGGTGTTTGTATATATGTGATGTGTGTTTGAGCAAGGGGGTGTAGAATGTGTGGTGGTGGGTTTTCTGTCTTTCATTGTTTAGTGCAACCTTGGAGTTAGTATATAAAAGTAGCAGGGGTGTGGGGGGTGCAGCTCCCCAACATGGGAGTGCAGGGGGCTTGCCCCCCTGGTTACAGGAAGGGTAGGTGTGTGTTTGTTTTGTTGTGTTTGTGTGTGTTGTTTTGCTTTGTTGTAGTGCCAGGAGGTAGGTGTATTTGTGTTTGTATGTGTGATATAGTGTTTTGTTGATGTTTGCAGTTTTGAATTTTGCGGTTTTGGTTTTCGGGTCTGTGAGTTTTTAGCGTTATTGTCTCGAGATACTGAAATTTGATATTTCAGTATTTCGAGATTATAAAGTGAATCCCCGTGTGCAGATCCTGCATGCCCATAATGGCCTGCACTGTCCACTGCTCCCTCACATGTCATACACCACAGTCTGAAAATACACTACATGTGTGGATATCACCAAGATAGTAGCAATACTGGGTTATGTCCCTGTGTGCAGAGGCAGATTCTGCTGTATGTCCCTACGCCCATCACTGCATTCTACTGTGGTGTGTCTACTATGGGCAAATCCCCACTAATATGTCATACCACTGTCAGACAAATAGCAGTGTGCTATTACAACAACCATATGTGGACAGACCAGCAGCACCAGTGTGCCAAAATGACAGAAAACAATACAAATCTGCTGTAGTATATGTCCCCTGTATGACTGTGACTGTGTATAAATAAGGATAATTAGTTTGTAATGAAATAGTATATAGGGACATTTTTATAGTAATTTTAAGCAGTTTAAGCACTATATTCACAAGCAAGTTCTTGGTTGTGTTAAGCAGGTTAAAAAGCTTAATGCATTGATTTATTGTCCTAATTGCTTTATTGGTGAAGTGTTTTTTTTGTATAAAATGGGAGGGAGTTGTGTTTGTAACCATTCTGATGAAGTCTTGGATGAAAACATACTGAGAACTGTGTTCAGCGTTATTTTTTACTGGGTGTGCTGTGTTATTAAAGAAGTTTGTGGGCAAGCAGCAGCTATCTGAGTGCTTTTTTCTTTTGAATTGTGACTGTTTGGCACTTGGTCCGTGGTTGTTGCTTTATATGTCCTCTGTAGGTATCATACTTCTCAACTATACAGATGTTTGAAGAATGTCAAGATGTTTGCCTCTTACATGGAGTCCTATTCACACTAACCTGTGGATGTCTGACAAATGGTTGGTCAATCATTGATGGTCAGAATACACAATCAGACTCTAACTTTCACATGTCATACCCCTAAGAAAAAAGTTATGCTACAGTAATATGTGTTAGTCTACTCACATTCGTACATTGTAAGGACAATATATACTCTGTCACTGAGTTTGGCCTTTTGGCCCACCATTAATTATGACTTTGTCCTGATATGTTGCTCTCAACCAAATTGGGACACATATTAATAACACAGTGACATAGCCAGAGTACATATAACAGGAACATTCTGGGGCACTTTTACAATGTTAGAACTATGTATGTGACACATTCACAGAATGAGAGGAGGTGACATTCAGTATATCGCTTGATGTCACAGGAGTGTACATCCTTAGTTATTGTCACTATGTACTATGTGTAAGCCACTAGCTTTCCTACAACAGCCAGTGGTTGTGGGAGGGATTGATAGGGACAGAGCTGAGATGTGCTGGAAAGCAGGGAAACGTGGGACTCGTGCCTGTAGGTGTAGGACAGCAGAGTATCAATGACATCTCAATACCATATATCTACAACAAGCTTACTGCTGTACTCCCTAATCCCCATACCTCCATCCTTCCATCTGCATCCTGTTAAATGGAGACATCTATTACATACCTGGTGGAGTGCAGTATTCCTTTTTTGAATCTTTCCTCTGAAAACACTTGTAACATACACTGCATGGGTGCCTAAATTCTCATACAGACCTGTTGCTCAGCACCAGTTGCTTGCCTTTTGAAGGTAATGCTCATTAGTAGTTAATTGCCTCTGCACCAATCAGTGGCTCAGAATTGCTAACTGCAGCCAAAACAGTTCTATCAGTAGCCAATGACATGCCACCACAGTGCAATATATAAGGCCTTCATGTAGGCCTTGGCCCCTTTCTTACTGTTTAAGATGGACATTACTAAGGTGGGGAGACTACAGCATCACATAGGGTATGTACAACTACTGTCCACTGTAGTCATTTATGAAGTATGTACACAGTTTTGCCTCATATGTTTGGTCAGTGGCCCATAACATTGTGGTCATCTGGCAGTTCACTGGCAAACATTGTAGGATGATGTCTGTAAGGAAAGAGAGACATGTGAGTGTCACACTTCATAGTCATCAGAATATGCATGGTAAAGCAGTAACTGTTATTTTATCAACCTACTATCTTTGTAGGGGCAAACATTGAACATGTCCCTATCTCTGGCCCTTTGAACCCACCCCCTCAGTAAGTATGGCTGTGAATGGATTCCTTGCTCTAGGAGGGTTGGGAGGTATGGTAGGTCTATAGCAGCTAACTTTACATACAGCTGTGTATACTACAGGCTGCAGCTGCTGCTGCAACCTACAACACATAGGGGGGTTGTTAACACTTTGTTAGACAGAAAACTGTATGTGCAACTGTGGCAGCTGTGTCAGGGCTATCATTACAGCAGAGCCAAGGTAAAGGCTTTCTATACAGTCCAATTGGTGCATGTGGTAAGGTACATCTGTTATGCAACAGTGAAAATAAAAGAGTGGTAGACAGCATATAGTTAGGTGATATGGATATGTGCATTGTGTCTCTGCCTGCAGACCTTTATCTTGCAAAACTGGGTAACTGTTAATTATGTAGCAGTAAGCTGTGGGGATTCAGACTGCAAGACACAGTCATTACTTGCTGTCTGAACAATAATGTAATTGAAGTACATCACAACATTGGAATTAAACCCAGGACTGTGTGTGGCAAAATTTACTATATAGAAGGCATTTAACGGACTGAGCTACTGAGACATTGTGAAAGCATGTGTATTTGCAAGACATATGTGCACATGGAGACATTTCTACAATGTTGAGTATGTGCATGGCTTTATATGGTTGTATTTCTGCACAGGGTCCCAGTTGTACATGCACTTTGCCGTAGCTGACTTAGCAGGTGTCTTTCCACAAGTTGCTGAAAAACAGCCACATATACCTGGTAGCACAGGCCTCACATACATCCATTAGTATGTCATTGGCTGTCCACTGGTGTATTATAGCACCAGGGTCCAAGGTACACTCCTATTTTTCCCATTCCTTTTATATATCATTTGCATGCTTAATGACAGTAGGTAGCAGTCAGTATTCATTGCTGGTAACACCTGTGTAACCAAAAATCTGTGTTGTATGGTGGGGTAATGCAATGTGTTGTAGTTGAGAAGGGTCTGGGTTTGAGTCTTGGCAGAGGTATTTATTTTCTACATGTGAGTAACACTTTCATAGACACATATAGACATTACAGCTCTTTAAAGCTCATTTAAGCCGAACAAAGTGATGCATCGAGGTGCGCCACTCTGCTCCATGCAAATCCATGCAAACCCGTGCTAAAAAAATATAAACAAAAGAAAAAAGTGAGATAGGAAAGTGGTGAAATGGGGGAAAGCAGGGGGAAAACATAGTAAACAGCAGGTAGGGATGTGGGGTGATATATTTTATGGGACAGGTGCCAATTTATTTTTTAAGAAGAGAGTAGAATGTTGGGGAAGGGACATAGGTACATGTGAGGAGGTTAGTTGGGTAGGAGAGGATGCAATAGCAAACAGACAATACAGACAAGACAGCAGACAGGGGCAGTGTGTGACATATGAGGGGGTAAATACCTTGGGTGTGGAGTGTGTTGTGGAATCAGAGATGAATGTGCCTCCAGATGGCAGCAGCATGACTGAGGTCCCCATCCATCGAAAGTCAACACCACTCCTTCACTGCCTTGAATGCAGCTGTGCTGGAAGCTGGGTGCCAGGGCCATCCTGTCCCTCCAGGTCGGTTAATGTGCCTTCAATCAGGCACAGGAGATTTTCATAGCTCTGATGAATGATCATGTACAACATGGCAGGTAGTTGTGGCTGGGTGATTACCACATCTCTGCCACTGCTCCCAGGGGGGCCGGGACCTGTCCCCTGAGGTGGTTCCACCCAACGCCATCAGTGGTGCAGGGGTACTGGAAGGGGCACCACTGGCTATGGTCCCAGACATTTCAGGGCCTGGTGCCACAGCCAGTTGAGGTAGGGTAGGTGGATCACTGGGAACTGGCCTGCCCTGATGTGCTGTGGTGATGGAGGTATAGCAATAATTATAGGTTAGTTATAAACAAAACATATTGTTAGTAATAACAGCATGCTAGAACAGTGGAAAAAGCCGAAGTACATAACAATGTATATTATGTGAAACACAACAATAAGTAACAAAGCAGTCAGTATAATAACAGCATGCCAGTAACAGTTACAGAATAAGGCCAATAAAATAGGTAATTCAACACGATATGTTAATATGCAACCACTATAATACATAGCAATAATAAACGCATGCCCCAAAATGCAGATTGATGTAACAACATATGTTAATAGTGAACCATAACCAATGAATAACAATAATAAATAAATGAAGATAAGGGGTGGGGAGACAGAGAGAAAAACATGGCAATAGTACTGTTATTGGCTATATACTTGACAACAATACTACTATCCACTCTACAGGTTCATAGGTAGGTACTAGGCTATCTGCCCGAGGGCATAAGCCTAGCCAGAGTGTGTCAGCTTTCACCGCCCCATTGATTAATTAACTGAGCCTCTGTCAAGCAGAGCCCATGAAGTGATCCCAAGGGTGTACTTTTTGTTACCCATCCACTCGTCAAGGTTTCTCTTGAAGAGTGTTAGTGAGGGGCTCTGCCTAATATAGTTAGGAATTTTGTTCCAAAGCATGGGGAGTCTCTGTGACAGGAATCTATCCCTCCAGCATGTTCTATTTATTGTTGTGGCAAGGTTTAGCTCACTAGAGTGCGTGGCTCGCAGTGACTTGGATTTCTTTAGGTGGAGTATGTCCATCAATTCTGAGTTGGACATGGCTTTGTAAGTCAGGCAGAGATCACCTCTGAGTAAGCAATATGCCACTGAGTACAGCCATAGTTTTTTCAGTCGGGCTGCATAGGACATATGTTTGAGGCCAGTAATCCTCTTGGTAAGGTGCTTTTGTGGTCTTTCAAGCTGTTGGAAATGTCTTGTGAGGTACATCCCAAATGGGGCATTGTACTCTATGATGGGTCTGATGAGTGACGAGTAGAGCGGCACTATAACCTCTTTATTTCTAGATGCAAACCCCTTAGTAATTAGATGGGCCACATAGAAGGATTTCCTAACTACTCTGGCAATATGATTGTCAAAGGAGAGATTAATATCTACCTGGGTCCCCAGATCTCTTATTACCTCTTCTGTATTAAGGAGGCTGCTGCCTATGTGGTAATTCGTGGGTGTTTTGTTTTTCCCAAACGGGATGACTATGCATTTTTTGGCATTTAGTTTGAGGCCATGACTTTGACACCAGGTGTCTGCCTCAGTAAGGCCTTTTTGGAGGATGTCCATGTCATCCGGAGAGTCAATTATGGCTCCCAGTTTGCAGTCATCAGCAAACTTGATTAGCCATAGTCCTCCTGTGCTTGCCTGTACTTCTGAGAAATATATGCCGAACATTAGGGGTCCCAGAACTGAGCCTTGCGGGACACCACTTATGACTTGTTTAGAGTCACACCTGTAGCCCGCTATTCTTACCGTGTGAGTTCTGTCTGTAAGCCAGATGGCAACCCATCTTGTGACGTAGGGTTTATGTTCAGGCTGGTGAGTTTTTCTATAATACCCGAGTGAGGAATGGTGTCGAACGCCTTGGCGAGATCAAGGTAGGCTGTGTGAACCACCTTTCCCTCGTCTATGGCCTTGGTAATGTCTCGAAGAAGTCAACCAGGTTTAGTAGGCATGATCTGCCCTTAACAAAGCAGAACTGGGTCGGGTCAAGTGTTTGGATGTTCCCAATGTCTTTGTTAATGAGTTCCATGATGATGCGCTCCATAGCCTTGCAGACCAGGCTAGTCAGGCTTATGGAGCGATAGTTACCAGGGTCAGTTGTGGCTCCTCCTTTGTGGAGAGGAATAACCATTGCTGTGCACCATTCTATGGGCATGTAGCCTGTGGAGAGGCTGAGGTTGAACAGCGTGTTTAGGTGGGGGGTTAGTTCGTTCTGTAGTTCGTGCAAGACACAGCCTGGGACACCATCTGGCCCCATTGATGCTGTGTTTTTGGCTTTTGAAAGGGCTGTTTTCACCTGTGCTTCTGTGATTTCCTTGATGAATATGGATACACCCCCTCCTTTTGTGTTTCAGTCCATGTTCTCTGGCCGACATATGTGATATGAGTTGTAGCCCAGTAGTGCTGGAGTGCTCTCTGGAGCCTTGAACCAGGTTTCAGTTACTGCACAGATGTCGACGTTCTCCATATTTAGGAGTGCTTCGAGTGCATTGATAATATGGGCTACCTCACCCGTTTACCTGTAGTTCCTCTGGAAAGAGAAGTTGTGAGCATCATGCAGTGTAACCTAGCACTGGATTTGAACCCTGTTCTGTGTGTTCCAAAATGGACTTTATATAGTGCATTTAACAAACTGAGCTATTGAGTCACTGTTGATTATTGATTGACTGCTGCTTGCCTACAGCTTACCTGGAAATAAAACATGACCTGGCAGTACTACTACAGTTTTAATCTTGCCTGGAGTGACAGTATAACACACACATGCATGAAGTATAAGGATGACAGTGACAGTAGGTAACCTATACATTATCATATGAACTGCAGGTGTACACAATATATTATTAGTGGGTTGAAATATCTGTGGAGTCAACAAACAATATCAGATCATGGAGTGGGCTATCTCACCCATATATCTTGCTTACCTGCTGTTTGTGGATGACAGAGCAATATGTGAACAATAGTGGTCTAGAATCATCCTCGACCAGTACACTATGTATTAAACAATTTATTTGGCAGTCATTATATATGCAGTCTACAGCTATTACACTGTTATATTGACTGCAGCACCTTAACTCATAGCCTGAATTCATTTAGCTCAACAGCAATGGTTAAAGCAAGACATTTCTAATGTACACAATTTACCTTGGTGTTATTGGTATTGGCTGATAAGTTATTGCAGAACAGTTGTCATAATTCATTTCGTGCAAAACAGTTCTACTTCCACACTTATTGCATAACAGACTTTATTGGAAATACCTTCATGCAGTTCCTGGAATAGTTTTGAGTTTTTATTGCCCAACAGTTGTGATTATGCAGATGTTGAAGTACAGCAGTAATTCCATACTTTTTGCTCTATAAACTTTATTGTAAATACTTTATTACAGTTAATGCTTTACTCTTCTCTGCTTATTGCACTACAGTTGACAGTATTCACTTATTACAGTGCAGCTTTAAGTCCACATTCATTGCAATACAATCTTTACTGTATATACCTAAGTGCAGTTAATGCTTTACTTTTTCTTACTTATTTGACTATAGTTAGCATAATATATCTGTATTCACCAGACTCATGGTGCAACCTGGCCAAGCACTTGGCATGTGCCTTGATATTGCAAGATCTCTCCTGTGTAGCTGCTGGAAGAGAAGCACACCATTATGCATACCAGTTTAGCAGACATTCAGTTTAGATACTGGTCAAGCTAAGGTAAGATTACTTACAGACTTGTGGGGCATTGCTTGCCCTAGCTTCTTGCACCCAGGTGTCCAAGAGATCACCCTTTCAATGTTTCAAGTCATCATGGTGGTGATGAACCTGGTCACCTGTGCAAGGAATACCTGTCACACTGGTGAGATCATATACCAGCTGGTCACAGGCCTCTGTCTTGCATCCTGAGCCCTGAAACCTCT
Organism: Protopterus annectens; assembly: GCF_019279795.1. Lineage (NCBI taxonomy): Eukaryota > Metazoa > Chordata > Ceratodontiformes > Protopteridae > Protopterus > Protopterus annectens. The sequence continues at coordinate 1,524,051,902 of NC_056741.1, read as the reverse complement.
CTGCAGCAGCCAGTCGCCATGTTTTTTACCAGTCAAACCATGACCCTGGACTCCTGAATCCCCTAACACTGCGCTGGGAAGTGCACACCCTCTCCAATGCCTGCCATAGTCATTACACAGTCAGAACTCCAACAGATTATGCTGTATTACCACCTAGTCAGCTTAATGTTTTCCCACCCTTACATGCACTGAGCAATATTTAAAAAGGTGGTGCATCACTTAGCAGCGTGCAAACCAGTGCTGCTGAGCTGAGCAATGTGAAAACCCATATGTTTAGCAGTGCATCACTTAGAAGCATGCAAACCAGCCAAGCAGTGCATAAACATTTTCAGCCTTTATTGTGTTTATGAGGTGCTTAGCAGGTCTTAGCAGAGCTTAGCGGAGGGCAGTGTGCCAGAATTTAAAAATAATTAACAACATTTGTATTTCAAAATTAAATGCTTATTTTCCCTTCCATGTATTTAAACCCTGCACCTAATGCTCATGAGGCTATAACTCTACTAATTTCCTTACATGGATATTGAGAATTCTGCTATACCTTTACATCCACCTCTGAGCTACATATAAGCACTCCTGAGCACTGAGCCACACCACACAAACCCACTCAGCTACACTTAAACATGAAATTTAAGTAAATAATTAAATGCATCCAGTTTCTAATTTTAGATGTCTGGCAGGTGTCTTGGCAATACTTCGCATTGCTGCATTCTGCGCCATGCCATGCAAACATATTTTAAATAAAAAAAATACATTGATATACTACAATTGGACAGTGCAGGGAATGTATTACCCATCTGTGGACACAGTTTAAACTGCACTCCCTACACTGATCCAATAACTGTGTTCCTTGGCACTCCCTCAGCAACGTGCCATGATTAATATGCATGGCATGCTGTCAAGGGGGAACCGTGCACACAGACATGACATAATCGTGTTTAGGCTCTACACTACACCTACATGGATTTTATTACATCCTGGGGTATGTTTATGACAAGACGTAGAACCCCCTCTTCTAGTTAAATACAGTCAAGCAGGAGCAAAAGCAGAAGCTTTGAAACACTTAAACAAGATGGAATGTTCTATCACATTTTATATAACTGGTTGAGCTGAAATGGTTTGTTATAACTATACAGAGTAATGCAACACATTCATAAGATTTGGACTGATGTTGCATAAGTAAACATTGCTGATGGAAGACAACTCTTTTTTTTTTGCATCAGTTTTGCCTGCCGATCATCAAACCTCTAAGGGGCTATCACCCAGGCAGCCATTGGTGTGCTTTGTTTTCTCAACACATCCTAGTGATGACAGCAGTTTTCTTTTTGTCATCATAACACCTGCCCTGGTGGTGATGTGACTACTCACATCACTGTGACATCTGCCTAAGCCTCCTTAGTCAATGTGTACGTATTCTGCAAACGTGCCCACATGCACTACCATCAATAGCTTGGACAACCATTCTGAAAGGATCATACCTCAGCAACGCATTGCCTAACAAGCCTCTGCTCCACAGTGGGGATCTGTATGTGAAACCAGAGTGCAATCTCATTGAGAACCACAGTCAGTCTGCCAAATGGGTATTCCCATCCACAATGCTTGCACTGTCAAGCACTCAAACCGCTAGTTGAACTGAGGTCATCACAACTGTAGTCAGGACTTTATACCGCTAAAACACTGGTGCAGGGTGGAAGATAGTTGTTTGAGCAGGAGATTGAAGTAGACCATTATATCGTGCAGAATAAATAAGTGCAAAAACTAAACAAATACCAAGACAAACTTACAAAATAAAAAAAAAAAACAGGTAAACCTCGGACTAAACTCAAAATTTATTATGGTGAAGCACTTTTCATTTGTGGATTCCCATACTTCATCAGACCAAACAATTAAATGTTAAAATAGTTACTTAAATAATTATTATACAAAGGAAATGATGTCATAATTAAAAAAACTGAAACATTTAAAGTTACATACCACACACTATCCATTAAAACTAATACTACATACTAGTTACATTGCATTCATTAAAATTCATTAAAAATATATATTACTACTAAAATTTATTGTACACCAAAAATCAGAAAATCAATCTGCAGAGTCATTATAGATTAATGCCAGAACAATGCTAAATTCCTTTTTTCTACCTGAGCAGAGCTTTTAGTTTTAGTATGCTATTAATCGCACAATAAACATTAAGCCCAAGCCAGGCATAGGAATATAAGGATAACTGCCACATTAACTCAGCTTTTTCTAAATGTAACATCCATGGGCTTCCTCTAAGTTCCTCATTTACTTGCTGTATGGCACAAAATTTAAAACTGTGACAAATATACATATTCACATGCTTGGCGAGGGCATTAGTTAAATTAGATTTTCTTATAGCATACTGATGCTCATATACCCTATCTTTTACGGCTCTAGTGTTTTTTTTCCTATGTAATAAGTGGGCCACTGATTACATCTAGCCACATAAACTACTGCTTTAGAATTACAGTTCGACTTGTGGTTTATTTTATATTTGTTGCAATTAATTTCCACATACTGCCCCACTACATAAATTTTGCAAAAACTGCACATCCCACATTTTTTCATTCCTTGCCCTTGTACTGTTATCCAGCTGCCCATTTTAAGAAGCTCTTTTAAATTTTTATCTCTTCTTGCTACCATCTTTACCCCATCCTTAAATGTATTGCTTATAGATACTTCCTCTTTAATAATTCTTCAATTTTTTTTTAATTATTGCTTGAATTTCATAAAATTGTGTATTAAAAGTTGTAATAAAGGTAGCCGTGTAATCAATATCCTTACTGCTGCTGTCTCTTGAGCAAGGGACTAAGGAACCATTCTGGTGCAGAATTGGTCTAAAATGACCACTATTTCTCTTGTGTTTAACCTCAGTAACAAGCTCCTGTAATACTCATTTCAGATGACCCCTACTCGTAAACATTTCCATTAAGTACCTGCATTCTTCAATGAAATCAGAATCCTCACTCACCATCTTAGTGGCTCGGACAAATTGCCCTTTTACAACCATATTCTTGTTGGACATAGGGTGGGAGCTCATGAAATGCAGAAAAGAATTGGAGTAGGTAGGTTTTTTGTGTATTTTAGCAACAAACCTTCTATTCCTTCTATCCTTACTGAGGTTAACATCCAGATAATTAATTTCTTGCTCATCAATCATCTGAGTAAATTGTACGTAATGTGCAGTATTGTTAATATAAACCAGGAATGCATCTGCCTTTGTTGTCTACCATTCCATGGGATGAATAAATCATCCAAATAACATAAATATAACATAATATTGTTGGCATAAACATGTACTTCTCCCAACCCACTATTACAAAATTGGCAAAGATAGTGCCACAATGTGAGCCCATCACCACACCCACTTTTTGAAGATAGTTGTTAAATATTAAAAAGTTGTTTTTAAGTACTATCTCAAATAAGTCCACACACAAGTTGAATTCTCCCTGTGGTACTCACTGTTGGAATAAAAACTGTTCTATTTCCTGAATACCTTCCTGTTGAGGTATGACTGAAAAAAGGCCCTTAACATCAACTGTTAAAAACAAGACCTCCTCCGCGTATTTGATAGAATTTAACAAACTAAGGACGTGCCAAGAATCCTTGCATAGTTGGACCTGTCCTTCTAAAAACTTCCTACTGTCCAAAAATTTTGCACAAGCATACATTATTGAGTTGCGACCTTCTACTATTGGTTGCAAAGGTGGGTTGATTACATTCTTATGTATCTTGGGAACACCGATGATAGTCGGGATGGAGGGTAATAATAATAAGAATAAATAAGTAGCCTGGATGGCACAGTCTAAAGCATAAACAGCACTCATTTTTACTAGCTTGCAGGCAGGTATAAGAATAAATGAGAGACTTTTGTGATGCTTAAACAGTGGTAGTTAGAGAGTGTGTCATGGTGTTTTTCTGTGTCTGCTGAAAGTATGGCACAGAAGCATATTTTGTTCAGGAAACTCAGGAGCCTGTATCAGTTTCAGAAATGGATAACTTTCTCAGTAGGGGGATTAAATGTCTTTTTCAGTAGTTGACCTGACTTTCTGTCAGAAAATGTTGGAAATACCGTATGCAGATTTTGCTGCAATGAAGTCTGCTGTGGATAGTGAATACTTGATGAGTAAGGAAAAGAGTTGGGTCTAAAATTATCCTGAAAAATTCTCTGCATTAAAAATATACCATTGCCCTACACCACCACAAGAGACCTCCATTCTGGTGATAAATTTCTACTCTGGAACACCATCTCTACACAAGTAAAAATGACTAACAAACCCCCAAGCTATAAAATCTACCTCAGACTATACACTTCTCAATCCTGGTCATGCTCATGTTCATCACCAGGTTCAGATCTCTAGTGAAAGTGCAAACGTCTTAATACATGTGACTAAATTTTTCCCTTTCTGTACTCAGATCATTACATCCTAAGCAACTTTCTGTCCTGCAGTTGAATCAATACATCCTTCTTCACCCACTTCTTAAACACTACTTCTCATCTTTTCTTACTTAAACACTATGTTTCATCCTTTTCTTTTTGCACTAACCCTATCCACCACTCTACTGCTCTCTTGTATTCCCTGAATACCTAACTTATAAACCTTCCAGGTACATTCATTTAAAACATGCAGCCTAGACAGAACTAATCCTATACCACTCTCTCTAACTCAAAAGCTATTACTACTATCCTTCTATATAGTACTGATATCTCTCCTCCTACATAATTTTATAACTTACTTCCCAACTATACTCTTCATTTTATCTCTTGAACTGTTTACAGTTTTCTGTACTGATATGTAAGCATACTAAACTTCTTTTCAACAGTTTCCCCTCTACAGTATTAATCTTCTTACTTCTTGAAAGACTTTAGAGATACCACAACTGTATAGACTTATGCATGTTTATATAAATACTTTACTGTATATAGCTGCCTTATAATTTCATTTGTTTTGTAACTAAAACTATTGTCTGAACTTGACTTGTTAATATAAATGTACTATGATGAAGCTTTTCTCCCTGTGATTTTGATGAAAATGGGATTTGCTTAGTCAGACTTTCCCAGTCAACAAAGAAAGATAAACAAACAAACAAACAAACAAACAAACAAACAAACAAACAAACAAACAAACAAACAAACAAACAAACAAATAAATAAATACATCAGTCTATTGTTACTGTCCAGAAGGCAGCAGTTTGATGTAAGCTACATCTGAATAGTTTTGGAGTTACTAAAATTCATTTTTACGTGTTTTTGTTGAAGTGAGTTACTTGTGATAGCAACATACTAAAAGAACTCAGGAACATGGGAACATAGGCACATAAGGACAACACTAGTCAAGCGATCATAAGAACCGTAAGTGGCCTAGTGATATACAACTTTAAGTTAATGCACTAAAAGTTTTTTTGTGATCACTTATAAGGAACTAATAGTACCCACTTTCCAAATCATATATGATAACCCTAATATAAATTTATATCTACCCTTCTAATTATCAAGACTAGGATTAAAGTCAGACAAAATAATACTTAGCTTAATTTGTTGTGGCAACCTATCCCATAGGTAAGAATAAAGTGAGTTAGGATCCTATCGCTGCAATGAGATTTGTTGTTAGCCACTGGTTCTGAGGAGAAGTAAAATAGGGTTGATTTTTTCATGGCTTGAAAAGTGAGAAACAGGCCAACTCAGAGCAGCCAGCAGACTACTAAGACTAAGGAGAGGTGTGCTAACCTATTGCGTTAGTTGAAAGATGGAAACCATTTAATTCTTCTGGATACAAATCTGTTGGGCCTTTCCAGTTAAGTGATATGCTCATACTAATGAGTACACTGCATTCAATGGTGGGTCTGATAAGGGAAGAGTAAAATGGAAAAGTGGCCTATCTGAATTTTAAAGATATTCATATGGAAATAATTGTGCCAGTTAGAAGGATTTCCTGAGTATAGGCAAAATAAGATGATCAAATGAGAGAGTTGTCCTCATAATGATCCAGGTTTTCTATGACTATATCTATTTGAATAGGAATAACACATATATATAAACATATGAGGTAGGAAGACTTTTTTTGCTGATTGCTACTATACTGCTCCTCTTTGCAAGTTTAGAGAAGTAAGTGACTGCATTTATATATAAATTGACACACACACACACACACACACACACACACACACACACACACACACACACACACACAAATAGATATAGATGTGTGTGTGTGTGTGTGTGTGTGTGTGTGTGTGTGTGTGTGTGCGCGCATATGTGTGTGTATACATTTAAGAAAACAGAACAGAAGGCATTTCTTAATGATAGCTTTTAATATGTTAATAGTTTACAATGTTCTGCCCTAATAGGAGATTGGACTGAAGAAGCTCTTTCGGCATTGAAACCAGTATATTGAGATCTGGAGTGCAAATAAATAGTATAATATAGTTTCTTTGTCTCCTTGTCTCCTGGTTGGTTCAGTTCTGAGTACTGAGGCTGGATTACTTAGGTACCCTAGTTGCTACATCCTTCATTCAGCAGTGGCACTGTATAAGTAGACTATATTACCTTTATGCTCACCGATAGAAACAACCAATTCCTTCAAACACCTTGGTTTGTGGCTAGGCTGTTCACTAACATTCTATATCCATATTGAAAAATCCTGGAGAAAAGATAACACACTTCTCCTATGGGCCAGGAAAATCTCATCTTTTCTCTCCAAACAAGCCAGGGTAGCTAAAGACAAAGGAGTCTTTCTAGCCCCACTGGAATATTGTCTACCCATAGCAGCCACTGCCTCTATGAAAAACTGTTCCACACTACAGGCCATCAAAAACAAAATCTGTGACTTCATCGCTCATTCATCTTCTCATGAGCATGACTACCTCACCCTCAGGAATAACAAATGGTTCCCGGTGCAGCACTGAGTAGACCTGCTACTAAGCTCACTTATCTTCTATCATCTCTAACATAACTTATTCCCACCATTTGTTGCTGATTTTTATACTAAGCACACATACTACAACTTCAGATGCTTTTCCCAAACAAACCCCCCCCCACACACACTCTCCAACCCTGACAAACCAGGTCACACTGCACCAGTCATTCTCCATCCTTCTTCCTAATATATGTGAATCCCACCACCACACACCAAAATGAGCAACAGTTCCTCTTCATCACCTTCAGAACTGAATTTACAAACTTTATTCAACACAAAACCAAAATCTACTTGCCAGACAGTAAGTCATATCATGAAAGGACTGCTCAATTTCTAGCTTTACTGTCTCTCAGCAACTACCTCCTCATAACTCCACCTCTCCCACCATCCCCTCTCCTGCCATGACTTGCACTACCTCAAAGCATTCCCACCATGATATAAAGCTGAAATATAAGCAGGTATATTTATAAGACAGTGTATTTCTCTCTTAATTATTGCTACATCCACTGGTTACTACTCTGCAGGTTTTATTATATATTGCTACTTTCTGTCTTGTTTGTTGATATGTACATCTTACTACCACTCTGTTTCACTGTTTTCTTCTTTGCAAATTATTTCACCTGAGTAGTACCTACAAGTGGTCATTTGTGATCATTGTGCTATCCTGGTGAAAAAATGTATAATAAAATAAAATAGCCTGTGCAGAAAATGTTAATGTAGTTGTTGTTGTTTGTCTTTCAGTTTTTCCCAGTTAGGGGTCGCCACAGTGGAACTCCGGTCTGCTAATGTTTGGCAGATTTTTATGGTGCTGAGTTGCCAGCTCGATGCCCAACCTTCAACGAAGGCACACCCATTCACGCATGTCTTTTGGAACGCCACTCGACCGCGGGGAGGACATGCAGACTCCACACAGAAGGCACTCCCTGCACTCCAGCCGAGAATCAAACGGGAGAACCTCTTGCTGTGAGGCAACAATGCTACCGCTGCACCACCGATCTGTGCAGAAAATGTTAATACTGTAGTTAATATGTGGGGTATTTTTCAAGTTCAAAAACAATTATATATAGCTACTGTAAGGTTTACATTGCAAGAAAACAGATGGTGTGATGAGTGGTGTCAAAAAAGTATGTATGTGACTCACTGATGCTAGTAAAACTAATCAGATATTGTTGAAAACTGATTGTGAGACATAGGATTGTGAGTAATACAATTGGATGGTATCAGAATATGTCACTGTGAAGTCAAAATAGTAATACTATGAATGCAATGTATCTGAGAATGTCATGGTGCATCTACAACAGTAATAATATGAGTGAAAGATATCAGGGAATGTCATTGTGAAATGGGAATGTTAATAATATAAGTGGAAGATGTCAGAGAATGTCATTATAAAGTTAGAACAGTGTAAATTACTTAATCAGAGTATTTCGGATTGGAGTTTGTAATACAATGCCCTGTAATCTCAAAGATCTATGACTACTTGTTACTTAGGTACTATTCTTAACCTGCTTAAAAACAAGCATGGATATGTTTTAAGAAATTATGAAGAGAATATTTACTCCATACATCATCTACATGGATGGCAAATGACATATACACTGAAAATGATTAATTGGGTCTTTTTTATAAAATGAGTGAGAAAGATTCTCCCCCTGATTCACTATCATTCCATGCAGGACTACCTTAGTCCTGCACGGAAGTGGCCTTTTAGGAGCAGGACGGCAGCTCATCATGCATGTTAATGAAGGCACGCTGCCTGAGCTCCTAAACATACATGGAGCGTGTATGAGTGTAGGGGGTGTGTCTGAGAGCAGAGCTCTCAGAGTATATGGGTCTATTTTATTCCAGCGAAAGCCGAAACTCTCGAATACAACTCATGTAAACCATAACGAGCGGAACGCGAATACGCTGAATGCACTAAACCACAAAATTTGAAATCTCGATCTCTCATAGTTGGCCAACCCCACCGGCCACAGCATACTACCTACTGAAACACAGTAAAAAACAACACATACACACACTAACCAAAACCCTACTTCTACCCCTAAAGAAAAGCACCAAAACCCTACTCCTAACCCTACACTAAACATTACATACACAACTATCTATGCACTAGCCTTAACCTCTCCCTAACCCTAAAGTCCGTAACTATCACACACTTACCTTACGGAGCTATTCTGCAGATGGGTCAACCATGCAAATTCGATATTTCCACTTTTGCGGTTTAGTGCGTTCTACGTACTCACGTTTTGCTCGTTATGTGTCACGCGAATTGTATTCGAGTGTTTCGGCTTTTGCGGGAATAAAGTAGACCCGAATATACACACCTCTTGCAATGAAGAACAGCAGAGTATGAGTAAGAATGAGCGAGACCGCTCATAGGTGTTCGCATACCCCCAGCAATACCCCCCCCCATGTTTATAAGAGCAATAGTTAAACATAAAATATGATGAATATTTTTTTTATGACACAGATTACATTTAACCGTAGGTATGTGGCTTTGCCCATCACTTAGCTATGGTTAATGCAGCTTAAATAGCACAAGAGGATAAAAAGCAAGATATATGCAAATAAAGCAGTACAGCAATAGTGTAGTGAGCAGAGTATTCACCTTATGAGCAGTCATTCCCGGTTCGAGTCCCACTCCAGTACAATCCATTTTCCATGTCAAATCACTGTATGATCAATTTATTTTGTTGCATAACCTATGATAACATATATTTACAACATTTAGATATTTATAACTTATATTTGTGAACTGGAGTACTGCATTAAATGCAGATGTGAGGTGTCATTGTCATAATGTTGCAAAGTCCACAGATAATCACAAGTGCCCCATACAGTATATGTACACAGGAATCAGGGATACAAATGGATTGTAAAATGTGTAATGAATGATAACTCCACACAACTTCCACATCCACCACCTTCCCAAGAACCATTAGACATTACTGTCTAAATTAGTGTGGTGGTAAGCGGGAGTAAGCACTAGTAAGCAAGTAGTAAGCGAGTTTAAGCCCATTTGTGTGGGGGTAAACAATGTGCATACAGGTTAAGCAATATTGAAGCTAACATTCTATAAGCATATTTTGCCGAAGGTTAGCATAGCTTACTCTCGCACAAACCCATGCAAACCCACTTACAATTGCTGTTCTGTCCAGAAACAAAATAAACAACCTTTGCAGGTCTTGAACCCAAGACCCTGTACACTATAGGCACAGTAGTTAACCACTAAGCCATCACAGCAGTAGATAATATTGAGGTATCACCAAACAGATCCTCACTATAGGAAAATCAGACTGAACATGTGAAAGGAATATATATACAGGTTTATGTTGTATAACCTACTACATAACATAAATATGTGAACTGGAGTACTGCATTAAGCCCAGATGTGAGGTGTCATTGTAATAAAGTGTTGAAATCCCCTAATAAACACAAGGAACCCATGCAGTGTACGTACACATGAATCATTGATACTAAACACATATATAACATGTAATGAATAATAAATCAATGCCAAAAAGCAAATAGTATGCAAATTAAAAATGAAACAATGCTAAACATTGTACTGTGCAGCACACTAGGTGTAAGCAATGTGTAGGCAGCTAACTCAATTTTCCCATTGGTATACTCCTTTAAGCAATGCCAACCTTAGGTAAGCAGGTTTGCCAATAGCTTAGCATTTTCAAAACTGTAATATCACATCAAAATGCAGGAAATCAGCCCTATTTAATCCCAGCCAGTGGGAATACATCTCATAACTGGTTGTAGCTTCCACTTGTAGACACTATATCTGGAATGGGAGAGGGTGTGTACTTTTGGGTGCAGCACTAGGGCATCCAGGGGTCCAGAGTCATGGCAGGACCCCTTGTGAAAGACCATGACCAGAGACTGCTGCAGGGCCAGTACCAGGGTGCCCAATACAAGGCAGAAGCCTGGAACCATCTCGCCCATGACCTCACCAGTGCCACTGGCATACCCCAAACTAGTGAACAGGTCAGACATCACTATGCCGACCTGAAGCAGTGAATGGGGGATCTCTTGGATCAGTGGATCCAAGAGGCTAGGAGGACAGGGGTGGTCCCAGCCATGTGTAAGTATCAGTCCACTACCTGTTTAATAATTGCCAGCTCATGTATATTATAGATAGGTATGGCTAAATATTCCTCTTATGTTCTTCACAGTGGCAAGTGAGCAGGCTATGAACCAGGAGGCCTATGGATGTCACTTGGAGCGGTTGCAACATGTGGCAGGTTAGTAATACTCTTGCATGTACTGTCATAGGAAATAAATCTAAAAGTAGTAGCAAGTTAATTGCCTGTATAAAATGTGTATTGTTTAAGGCATGTACTGCATAAACCAGAGAATATGGCAGGAAGAGTCTCATATAGGTTGTATGTAAATAAAAGCATAATAGCCTGACAATAAAGGTATAACTGCTGGACTGCATGTGTTTACTCTGGTATCATATGGTAATATAGATATGCAATCACTTAATAGTACTGTTGTATTAAGCACTGTTACCCACACTGTGCAACATAAATAAAATATGTAGAAATGTCTGTATATGACTGGTGTAATCCCAAGAGGTCATATAGTACAACTGAGAGAGAGAGACATAGACAGAAAACAGTGAAAGATAGACAACAAAATCCAAATTGCACACTCAACTGAGACGTGAACTGTTGTATTTTTAGCACACGCAGCCATGGTTCAAATCCTGGGAGTGGTAGTAGGCTGCATACAGAATTATACCCCACAACTGTACAGATATGTCCAGAATGTCCAGTAAATTGGCCCATATCTGCTGCCTGTCCCCCTGGAAAATCAGTGGGATGATCCCAGATGTTTAGGCAGCAAACAAGAAATACAACTGATTGCCAGACATCTATGAGAACAAACCTGTCACTCTAGCAACTCCCCAAAATGTTATGAGAGTAATAAGCCAAGTATGTCCCATCTACACCCCTATGTTGTCAAGCTGTGACCAGAGTGTTTACAGTAACAGAGTGAGATGTATGTACATAATACTAATGTGGAATCTGTTAATTTGTGTGGCAACATTCAGGTAGTGCTTACAAACATTGCTCCCACAGGTCTTTCAGATACAAACCCTGTGCCTAGAAATAAAAGATTGATATCCTGTACTGGTACTGTGTACTATGTTATTGTATGGCATTGTGAGTGTTGCAGTTGCTCTGAATAATAAGGAATCATTCCTCACTGTCACCCACACTGTGCTACATAATATAATTGTCTAGGAAATCCTGTATAAGAGTTTTGTAATTCACTAAAAGTTTAAGAGGGCAATATGTCCTGGTTCACCTGCATGTGACCAAGACATGCCCAGAGTCTATGCAAAAAGAGATGGACAGGTATGTGCATAACATCAACCTGGAATCTGTCAGTACAGTGTAGAAACAGTTAGTGTTAACAAACAATTCCTACACAGGTATACCAGGAAAGAGGGGTATACAGCAGGTAAAACCAGTCCATGTATATAGTTGTCGACAGCCATACCATTGTCCAAAGTAAGGCAATAGATTAGTGTACTAATACTTGTAAGGTACTGATAACAGCACTGACTAGGAAAGTCATGCAAACTACAGGAATATACTAGTTGTTAATTGACATCTTTCTCCCCCCACCATATCTGCAACAATAAACTAAATACCCAACTCAATTGGTACGTGATGACTTAACTGAAATGTTGGGACATATGTCCTATTGTTCAATAATTATTTAACTCTGTTTCTATGCATGTGCTATGTTGAAATACTCCCACATTGGTGGCATGCTGCCATCAATGTACCTACATGCTGTTGTAATTACCACTGTGGTCCCATCTATGCATGTGTTCAGTTTGCTATGCACCTATTCCATATCTGGTGTTTGGGTAATGGCAATATCTATGTATGCTGTTATACCTAATCCTGGAATGTAAGTCACAAAGGAAGCGGAGTACAGCAGAAGTAAGAACAAAACTCCAAATTTAATTCCAAGAATGTGCACTTATAACATCCGTATGTTATAAGTGCACATTCTTGGAATTAAATTTGGAGTTTTGTTCTTACTTCTGCTGTACTCCTTTGTGACTTACATTATATCTACCTCACGGAACTACAGCATTTGCTTGCTGAGCAGTGGATTTTACTTTACTTTATTTTTTAATCCTGGAATTTGTTGACTATTACTAACTCACATATGTTGATTAAAACTTAAACGCCATAGCACATATGGGAATGCAGGTCACAGCGGACCCACCTGTCCCACCTCAGCTGGTCATGGAACTAGGCACCAGCACGTCTGAGGCTCAACCCGGGACCTCCTCATCCATGGGTCATGCACCACCTTTGGGTGGAACCACCTCAGGGGATGGGGCTCGCCTCCCCTGGGAGCAGGCATGGAAAGGAACCTATCACCTGTTGCCAGGTCTGGGTCATGGTGCGTAGCAAGCTCCGCAGGGAGATAGGAGATCTGCTACACCAGCTTGAGGGCCATGTGTTGTGACTAGAGGGTCAGCCTGGCTGTCTGACTCAGCCCCTAGCACAGCCACCTTCAGGGCTGTGAAGGTGTAGCAGTGACTGCCCATGAGTGGGGATCTCAGTTTCCACTAGGGAGCTCATGGGCTTCCAATTTCCCAACACCCCTCCGCATCAAGGTGTTTATCCCCCACATGTGTCATATACTGCCCCTGTATGCTTCTTGTTTGTCTTGTCTGTTAAACTACCCAACCTACCTCCCCAAATATACCTACTATCCCTCCCGAACGTCACACTCTCATATGAAAAAAAAAAAAGGGCAATCTGTTCCCAAAAAAAATCTTACCCCATACACAGCTGTCCATTTAGCACACGTGTCCACTGGACACATGTAATCTGGTCTAATTGGCTTAACAATATATTATTATTGTCCTCACCCTTCTCTCAGGGGTATGAGTGTCCAAATATATCTCCAAATTTAGTGTATATGCACAGTTGTTGCTGAAAAGGAAATGGGCAGCTATGGACATTCCCTACACCATTCCTGCACATCCATAGATATTATCCCTACTGTCTTTCTCTCTTTGTGCCCCTTATTCACCACTTTCCTATCAACCATTTTTTTTTCTTTTCTTTTAAAGAAATTAGAAAGGGGCTAATCGGGAGTAAGCACTTTTAAGCAGCAGTAAGCAGGTTTAAGCCTGTTTGCGCGGGGGTAAGCAATGCCTACACAAGTTAAGCAATTTAAAAGCTAACTGAGTATAAGAAACTGTAACCCGAAGTAAGCAGTGCTTATCTCCACAAAACCTCATGCAAACCCACTTACAACTGCTTAAAAGTGCCTTAATCACTCTGTATACAATGGCCCTTGCTCTGCCTACCCTGCACACTATAGCCAACGTGATTTACCACTAAGCCATGTCAGATATACATAACCCTGATGTTTTCACAAACATATTATCCAGCACAGTCATTCAACAGTACAGGTAATGTATTTATACATGTAGATGCATGTGTGTGTGTTTTTGTGTGTGTGTGTGTGTGTGTGTGTGTGTGTGTACATATATATATATATATATATATATATATATATATATAAACAGATATATACATATATAATATATATATATATATATATATATATATATATATATATATATATATATATATAAATATCTACAAATATCTATACATATGCATACATCTATAGATATATGTCTATATATATATATATATATATATATATATATATATATATATATATATATATATATATACAGATATATATCTCTAGATATAAAAGAGAACATAGCAAATACATATATGACCTCAGGCACCGATAATGGGGGTGAGGGGACCCGAGCAACAGATGTCATGTATGTATTGATATCCCCCCCTATAGCCAAACAGGTCTGCCCTGCAATACAATACCAACTGTCGCAAATCCCATAACCAGGACCTGACTCAACATGGGCACAAGATGTTAACAGTAATCCATCCCACCTGTATGATGTCAGGCTGGTATCAATAATATATCATGCAGTACAGTCTGGCTACCATAGGGAATGTACAATGTGGAAGCAATAAACATTCCTAAGATACATATACACAAACACATATATACAGATACATATATCTATATATCTATAGATCTATATATATATATATATATATATATATATATATGTATATATATATATATATATATATATATATATATATATATATATATACATAGATACATATATAACTGCACATATGCACACAGAGATATGTATAGGAAGATACATATTTAGAGGGTGCACACCATACGGAACAGCCAGTATGTCTACAGTTGCCACCTTACCAACTGGACACTGTATGAGTCACCCATACAAAAGACAGTTGTTGCCTGCGATATATAGCCACAGATCGGTAAAAGGATATAACACCACACACAGGTTTGCATACATGAGAAAGCTTTATTTGTGTACTATTACTGTTGTATATGCCATGTCATATAGCTGTTTAGACTCTGAAATACATATAAACAGATTAATGCAACTGTCAAACCGATAAATTAATACATTGTTCCGGAAAGCATTACACATGTTGCTGTCCAGGCCAAGGCCTTCAAGTAGTACAACAGTAAATACAGACTGGGCCACAGGATAACAATCAATCAACAGTAAGTAATGCAGATGTATAGTCCTACAACCTCTATCTACACTATGTACAAAATCCCTAGGGGTAAAGACCTCACTTGACACAATGGGATGTATCTGTTACATAACAAGGCATAAGTTAAACCATCACAATCACACTGACAAACAAAACAGTCTGTATGGCAGGAAGCAGTAGGCCTGTATTTACCCAAGGTGAATTGTACAGTAATGTACATCCAGATTCCTTAAGTCAGCTTACCCCTGATACCTCTCACATGTTGTAACAGCCTATGTTAGTTATGGTGCATCCACCCCACATAGACTGACATAAAGGTCCATATACCACTTTTACATACAGTGGTCTCTGGAATGCATAAGGGCACACATGTATTGTGCACATGAAGACCACACATATATGGACCCAACCCCACAATATGTGTGGGGCCACAACAGCAGTGGAATGATGGCAGGAATGGCAGCATGACATACTAACAGTGCACTACATAATAACCCCTGACAGCATGTCATATGGACAAAGCCTGGTATGTAGGTGGAGGACAGAGGCTGGAACACAGGCCCATATGTGAAATAGTGTTGTCATACACTAAGCAAGTCGCTGGTTTTGCAGGATAGTCTGCAACATACCCTTAGTCAGGAATATGAAGTCAGAAACACAAATGGATTTAGCCATATACTGATGGCAGTCAACACACACACACAACCAGTGATATATCTGACACAAGACCTGTGTGGTGGACAGGAAAAACATAACACGCACACCTCTGGCTATGAAGTGGATAGGCAGACAGTTGAGAGCTATGCAGACAGACAGCAGTCCATGTTAAACTAGTATGTACACACAAGCCCTGTAACATTTGTGCTATACAATGCATACAACAACAGTACTCACACTCTGTTTGTAGTTCTGGAACCTCATACAAATATGTAGCTGGCCTGAGTGTGCAAGTTCTCTTGTAAGAGGTATTGATACCTGCTGTCTGTAACACTGCTGTCCACACACAGGAATGATGTCCAACATACAGGAAAGGAAAAGGAACCATGCCCACATGATGTAGGGATTTATAGTAGTGGGTTGCCATGACAGTGGTAATTGGAAGTACTACACAGCAAGCTACATGCAGTTAGCAAGTGGTGAACACTGATTGGTGCAGAGGCCATCACCTGATCATGTGCATCACCTACAAATGCCATGCTCCAAAACATAAAACATACAACAGATCCAGAACCACAACACCAAAAGAAAACAAAGGAAGCAGGTTAAGGAGTGAAAAAGAATTGCCTCCTACAAGGACACTATCCACAACAGACCTCATCCCCACAGCAGGTATGTGAAGTATATATGCATGTAATTGACTGTAGTACTTGGTCCATAATACTGGGGTAGATGATGTGGAATGATATACATGTGTCATCAGGTGTTGCTGTTGTAATGTTCTTCAGCTGAACAACTGCTATGGACATTATAGTCTGTCCCTGTGGGTAGTGGGCCATTCCCATCCACTGTGTAGAGCAGCACCGACTGACAAGATGTAACTCAATATAGTGTGTGTTGTGTAATGGGAAGGATGTATATTACTGTGGCCAATAGCTGGTGGTGGAAGTATTGCCA
The DNA here is from genome assembly GCF_019279795.1 of Protopterus annectens. Classification (NCBI taxonomy): domain Eukaryota; kingdom Metazoa; phylum Chordata; order Ceratodontiformes; family Protopteridae; genus Protopterus; species Protopterus annectens. Next base: position 1,524,034,705 of record NC_056741.1, on the reverse strand, counting down.
TAATGATGGACACATGGGTTCCAGAGCCCACCACTTGGAGGACATTCAGGTTTGCATGTATTGTAGGATGCTGAAATGCCATAGGTGTGCAATAGGGTTACCTGCAATCTATTCCTAGATATACCCCCCCTAATATTAGGCTGTGTCCATATGTGGCACCTCTCTGTGTTGTAACAAGGCAGAACAGTGCAGCTGTGTAGGAAGGTGTTTTGAGATTGTGGACCTGATGTCGAAATGTATCCCATATATAGGTACATACATGTGTGTGTGTGTATATATATGTATATATATATATATATATATATATATATATATATATATATATATATATATATATATATATATATATATGTATATATATCTACAGATATACAGATACCCATATGTAAACATATATATATATATATATATATATAAACACATATATACAACATAATATATATCCGCATACACACACATTATATATATATATATATATATATATATATATATATATATTTATATATATATATATATATATATATGTATATATATATATATATATATATATATATATATATATATATATATGTATGTATACATATATATATGCACGTCTACAAATATATAAACACACACATATTTGTATGCAAATACATGTCCTCTATATTACCACTACAGTGTTGCATGCTATGTGTGAGGGAACAGCACACATAACAATACACACAGATATATACAGCTGTAAGTGTGTGCAACATGGACGGGTATGACACATGTGAACCCCTTGTTGGGACCACATTGCCCTTGTCTGTGAAGTAGGGAATGGGAATATGGGGAAGTATGGCAGGTATATTTCTGGAAGTGGTCTGGGTTGGTAGATATAGTGGACAGCCTACAGGGGTGGTATATGACACATGTGGTGAGTAAACACCCTGTATGGTGTGCATGGTCTGTGATGTGGAAGCCCCATGGGCCCCCATATGGAAACAATGGGAACAAGCCTCCCACCCATTGCTAATCACAACAGCAGTCCACAGCCCTGAAGGTGCCTGGCCTGGAGCCTGAGCAAGAGGAGCATGTGGACCCTGTGAATGTGTACTGCGTGCCTCAAGGTGATGGAGCACATCCCACAAGTCTCTGTGGAGCCCGCTATGTAACAGACCCTGGACATGACCTTGAGTGACAGGATCATGTGTGTGTGCACCCGGTGGGGGGGGGGGCATCACCTGATTTGGTTCCATTTGAAAGTAGTGCTGGACCAGTAGATGAGGAGGCCCCAGGGTGGGTCCCACATGTGATGTGGCCTGGTAACATGGCCAGATGAGATTGGAGATGTAGTTCTGCTGGCAAATATTACCTAAACATCCTATTGTGTCACTGTTATAGAACATATGTGGGTAGTAATAGTTTACACAATCCCAGAACATGTCCAACAACATGCATAGATATCCCCAATAACACAGAATGTCAGATGTGCAGCAATCACATAGCAAGCATACCACATGCATATATGGAACCATAGTTGCCCTGACAATGGCATGCAGGTGAATAGTCTGTAACAGGCCAGCTATGATAGTGTCCACACAGGGAACATGGTTACAAACACATAGCACAAAGTGTGGTACAATACATGTCCCACTGGTAGGTAAGCTGTAGCCATACCTATTAGATTGTGTAAACAGTTTGTTGTTGCTGATATGGTGGTGGGGGGGTGACAGAGATATGTATTAAGAACTATGGCATCCTTGCTGTATGAGTTTCTCAGACCTGTTTCCATCTTTTTGTCTTTCAGGCAATATGTCCCATGGAAGCCTACCTGCATATTCAGCAGCTGAAAATGACATTGTGCTGAACTATTTTATCCAGCACTACCTTGTCCTGTTTGGCCGGGCCACCCATGAGCAGCAGGAGTGAACCACCCTGTGGAATGATCTAGTCCAAAGAGTCAATGATATCAAACTGCATAACCACAGTTATGAGCAGGTCCAGCATCATTGTTCTGATCTGCTTCACAATGCCTGTAAGCATGCTGCTGCAGTCCAGGGGGATCACCTCGCAACAGGGGGGGGTCATGTCATTCATCCCCCCAACATGTGTTGAGGAGCTCCTTACCAGCCTCGTGGCACCTGCCCATCCACACAACCAACAACTGCCAGACACCATTGTGGAAGTGGGTGCTACCCACACACCGGCTGAGGATCGTGCAGGTAAGGCCACAGGGCACATCAGTAAATCACTGTTGTGTATGCATTCACATCTGTACAGGTAGATCATGCATATCTGACATGTCATATATATAGTTTGTTGCTGCATAGTAGTAATAAACAGATGTGCATAAGTGGTAGTATTGTGGACTTGTACTGTTGATGTACTGTAATGCTGTACTCACCCTGTAGCAATGCTACAGCTGTGGCCACTGACATTGCATCTCTCACACTCTTATGTAGGTCCCTCTGGTATACCACCAAGGCAGCAGCCTGTAGCTGGTGAGTATGGTTTATGATGATGCTTGCAATACACCAATCCTGTAATGGTTAAGGTATATTCCATGCACACATCTAACACACCTACCCATAATGCATGCTGTACATGTTCACATATTGTTGCTGTTAAATGCACTGCATCACAGTGGTGACCATGATGGGGTATTGGAAGGGTATGTCAGACAACTGCAAGATAACTAACATCCTGTCATTGGGAAATGTGTCCACAGGGATTAACATAATGGTGGGACACATGGCCTACAGTAGGGACATGTGTGAAACACCACGCTTATACAGTGCAACAACAGTGTATATATCAGTATTACAATGGCAACTGTTACAGATGTACACTATGGCATAATGTAGTACTGTGGTCCACATTATTAGCTGGGACTAGGCTGTAACACGTGGTGTTCAGTGTATGTGACACTACAATCTGACACACATGTGTAGGCCATAATTGTTAAGCATCTGCAAAAAGGCTGAAGTTGGGGAGGGGGTGTCAGCATGACACACCAGTGCACTACAGCAGGGATCCTAAGGATGCTAAGAATGGCTTAATCTGCACACAGTCAGGTTCAGGAACTGTGGCAGATGTAACCCTACACCCACAGCAATAGTGAGGACAGTGTGTGGACACCAAGGGATGTACACATGAGTAGACCTTGCAATCATGCAGATTTGGGGGACATGTGTAGGGCAGACTGACCATACACTGGCAAATGCAGATGGCCCATATTTGTATACCCCTACCAGGAATACTGACTGCTGTAGTACACATAACAATAGGTGCAACAAACCGTCATGATAAAGGTGTGCACACATATGCACACACGGAGTGTATGCATCGCGATCAGTATCCGCATATTTAACACATTTTGTAGACACTGCATGTAAATGTACAGGACATACGTCACATATCAGGCTCATGTACTGTTTATATATGCAGTGATGTGGTCCTATGGCAGATCAAGGAAGGGTGCATCATATCAATAAGGGTGTGTACTCTCCCCATAGCCACTGTATGGTCTGACGGTTGTCAGTGTAATAGTATTGGATTGGTCATACATAGTCCGCTGATGTTGAGATCTGTAAACCAGACATTAGGCATTCACAAATTATATCTGTCCACATATCTTCCCAGGTATGTGTTTCTGAAAAACATAGAGGCTGTGAGCATTAGAGCTGACATAACTGACACAGTACTATACATTCAGCAATGAGTTGTTCAACTGTGAGGTTTGGTGCACAGTACAGAGCAGGGTGCAGAACAGGTGCACAGCAATACTGTGTACATGGGTGCAGTGGTTTACAGGGGAAGTGGCATCGACTACTAACACAGCCCATGCATCACACACAAGTATACTGTATGTTGCTAGCATGGATTGACTATAGCTGCACTGCATGCTGTTGTGTACCATATGCTATGCATGTTGACAGATGGATAATGGGAGGACTGTGTGTACTATCTTAGTGCAACCTCACCTGTGTGTGTGTGTGTGTGTGTGTGTGTGTGTGTGTGTGTGTGTGTGCGTGTGTGTGTGTCTGTGTGGATGGGTGGATATTTTGTCTGTAGGTTCACTCTGGTGAAGTGGAGGGAGGTTGATGCATGTAGGATGTGTGTGTGCATGTGTTTATGTGGGTGTCCATGTATGCAGATGTGTGATTGTGGGGTTGTTCATACGGCAGTACTTCCCTTTGGGATCGTGCACTACATGGACATGGACTGACACATGACACACCAGGAATACTGGTCTGATATGTAATCACAGAACAGCTGATAGTATAATAAGGTCTGTAGCATGGAACATGCATTGGGAAGGAAAGTAGACACCAGGTATACCCTTAATATCACATTCAGCAGAGAGGTGAATGACAACCCATGTATGCAGCACTAGAGATGCATTAGGGAATTACTAGACAACACCAGGGAGTGTATCCATATATTACAGTTGTCACATGATAGGTTGATTGGGCAGCATATCTGGCATGTACTGAGCAATACTTACACATGACACTCCAGTGCGTGACGTTATGGAGTGAACGTAGTAGTCCCTCACACATAGGGGCCATGCTCACAATGTTTTGATATACACAGGGTGAGCACTGAATGAGAGCAGTGAGGCCATGTAAAACCACTCCACTTAGATAAAGGAGGTAATGGAGTCACAGGTCTTGTGTTGTGATCACTTGTCTAGGCATTTAGAGGAATGATACATTAATGAGCGGTATTAATGAGTGTATGTTACCAAGTGTGATGCAGGATGGGGAACTTATGGGAATAAACATGGGACTGTCTGTAAAATCATGGATAGGTAGGTATTAAGGGGGAATGTGTGTGTGTGTGTGTGTGTGTGTGTGTGTGTGTGTGTGTGTGTGTGTGTGTGTGTGTGTGTGTGTGTGTGGGTGTGTGTGTGTGTATATGTGTGTACTGTTATGCAATGCCTTACAGGTCTTAAAGTGCATTTCTTGTTTTCCACCGCAGGTGGCGAGGTGGGTCAGGGTCCCTCCTGCATGCAATCTGATGTTGGTGTCCATACCGACACCGAAAATGATGATAATACTTTTGAGGCACAGGTGAGGTTGTCAGGGGTCGAAACAGCACCATCATTTGACATCCCGCTCTTAGCCACCCCAGCCCTGCACACATTTTCAGTGCCTATACATACTCCATCACCAGTGGCCATAGTGGAGGGACAGTTGGCGGTTGGTGGCAATGCACAGGAGAGTGTGGTATCCTTGCCTACTGTGTCTGGTCACAGCAGGCATAGCCAGATATCTGGCAGGGCACCACATAGGCAGATGTTCCAGGGTGTTCGTGGTAGGGCCGCTTGTTATCCTGTCCCTGGCAGACTTGCCACAACTGGTACCACCAGGCACATGTTTCCAGCTGTCATGGGGGCTCAGTCATAGTTAGAACTGTACGCCAGACAGGGCCTGAGGCTGCAGAGGGCTGCTCTTACATCTGCAAGTGACAATTTCCATGAACTGTCTGGTACCCCCCTCCGTGCTCATACTGATGTCATTGATAGACGGTTTAGTGAGATGATGGGCCTCATCGACCGTGGTTTGTCCATGCTTGAACATGTGGTGGGAGTGCAGATACAGCTGTGTGGATGTAGGCCAGCAACAGCAACAGCGGGCAGTCAATGTGGATGTGCTAGGACACCAATGTGCTCCCATAGTGGCAGTACCAGCTCCAGCACTGCAGGGGGGTTGCTGTCCACACCACACCACAGCAAGCCATGAGCTCATGGTCCTGGCTAGTCCCAGGAGGGACCTGGTTCCAACAGACATCTGTCACCATCAGAGGGGCGTAGCACATCAAGGCCTGTACCTGGACGTGCCCATGGAACCCCTAGCAGGCACAGTCTGTGTGTCAGTGGTCAGAGGCGGTGAACTGCACACCCTGCCAGGTATGGTCTGCAACTGTCTATAAAAACCTGTATAGGGCAGCCACATGGCAGAACTGTATGCATGCATACCCACACACAATACGAACACACGTATGGCAACCCCATACCATCATATCGCCACATCCAGTTCAACTCATTACATCCCTCACCCACACACATGGTATCAAATGTATGGCCCACCCTCGGCCTCTGGCAAACCAACAATACACCCTGTGCATATTATGATACATGTGCCACATCCCTGTCATCCATAACATCGGTGCAGGGACAGAATAATATGGTTCTGATTGATGCACACAGTGACTGTACTACAGTGTAACAATGTACTGCAGTGTAAGATGTTGTCAGGAGTAATGTTTAATGCATACATGTCAGGTAGTGTAGCCATCCAGCAATGATGCATTATATCTGTTAGTAACACTGGGTGATTGTGGTCTCCATAATGTTATCCATTTGTGTTGTAGGTGTACATGTGCCAGAAGGAGGATGGTCTGCAATCATATTCCACAAGGGGTATGGCACTGTGGTGACACCATGGTGGTGACATATCTGGGGAACAGTTGAACACATGTCACAGGTTTGTATAACAGTTATTGCCTGTACCACATAGACAGGTGAGCCACTGGGACATGTATAATCTGCAACCTGATGTAGACCCATCCACATACATGCACACTCTTACTTGGCAACACTGGCACTAGACCCCTACCTAGGTATGTAGTGCTACTAAACTGTGTGGCTTTCATTGCACACACCACAAAGCATTTAGGGTGAGGTGTGTTCCAGGTTACATGTTACATGCAGAACATCCTCAGACATGTACAGTATGGTAATGGGGGATGTAATGGTTGTATATGGGCAATACATAGTGTTACATACCATCATATATACATTGACAGACACATAACAGGAAGATACACATCCAAGAGACCTGGGCCTATAGGTGCTAACTAACTTGTCCATGTGTCCAATGTGTTACAGGTAGGCTGCACACAGCACATGCATAACTGGGCTGGATTGTGGTATCAGTTACCTGTATGGTTGATGGTGACAGTGGTCACCATAAAGTGGTACATAGGACATATACCGAGTGTACCATTGTGTAATGACAGTGTACACAGCACCCACATCCACCAGTGGATATTGTACTCACTGGAACCCATGATGATGCTCTGACATACCCACCATCGCACATTGCCCACAACTGTGATACAACCCATTGTATTTCACAGCAGTGGTACTACAGGGATATGCATCTAATGCACATGCCACAGTATAGTAGGGTGTTGCATCTATGGGCAGCAAGAACACTATAAGTACTACTGTGTGAAGATGTGTATTGTAATAGGATATGTGGCCTCAGAATTCTGTACCCTACAGATATACAGATGTACACACATACACACACTTGCCAGAACTCAATGGGTATTGTACAGGAACTGACAGACATCAGCTTGGCAAGTAACTATGCAGTAGGATAAATGAGTAGACAGATAGACGTTTGACAACAGTATGTATGCCATCACTACATGTTGGAATCCCTCACTAACATGTGCTGTACAGATGGTAGTCTACAGCAACATTCCACATGTCAGATCATTATCCAGTGGTGGATATATACTGTGACACAGCTCACATACCAGGAGCATGACAGTGAGGCCTCTGAGTTCAGCTATGTCTGCAGGTGTGCTTGTTGTCAGTACTACATTTAGCACTCTACCCTTGCCTAGGAAAGCACTGTCAACAATACTACTGCCGTGATACACTACATGCCAGTGTGACAGCACATACCCTGGGTTACTACCCCTGTATGTAGCACATTCACATGGAAAACATTGTTGTACATGTCTCATATACTTGTGTGTCCCAGACATGACACTCACATCCCTTGCTACTGTAATGACAGCACATAGATGCATGTATTTTATTACAGATGTCATTACACTGCTATGTTATCAGACTGGGTGGTAAAAACAGTTTACCAGGGCTAAGCCATGCTTAGCAGGTGTCAGCATTGCTGCAATATTACAGCTAAGCACATTTGCACACTGGTAAGTGAAGCCTACACAGTGTAACCGTCTATATGGTTAACCCTACATTAGCACTGCTTACCTTCACAAAAACCCATGCAAACCTGCTTAAAGCTACTCAAAACTGCCTTAACCACTCTGTATCCAACAGCCCTTGTTCTGCCTAGTAACAGAATAAACAGCCCTTGAACCCAGGACCCTGTACACTATAGTCACAACAGTTAACCACTATGCCATGACCACTGTGAAGACAGCTGTTGTTTTTCCAATATATCTGTCACTACACATATTGATTAGTATTGAACAATTGCTTTGACTTCCACAATTGTGTAGTACTTGTTATTGATATTACTGTTGCATCACATATGTTGTTATATTATAATGTACTCATATCAGATACATACGGTGAGATACATCTGAGAAGGTATACACAACCTTGATGTTTACACATGACAGGAATATGGATATATACATATACATATGTTGATATATGTCTACATGTACATACACATGTATATTCATACATATGTCTGTCTACACATCTGTATAGTGCATCATATATATGGCCATTTGTAGATATCTTTGTATGTATACATACATGCAAAATATATATGGCCATTTGTACATATATTTGTATGTATATATATATATATATATATATATATATATATATATATATATATTATATATACACACACACACACACACACACACACATATATATACATATATATATATATATATATATATATATATATATATATGTGTGTGTGTGTGTGTGTGTCCCCGTGTGTATATCTATATCTATATCTATATCTATATATATATATATATATATATATGTGTGTGTGTGAGTGTGTGTGTGTGTGTGTGTGTGTGTGTGTGTATGCACAGCCTATGTGTACAGATATACCTATTTATGTTGATATATATGTAGATATTTATAACTATATGAGCATACATATCTATTCAGATATACCTATTGATGTCGCTATATATGTAGATATCCATAACTATATGTGCATATGTATCTATATCTGTATATGTGTATATGTATATATTTGAGTGTTTATATGTATATATATATATATATATATATATATATATATATATATATATATATATATATATATATATATATATATATATATATATATATATATATATATATATATATATATATATATATATATATATATATATATATATATATATATATATAAATCAATATATGTATATAGATATGTATATATGTATATATCTATATAGATATATGGATAAATATATATACATATATGTTTACCATATGTCCAGAACATGGAGTGGAGTCCTACCTCAGCAGCAATAGTCCCGACCTCTTAGTGCAAGGGGATGTTATGTATGTATTGCAGGTATATATGTAGACTGTTGCTACTGTAGCAGGGGTTGTCTTAACAGACATTTTGTGTGTGGGAGGTCACATCTGCGTTTGACATGTGCACCATTGGCTACTAATAGACATCCTAAGGACATCGTAGTACAGTACTACTGCTAGCACAGTAATGATCCTGTGGACTACAGCAGGGAAATGACCAATATATGTGGACAGTGTGGCACTCTATGTTCAGTCCACAGGTGTACACATAACCCCTTCATGCGAGACATGTGGATCATCCCTCCCAATATGGATGTTAATAGCCTTGTACATGGGTATATCACATAAAAACTGGACTACATATGCCCACACAGTTTATGCATGCACATGTGCCAGTCTGTCCTGACACATAGTACCTGGTGGTGCAGAGGTCACATGGCCACATACTACCCAGTAGTTAGTGACATGCATCTGTACAGAATTCCACTGCTTTGTCAGAAATACTCAACAGTTATTGTGGCCTGGCAGCAGTATGTCTTGCAAATAATTGGACATAACACACTGGGTAATTACACTAGGCTGGTAGGCATGTCACAAAGCACTGTGCAAACTACAGGCAGGCTACCACAACACTGGACTACATTTTGTATGGGGGAATACACATGCACCTGCGATTATAGCAGGCTCTACACGCATGTCACAGTACAGAGTAACAGACACCTGTGAGAAAGTGCATACCTACAACCAGTGTACACACAACCACAGCCACATATGGTACACAAGCTTAATATGACACTATATGCACTTTCTGAGAAACACCATCCTCATATGTGCCACTCACACACTAACCCTACATACACTGGGTCATGACACAGTGTGGTCCGATGGCTGTCTGTGGTATGGAACACATGTGTCTGGCCCTACAGACATGTGAGCCTTTAGGGTACCATACACTGGACCAGCATGTAACATCAGAAAGAACAAGAACAATGGCATCTACCACAGTTTGTGCACAGCCCAAGTTACATATGTGCAATACACATAATGTCGACAGTCACCCTAAGTACACAGACCCCAGTACTGTACACTCAACTGCAGAATGCCAAAGTTGTGTCCTCAGAAACAACACCTACTATACATAACATGTCTAGCAGTCTGATATCTGACTGGCTTGTTATCAGGTATGATGTCAATAAATAATGGTGTACAGAACATATGCATCTCTTAATGCATGACATATGTACAAAGGTTGACAGACTTTTGGCTGGAGCTATGAACACTGGCCCAGTATTGGCATGTTGCTGTGATAACCTCATACATTTACTGTCATTCCAGGGTTTGTCGTGACATATATCCTATGAGGGATATGAAGTCAGTAACTCTCATGGCTGTCACCATGTACTGACTGCAGTCCTCACACTATGCTTCTGCAGTTGTCAGATAGGTGTTCTGTGAGTAACACAAGAAACAAAGGCTCCACACACTGCCCAGTCTGCAGATGACCCTACAGATGGAAGTTTCCTGAAAACATAACACTGTCATGACAGGTATTTAAACATGTAGACCAGCCGTATCCACACACACCCTATTAAACTGACATTACTGCAAATGCAAAATAGCAACACTTACATTCTGTAGTCATGTCTGGCACATCCCCCTCCTGTCTGTTGGACTGTTTCCACAGTGTATGTTGTTAGATGTAAATCTCAAAACCATCTGTAATGCTGTTTGCCAAACACCAGATCTAGGTCCTGCTCACAGTGAATGAAAAGGCCCAACACCAACATGAAGTTCCTAGATATTGGAGTGTGTTTCCATGCAATTGGCTATGGGAATGTTACCACAGCTGTTCCACATGCAATCAGCTAGCGGAGAACTGCAATTCATGCAGAGGCCATCAGCTGATCATAAGCATCACTTACAAAACACAAGTTGCTGCCTAAGCAAAGCAGGTGTACTTCTCCACATTCACCAGGGAGGGAGTGTGAGAGACAGACAGAAACAAAGTAAGTCAGGGAGGGGGTGGGAGAGTAAAATCTAAACATGTTTGTGTCACACACCTACAAGTACAGGGTTTCAAACCCCTGACTGACTATGTATTGCTGTCACATGTCTATGCAGTCATTGCATGTGCCATATAGCTTAGCTGTTGGAGAGCTGTCCAAATGTATATGTGATGGTGAGTGACATCTGCAACAGTGATATAGTAGCAATACGGTAGGTGTAGTACACGTGCCTGTCCACATGAACAGGTGTCAGTGTCAACACAGCCACACACTCTCAGGAACTCATACACATTGACACACTTGGCAGGGCAGGAATACACATCCTAACTAGTTTGCCACAATACAGTAATGCGCAGGTATCACATGCACCACAGAGGTTATCCGGAGGTTATATAGGCAAAAGATGTGTGAAGGGGTCTGACATCAGTCAGCATGCTTCAGTATGCCAATGGGATTTGTAGTGAGTGTGAATGTGGTCAAAAGCATCATACACCACACACACACAGACACAGAGTGCCAGTACTGACTTGCCTGGGTGCATTGCTTCACAGGTATCTGGTGGTTGACTGTGCCAGAAGGCTAAGCAAGGCCAGGTGAAGGGTATACCTTGGCATCAGGCCACATTACAATGGTCTGCAGTGTGGCTCAGGGGTGTAGTGTCTGGATTGGCCCACACAGGTGGGTATTGTATTCACCATCCAGTCCCGTGGGTTACTATTGCATGTGGCCAGTGCTGTGCAATGCTTGCCATATTTGTATTATGTAGTCCATGACATGGATGGTGTCTGAGATGTGCATGTCCCACATACATGTACAGTGTCATGTGGATCTGTACCTGGGGTGACTGGCCCATGTTGTGTACACAGATTATCAACAGATGTGCCAGTCCAGGCCTCATGTGGTAGGAACTGGTAATGGACAGCAGGTTGACCCTGCACCTATATTTATAGCATGATACAGGTATTCCCTGGTGTCAGTGGCATCTGTCTATACGGGGCATGTGTTTAAGGCATGGTATGTCTTCTGTGGGTCACATTTGATGATACCACAGTTGTTGCAGGCATCCAGTGGGGAACATAGTGAAGGCGCACTGTCTGTAATTATGTGCCTATTGTACTGATGGACAGGGTGCCATGCCTTCTGTAGACCACTGCAAGCACACCATGGTTACTATCTGTGGGCAATATGCAGGGTACTACCAACATAGTGGTTGAGAGTATTCTGTGGGTAATACAAAGGTTGCTTACTTTGTTCATCAGGCCTTGATGTCACATGTAAGGGTATGGATTGGCACCCCAGCCTCTCGGCTATTTGACATCTGTTATCCTTGTAAGGTGGACATTGTGACATATAATAGGGCCACCATTTAAGAAATTTGCAAAACCCACTCCACAATGTGTCCAGTTGTTACACACTCATAGCCACCTCCACACAGGATACAAATTGCAAACACACACTTACCATGTCTGGGATTAGAACTCCTATCTAACTAGTTTAGCAAACTACAGCATTATGCAGTTCTAGGATGGACCACGGAGATAACTGTCCTAATTCTTCCCCAAAGGTGTATTTCACTGTGAATGACATCAAGCAGGCTTAACAATGAAAGTCAATGGAGGTTGTATTGGCCTAAATCTTCCCCAAAGGTGTATTTCACTGGGAATGACATCAGCAGGCTTAACAAAGAAGGTCAATGGAGGTTGTATTGACTGTGAATGGCCTCAAAAGCATTGCACCTTACACAGACAGACAAACACAAACATTCACACTTGCCATGTCTGAGAATAGAACCCCTACCAAACTGCTATTTCACACTACAGCATGATGCTGATATAGGATGTGCCATGGAGGTTACTGGAGTACTCCTTACCCAAAGGTGTATTTCACTGTGAACGACATCAGCAGGCTCAGCAAAGAAGGTCAATGGAGGTTGTAGTGGCTGTGAATGGCTTCAAAAGCATTCCACCCTACACAGACAAACAAACACACACACAAACATCCACACTTGCCATGTCTGGGAATAGAACCCCTACCAAACTACTATATCACACTACAACATTATGCTGTTATAGTACACGCCACAGAGATTACTGGAATATTCTTTTCGCAAAGGTGTATTTCACTGGGAATGACATAAACAGACTTACCAAAGTAGGTCAATGGATGTTGTAGTAACTGTGAATGGCCTCAAAAGCATTACACCCTACACAGACAAACAAACACACACACAAACATCCACACTTGCCATGTCTGGGAATAAAACCCTGACTGAACTATAGTACTGCACTACACTGTTATAAGACACACAACGGAGATTACTGGAGTACTCCTTCCCCAGAGGTGTATTTCAAAGTGAATGACATCAGCAGGCTTGCCAAAGTAGGGCATTTGAATTGTAGTGAGTGTGACTAGCCTAAAAAGCATTGTTCCCTACACAGACAGAGACATACACACAGTTTCAGTGTCGGGTATTAGAACTCCTACCAAACTAGTTTATCACACTACAGCATTACACAGTTATAGTACCCACCACAGAGATTACTGGGCTATTTTTTTCCTAAAGGTGTATTTCAAAGTGAATGACATCAGCAGGCTTGCCAAAGTAGGGCATTTGAATTTGTAGTGAGTGTGACTAGCCTAAAAAGCATTGCTCCTTACCTAGACAGAGAGACAGACACACACACACACACACACACACACACACACACACACACACACACACACACACACACACACACACCACAGTTGCCATGTCTGGGATTAGAACTCCTACCTAACTAGTTTATCACACTACAACATTATGCAATTATAGGATGTGCCACAGAGATTACTGGGCTATGTTTTTCCCAAAGGTGTATTTCAAAGTGAATGACATCAGCAGGCTTGCCGAAGTAAGGCATTTGAATTGTAGTGAGTGTGACTAGCATAAAAAGCATTGCTCCCTACACAGACACAAACACACAGTTGCCATGTCTGGGATTAGAACTCCTAGCTAAGGAAATTTATCACACTCCAGCATTACACACTTTTAGGACGTGCCACAGAGATTACTGGGCTATTCTTTTCCTAAAGGTGTATTTCAAAGTGAATGACATCAGCAGGCTTGCCAAAGTAGGGCATTTGAATTGTAGTGAGTGTGACTAGCCTAAACAGCATTGCTCTCTACACAGACAGGAGACAAACACACACACACATGCACACACACACACACACACACACACACACACACACACACACACACACACACACACACACACACACACACAGTTGTCATGTCTGGAATTAAAACTCCTACCTAACAAGTTTGTCATACTACAGCATTACACATTTATAGGATGCGCCACAGACATTATTGGGCTACTCTTTTCACAAAGGTGTATTTCAAAGTGAATGACATCAGCAGGCTTGCCAAAGTAGGGCATTTGAATTGTAGTGAGTGTGACTAGCCCAAAAAGCATCACTCCCTACACAGTCAGAGACACACATACACAATTGCCATATCTGGGATTAGAATTCCTACCTAAATAGTTTATCAAACTACAGGACTACGCAGTTATAGGATGCGCCATGGAAATTACTGGGCTATATCTTCCACAAAGGTGTATTTCACAGTGAATGATATCAGCAGGCTTGCCATAGTAGGGCTATGGGGAGGGCAGTGTGTGTGCATGGGCCATAACCCATTCATGTAGAGATAGACACACCACACTCAGGCACACAAAGGTTTATATTCTGCAAGTACATGTATACAGCTGCTAGATGACTACTGACTTGTACAGTCATGTTGCACAGCTAGCACTAGCACCACAGAGTCTTTAATGGTGAGGGATACCAGTGGCTAATTTCTACAGTGAGTGACATTTACACAACATGTGGTTTTAGCCATTTGGCTGTGTGCTGGGTGGGACAGGCCTCATGATGGAAGGCTATTTGTCACTGTCACTCTCTTCCACACATCTATGTATTTGTACTTTTGCCATATTATAGTGTGTTGTCTTGGGATATATGTGTGTATTCCTATCCAATGTGTGTGCAAAGCATGACTGCTGCATACTGTGGAGTGTATGCACTAACATCTGCAACTGTCAGATATGTATGGTTCACTGTTGTTGGCAGACATAGGCTTAATTTGTTTCTGTCTGTGAGCATGCCCAGTATGCCCTTCTGTATTGAATGTGTGGATCCATTCCAGGTAGATTGTACTCCAGTGCAGACCTTTGTGTTCTACACCTACAGTTAGCAAACTGTTTCTGCAAGATATCTGTAGATCAGTTGGCAATATGGGGTCAAACTGTCCAAGGGATAGTGGGTACTGTAGGTGATTGTGTCTGTGCTGCTTCTGCTACATGGTCCTGGTGTTAGCAGAGATATTCAGAGATGTGTACTGTTATACACTGTGATGTTTTATGTCCTCAAGTACTGTCAGGTAGACATTTTTGCTTGCAGTGATGTCCTGGGTAACACAGGGTGACTGCAGCTGTGTCCAGTATTGTGATCAAACACCTACATATTCCTGGAACGTTATGCCATTCTGGAGGGGGAGCTGCAGACACTTGCTGTTGGGTCTGTGTAACCAGTTCAGCACCTTGGTACAGTGATGGCAGAGGATCCCATACTTGTACATCCATCGACATGACAGCATGGCCTTATCTTGCTGTGGCAATAACTCTCAGCTGTACAGATTCACACAGTTTACCCATAGGCAGGGTTCAAAAGTCAGGACATTACCCCTATTGTGGTCTATGGGCAGGTTTGTAACCACTCATTTTTGTGTTTGCAGCCAGGGATAGTATGTGCACACTGCTGTGTTTCGGACTTTGCACATTCCATGCTGCCCATGCTCCCCCCCTGTTATTCTATCCTCTTCCATACATTATGCAAACATTCTCTGATACTTTCCCTATAGTTATCACCTCATCACAGCTCTGTTTTGGTGTGGTCCACAATTCATGCAGTGGGACATGATGGACATGTTACCGTTTGTCCACATGGCCTTACATATGTGTTATGTGAAGTGTGTTATGTTGTTATTTTGGTATCCATGACATAATATACATTGGCAGTATGGGTGAGATGCAGGCCTTTTGCAGAGGCCTGTAGGCCATTTGGTAGTGATGCAGGCCAGCTGTAGCAGGCCGTTGCATTCTGTCTGTCTTACAGTACCAGACTGCCATACAGTATATTCCCCTGGGGTGATAGGATAGGTGTGCTAGGTGTTCATGCGAATACTTTCTATCAGTATTGATCAGGTGGTGTGGATGCTGGCAGTGCGCTGCTTACAGTTAGGGACACACCTACATGGGACAGCTGCACTGCATGCTGCATTCTTTTGCTATTGCCATACACAGGTGGGGGTCATATTGTACCCATTCCCAACAGCAGGGATATGACTGGAGCAGTACACGTGGGTGGTGGTTGGGTGAGCTGGGTGCATGTGTGCTATGGACACTACTTGCATCTGACTGACAGGGATGCATGGAACATTCCAGTTATGCTGGCTTGTGCTGGGACATCAGCTGTTTCTCAATACATCAGTCCTATAACCTTTGTGATCTGCAAGTGTTCAGCCAGATGACATTGGTATTCCCTACTACAAGCCCAGATAATGTGATGCATACCTGTATGTGCAATTCCATGGGTGTGTCCATTTCACGGTTACACATTATACACTGTATGTCTGGGGTACTTTTCCCTGTATACTGCTTGTATATCTAGCCCAACAGTCATGCCATGTCCATCTTTCAGATAGTGATACATAGTACCATCATAGATTTACAATGGCTTACTGCTAGAATGTGTTATACTAGAAAGCATTGTATTTGGCACTGCAGTTGTGAGGAATTGGCTCTGTCATTGGCAGTAGTGGGCAATGGCCACCAGGTAAAACCTCAACATGCATACATACTGACCACTCTCACACAATATGAAACACACACCTACCTAACACACACCTACCTGCATATTGTACAGATGCTACAATCTATCCTGCTATCTTGGCCACCTCAGGTCATCTGTGGTTCACTGGTATTATACCTACACATACATATTACTTACATGTCTACGTGGGATTGGAGGGGGGGGCACATCTGACTGTTACTACATTTCTACATAGGATTGGGGGGGCACACCTGACTGTTCCAACATGTCTACATCAGATTGGGGGGGAGAGCACACCTGACTGTTACTACATTTCTACTTAGGATTGGGGGGGGCACACCTGACTGTTTCTACATTTCTACACAGGATTTCTGGGGCACAACTGACTGTCTCTACATTTCTACATAGGATTGGGGGGCACACCTGACTGTTTCCAAATTTCTACATAGGATTGGGGTAGGGCACACCTGACACTTGTACACATTTGTTATGACTATACTGGTATGTCAGGTACTCCATTTCATTATGTATTGTAACCTATCATGCTGACTAGAGTCATATCAGTGTACTACAGGTTTTAGGTTTGATTGACCTACATATCAGTTTCTGACTTCTTACCCTTCAGAACTCACATCCCACTGCCTGACCTGATGTAGTCTGTCTATGTAGGTCTGGGGGGGAGCTTACCCATAGCCATCATTCAGAGGCCTTAGCATGGCCTTTGTTTGTGTTTGTCTATACCTGTCCTGCTGGCTCAGACTGTTGTTGGGTATGTGAACCTCCCTGACTGGCATGTGTGTGTCATATGGACACATATGTGGCCCAGCACATTTCCTGCATTGGATTTTGTCAACATGTGCAGTACTGGGTACTATGGTGACACCAGTATCTGTTATAGATCACATGCTGCCACTATAGATGTCTACTATCTGCTGGCATCCCATTCAGCTACCTGATTCCCTTGCATGCTCACATCCATACCATAGATACAAGTAACAACACATACTACTCCATTCGGCAACTGGTAAGAAGAGTGACTTACTTTGTGGGTGTGCCAGTATTGAGGATGGTGCTGGAGGGCTGCCTATATTGGATGCACATAGTGCACTCCCTATACATGGTTGAGCACAGGTAGTGTCATGTTTGGCATCCCTTTTACTGTATGTGTGAATCAGAGAGAGGTGTCATTCTCTGGGTCCCTCCTGTGTCAGTGTATGTGCTATGCATTGGCTCTTTGCCAAGACCAGGGCATACTGGGCATGCCTCCTTCTGCCTACTGTGGCAGGCTCAGGTTGTTCCTCCTCTGAGTTACACTGTGCCTGTGCAGACCTTGGCAATGGTGGGGGGCTGTGTGGCCTTGTCCCATGCTGTTCCTGCTGCACCTGTTTCCGCAGGATCATATTGTGTAGCATGGCACATATGATGACAATTTGAGTACATGTAGCTGCAGAGTATGCCAAGGCTCCACCGGATATGTCCAGGCACCGGAACTGTGACTTGAGCATCCCAAACACATGCTCTATTATAATTCTGATCTGTGCGTGTGCCTCATTATTGAGTTCTTATTTGGGTGTGTGTGCATTTCTGATTGGTATCATCAGCCATGGCTCCAGTGCATAACCAGTACCGTATGGGATGCCCCCATTTGCAAATCTCTGGTACAGCTTCGTCAGACGCCAGATGTGGGAATCGTGATAGCTTCCAGGTCAGCCAGTACAAACATTCATTATTATGCCCTGGGCATCACACACAACCTGGCAGTTGATGGAGGGAAAGCCCTTGTGGTTGATGTAGACCCTATTCCACTCACCAGGTGGTTCTTTGATGCATATGTGTGTGCAGTCTATAGCACCCACTACCTCAGGGTATTCTGCTATTTGGCGGAAGAAATGCATATTGTGGCCATTGCCTCACAGGTGTTGGAGAAGTATACATGCTCACCGGCATGTGCTGACATGGCATCCAGGAACTGGTGGAGTACCCTGGATGCTGATGCCTGTGAGATTCCCATGATATCCCCAGTTGGGCTTTGGAAGGTTCCTGTGGCTAGTATTCTTAGGCCTACACATAACTTGGTATCCACTGGGATGAGTTCCTCTATGTTAGTTCTGTGTGCCAGCTCATGTAGCCCCTGGTAGGTTACCCTGGGTCTGTACACTCTTCTCCGTCTCCTCACTGTGGGTTGGTCGACAGCATTCTCATCCTCACCACCCTCAGCCTCTTCAACATGTTGATGTATGATATGTATCATTTTGTGGTTTTTGTTTGTTAAAATTCCCCCACTTGTATACACCAGTGGTGTAGAGTATGTGGGAAAAAAAAGAGGGAAAGGTGTTTGCATAGTTTATAGTAGTGTTCTGGGTTGGGCTGATCTGCTGCCTGTGTAAATGGCTGATTCTGATACATTTCACCTGCCAGCTATGCTAGTTCTCCCTGATTACTTTCCTACTGCTGTTTTCCCTTCCCATTGCCTTCCTGTTTAAACCCAGAGACATGCTGCACAAACACAGTGCTCAAATGTGCACAAAGCTGCTGTTTCCTGGTTTACTTTTTTTCCCTTTAAAACCCGGTGTGCGGCGCGCGCACAGGCTTAGGCAATGTAAAGAGTGATAGGCAGCCTCAGACACATCCCCTTGCTTAGCTCTGCTAAGCTAAGGGCAAACCCAAGCCAGAGGGCTCCAATCCGCTTACAATATGCCTGACACATCCCCCTGTGATGTCAGTTAACTCCTAGACTTGTACCAGGCTATTCCTGCTCTTACACTGTTGGGTGCTGACTAGCATTGAGGTGAAATCTGGGATTCAGTATCATTCCCCTCATTTGCATAGGATTACTTGCTGATGCATAGTTACAGATCCCACACTGAGCCTCCCCCTTAGCAACCACTGTTCATTGTTCATGTTGTCATCTGCCTGTCATTGAGTATAATGGCAAAATAGTGGTTTTGTTTAGAATGCTTTTTTTAGTTTTTTTTTTTTTGCCCGATCCCATTTTTGTGCCTCTGCCCTACACTTAGCCGAAATCGGCAAAAAAAATAGTTATTATTTTTTTTTTGCAACTATTTTACATGCCAATGGCCATATATTTGGCCATTGGCATGCTTTCAACATAATGCACACCCTTTATTTGTAGCTGTCATGACTCCGTTTTGTAGTTTGCAGAAATGTACTTGATTACTAACCTCGTACATTTCTGCAGATTGAACTAGTCCTGCAAGGCTGGCTGACAGCTTCCCAGATCACAAATTCACCTAAATGGATTTTACCTGCAAATGGGGTAATTTGCATACAGGAGCTGAGTCCGTGCAGGATTAGTGCAGGAGCGCTCGTGCACATCCCTGCAGCTTATTCCTGGATCGCACGGCAGACATATTGCCTACGGAAGCTCCTGCACTAGTCCTGCACACCGTGCAGGATTTGCTGAATCCGGGGGTTTACATTTTATTGTGGAGTGCGACAAAATGGAGTAAAAAAGTTTTTCTAGTGTAGATACTAAGGGAATTGTTTAAAAAAAACAGGATAAGTTAGTGTGTGTCCTTCTGCATTCATTTTGTGCTAGTAGATTAATTAATATTATTCAAAAACACTGACATATTATTTATGGATAATCTGTTAAAACATATCCTACCAACAGATCCTTTTTTCATATTTAAAAAAGTAGGCAGTAGTGCTGATAGAATTATACATAGTTGTTGCAGAGTTCAAATGTGGGGTATAATGTTCAACAGGCAACGTTAAATGTCAGCATTGTGCAACACACACATATATATATATATATATATATATATATATATATATATATATATATATATATATATATATATATATATATCTATATCTATATATGGAGTCCCTTCAGAATCTCGAATTCCTGAAAACTCGGTTGAGACCATATGATCGAGTTTCAGAAACTCGAAATTCCGAAGTTAAGTAAAAAAAAAAAAAAACAGTCAAACACATCATTTCTGCAGGGGCGCAAGTCCCCCTGCTACTTCCCACACCCCCTACATAAATATACCAACTCCAAGATCGCGCTACCATGGGGAAAAGGGAAATCTCCCATTCCGCACTGTATGCAGAAGTGCAGAATGGGAGATTTCCCATTTCCTCGCTATAGTGCAATCACGGAGATGGTATATTTAAGTAGGGAGGGTGCAGGGGAGCTTGCATCCCTGCAAAAACATTATATTCAAGTAAATTAAAGTGTTTTTTTTAACACTTCAGAATTCTGAGCTTCTGAAAACGTGAGCATGTGGGCTTAACCATATGTGGTTCGAGTTTTCAGGAATTCGAGATTCTAAAGTGTCCCTATACACACATATATATATATATATATATATATATATATATATATATATATATATATATATATATATATATGTATGCAGGAGGGGAATTTGTCAGTGACCAGTGGTGTGGTACATCAAAAACTTCAGTGCTTAATTTGTAACTCTGAAGAAGTTATTTATGTTTTTTTATGGGGGCTCTAAGTTTTACATATGGGAAACTAAACGAGCAGTCAGAAAGAGAAATTTGCAACATGTAGGTGTTATAAAAATAAGAGACAATCAAGCATAATACGCAGACATTTTTAAGAAATGGGATATGTAGTAGATTTTTTCTACAGATCAGAGGACTTATTTTGGAATTTCACAAGATCGTTTTATGTATGTATCTATTTATCTGCATGTGTGACAATTTTGTTTGTTTGTCTCTACCTATCTATCTATACATATATTTATCTATGTTGATCATCAAATTCAGAAGGCAATTCCTTTCTTTAATCATTTAATCACCAGGTTGAGTGTGGACCATTCTGGGAGTTGGACAGGGCACTAGTTGACTTAGCTACAGCTTTCAAGAGATGTTACCTTAAGACGTGCTAGAGAGAAGTTGTCAGGGATAGACTCCCAGTCAGATGCAACAGGCCGGGAGCAAGAAAGACAAGATGTCAGAGAAGTTCAGTATGAAGAGGAAATGAGATGGGAGTAGGATATATGCAGAATGGGGGATGGGAGAGAAACCAGGATAGGCAGGGAGAAGGAATGGGAGTGGTGGAAAGGAGGGAGAATGGTGACAGATATGAAAGACAGGGAATTTGGAAAAACTGTGACAGAGATAACATCATGTCTGACCGAGAAAGGAATTCATTGGTTAAAGGCTCAGTCACAAAAGGGGATTAAGAATTTACGCAAGCAAACACAAGACAACAAATTTCAGAAAATCAAACAGTCTTCGAATAGGTTGTGTGAGTAAGTGTCCATAGTGATCAGTCAAGGAGTCTTGGTAGAAGGATGGGCATCTGCAAGCAGTGAGGGTGGGTAGAAAGGTGAACATTGCAGCATGGAAAAAATAGGCCATTGACAACAGAAGTGCATGTATATAGGCTGGTCAGGGATATGAAAGTTGAGTAGACAACAGCATGTTGGAGGGTAACAGAGTAGGGTCACAGAGGAGAACACTCCAGACTAAGAATGGGACAAGGGAGTAAACAAGCAAAGAACACTGGTTATGTGTCATGGCAGTTTAACTTCAGAGCTGATGGAGTGACAAAGTATATCATCCACCAAGCATATCAAGGCAGAAAATGGGAGACTGGAGAACAAAATAAATGAGCAGATATACAGTATGTGTACATTTTTCTGTATATCTTTTTTTTCTTCTGCCTGCTATCCACTCACCCTCCCTATCATTTTACTCTGTATGCCAAGAAAGGGGTTGTCATCCAGACATCCTTCAACGTTTTAAACTAAGCCTACCTCCTGCCTCCCATGGTTAGCCTGAATGAGTGACAGCGCCAAAATGCTAGCACTACTGACACCTCGGCTTATCTTCACATTTGTATATTCTCCAGCTACAGAAATACTCTACTTGAGAGGCACTTATCCTCCATCCTTACACTGCTTGCTGGAATAACCAGCCTCCATTAGGTTTTAGGCATTCGGCTATTAGGTGATTATTAGGGGGATTATGGTTATGAACTGGTAACAAATTGCTTCCTGTAGTACAGCAGTTGACTCCTTCATTTTCCTATTGTAAAACTCTGGATAAGCCACTTAACCTGACTGTATGCCCGAACTGAGTCTGGAAAAGGCCTGTGAGGGTCAGTGCTGTATCCTACAAACAAAAATCTATCAATTTATCAATCAATCAATAAACTTCAGAAGACTAAACTTGTTTCCCACTCCACATGATGAGAGAGCAGGCGCTATTCACTTACTTGCAGTTCCTCTATGATCTCTTCTAACTTTCACATCATTAACTGATCAGCTGCTTTTGGGGCTTAAGTCAGAGCTTCATCCCTCCAGATCATAAAACCAGCTTTGCCAGAGCACACTGTATGGGGGGAACTGCAACTTGTCTGCCTGTGTGCAATAGTTTCTATTTGCCTGACACTTTGGATTATGTGCAATATTAGTATTATTATTAGAGGTGAGAGAGGGCAATACTTACAAGGGGATCTTATGGCATAGAGAGGAAGCAGGAGTTACTTGAGTTCTTGAGATGGGAAAGTTTAGCCAATTAGCACATAGCTCTGCCAGATGGGATAGAAATCTGGCCAAAGTCAAACAATGCAGAAAAGTTATGAATATCCCTTTAAATCATTGGTCAATGATAGAGAGCACATCACTCCATGGCTTAGAGTATGAATGAAGGGTAAGAATACAAAGATGATGGTGTGCAATTTTATGAGAATAGATTATGCTGTTATTGAGGAGGTGCTGGGAACAAACTAAAGGAGCAAACAGGTGAACAGAGTGGGTCAAGAAAAGGTACTCAGGGTGATGGACAAAAGTGCTTAAAGTGGATAAAAAGGAGAAGGTGAATTATGATATATAGGAATGTGAGGCTGGCACAAAAGATGAGGCCTACAATAGAAAGAGAGGATGGTAGTGAGACAGTAGTAGAAATGAGTAAGTAAGGAACATAGCTATACTGGATGATTAAGGGTGGGAGGGTGATGACCGGACACTGGAAAAAAGCAAACATAGTTCGTAACACTTCTTCATTCTTCAGGAATCAAGAGAAGAAAAGGGAAGGGAGAGAGAGCAAAATAAGGTGTATAGGATAAAGACATCATAAGCGGAATGAGGTGAAGATTTAAATGATTCCCTTGGGGGGGGGGTAAATTAACTCACTGTTGTAAGTCCTTGACTCATAACTGCATGAACTGAAAAATACAACAAAAGAGAAAAAGATAGAAGAAACTACAGGAGAACAGTGAATATCAATAAAAGATGCTCCCCTTTAACATTTGCTTATGCAATGTGACAAACCCCCTCCCCAGTGTAGGGGGACACATTAGTCACACCCTGGTATTTATAATTGCTGACTCTTAAATCACTATTCTTTGAAAAAAAAGGGTATACTCTGAGACTCATCAATCTTAGACTTAATATATGTAAGTCTACTTTTTGCACATGTAACCTTGCAGTTATAGGACTCACACTAATGATACTCAGAATTACAAAGATTACCAGATACAGGCAAGGATTAGATGGAAGAACCCCCAGAAATCTCCAAAATCTGGCTAGTATGTTAGGAAACCACTATAAAGAGTTCCAAGGTGCATGAGGACTGGAACAATGCATGTATGATGATACCTTTCTACTAGATTGAGACATGAACTATAACAGAAATTATCTGGGAAATATAAACCTGTTACCTTAATAGTGGCAGGGGAGAAAGTCATGGAAACAATCCTGAGAGGAAGGCTACTACCATTTCCAGGGAAAAACAATGTGCAATATGTCAATCAATTCTGATCCAGTTTTATGTCTGGATTGCAGTTGAAGTAACAGCCAATATCAAAGGGCTCTGGCTGACTATATTTTGTGATGACTGTAATCTAGGGAAAGTCAGTGAATCCCTAAATGACTTGGCCATCCTCCAGGAATGTCTGCTCCCAATAAATAACTGGTGCCAAACTCACGGACTGAAACTAAATGCAAAAAACTGCATTATCGTATCCTTTGGGAAGTTGTCCATACCAGAGAATAACCACATTGACAAATACACAGCAATGAGCTAACCCAGTTGTTTGGGATTTGGGAACCTATGTGAACAGTGACCTAACTTTTGACCAATGTGTCCACTGTTGTAAGAAAGTCCTTTTATAGTGCACAGCTTATAAATAAACATATTGTATCTAGATCTAGAATGCCATTGTCACCTTTTACTCAGCCCCACTAGGCCAGTCATTGAATAGAATGCCCCCTTTGGCATGTATCTGTCTAGAAATATGCAACAACTGGAAAGCCCACAGGAATACCTAACTAAAAGAATACAAGGTCTAAGCAACATATCCTACATGGACCAAATCAAAGGCTGGTCACTATACTCAGATTCTTACAGAGTGCCAAGAGGTGACGGGTGTCTGTCATAAAAGGGATCCATGGATCTGATACTGATGGATTTACTACAGCTCAGCAAATCAAATGACATCAGAAATCCTCCTTGTAGGATCTAAACCTCTTCTGCAACATGGAGGGAAAGGTTTATTTCACAGAGGATACTGCTGGAACAGACTCACCATCCACATAAAAAAAATTCATCCCTGACCATATTTAAGTGCAGCTTGGATATATGAATGGGAGACAAAAGATTTACCCCAGACTGCCCACTGTACTACTATAGTATTATCCCAATTATTCTCTTTAGGGCTAAAATATAATTATTACTGACCATGGAATGGGTAAGGCCAAAGGAACACCATATGGGATAAGTTAATTCAAACAAAAATGGGAAATTGGCTTGAAATGGCCTACAAGGGCAGCTAGCCTAGTACTTACCTATGGACCTATGAACTTGCTAACAGAGTACCTGCAGGCACATTCAGACATCAGACAGTCCTTTGGCTCAGTTCCATACAGCAGGCTGATGGGAAACTGGTTTATTTCGATGAGGAACCACGACCAAATAAATGGGTTTCTGGGTAGCTGAATGGTTAGACACAGACTAAGTACACAGACAGCTATGACAAATGATAAGAACTGTAGTCTAGAAGATAATGTCAGTAATAAGGAAAGTGACTGCTGATGAATTACAAAGATCTGTCTTGGTTCAAGTACTTTTCAGTGTGTTTAATTCTCATACATCTGTGGAAATATAGAAATGGATCACCCTCTTCACAGATAATATAAAAATACATGCAGCAGTGGAAATAGAGGAAGGTTGATCTAAGGAAGGATTTGGAAAGACTGGCCAAGCAAGAGGAAAGATGGCAGCTGATGTTCAATGACAACAAAATTAAATTACTACATTTAAGCCGGAGCAACCCTGGTATGACAAATCACATAGAGACATAAAATTAATAGCGACAGTACAGGAAAAGGATCTCAAACTATCTCTTATAAACTGTCTGGACCACCAGTAGCTGTGAGAAATAAAATGGACACCATACTGGAGAGCAGAGAGTGCGTATATACAATCAGTCATTAGAGAATGGGATATGTAGAGACAGGAAAGGAGGGGAGGTAGAGATGGTGGGGAGGGAAGGTAGAATGATGAATGCACTTTGATAATTTAAATGTTTTAGAGAATATCATGACATTCCATGTTTCAAGACAGAATGTCAATACAGGAAGTAATGTTTACTTAGTCACACATTAGGCTGATGCTATATCAGGTGGCATGCAGATTACAAAAGCCACAGGTGGAGTGTTGTACATTAAAGTATTTTTTAAGTAAATGAAACATGATGTACCACTTCTGGAGTATAAAATGACACATACTTTGTGATGGGTAATGACAGGCAAACCATATGGAGCTCAGCAATTATAGGTTAAGAGTGAGAAAATGGATACCCTTTCCTATTTATCTATTTAGTTATATTATTTAAATATTTCTTATCTTACTATGTGAACTGGAGCAAGGACCCAATTCAGGCATGACTGAGTCCAAGACATTTATGGATTTGTAGAAAAGAACACTGGTGTATAGGAAATGTGCAGCAGAATGGAAAATATGCAAAAAACATGTGCACTGTTGTTGACATTTGCTACAATAACAATTCATAACGATAAGCAATACACTGAAATATCCAGCGAGTATTGTATCCTAGTTGAATAGGAATGGTCCTTTTTGTTAAATCAACATCTTTGAATAGTCAAACATAATCTAGTTAGCTTGTGGGACCACAAATCTGTGTTTCCCCTTTCCTCTCAAGCGGTGTACACTAGGAATTAGTGAATTTAAAGATACCTGGTTGAGAAGGATACAGTTCCCCATGTAAGCAGTGCAAAGGGGTCCTGCTCTGCCTCTGTAATTCTGCTAAAATCAACACTGTGTTATCAGATCCATAGTGATCAGCTGTTAAGGCTTTTGAATCCTCAGCCATTGTCATCTCTCTCTGGTACACTTAGTTAGTTACACCCCTTGTGATAAGGGATAGGAAGGTAGGCGTGAGATAAATTTGCATTTTACCATCCATTCATCTAAGTGAAGTTTGAAGACAGCGATGTATATGCTTTATTTACAGATTGTAGGAGTTTATTCCAGAGGCAGTAAATAATTTGGTGGAGACAGCTGGTATGCCAAGAACTCTGTTCATGTTGCAATACATATGTATACCTCTTAATCTTGTATTTGGTCTGCACTTGTTTTGCAGACATGTAGTGCATCAAACAGGACTGGATCTTTTACAACTTTATAGACTAGACATAAAACATCACTTACAGGTTTATAAGATTCAGAGGAGAGACACAGAGATGTTAGACAGTCTGGGTAACACAGGGAGTTAGTGCCCAAGATTTTTTAGTATAAAACTGCATGGATGTTTCAAGTTGGGTTTGGTGCATGGATGGATAACATACTGCATGGTGAACTGTATTTTAGTATGAATATAATGAAAGATGACTAGAGGGAAATAATTAATTGTTTAACCAAGACAAGATGCCCTTAAAAATGAGATGGAAGACAGCTTTCCTAATGACAGTATAGTCATGGTGATGAAAATAGATTTGTTATAAATGAAGGTGTCTAGGTATGTAATGATAGTATTTGTTTAAAGATCTGTCATTTATGTGGTACACATATGAGACTTCCTGTTTCCTAAACTGTATGATGTCATATTTCCTGGTGTTCAACTTTAGAAGTTGATTCTGCACTATCAGCTTGTCCAAGTTCGGCTATCTTGGAGGAATTCAGCACTTTTTCAAGAGCTGATGATGATTCCAGGCTTGCAGTTATATGAAAACCTGGTCATCAAAAGGCATTTAATGTAAGATTTGACATCAGAAAAGTAGATACCAACTAGATATGATCCACTTCAGTGCTTTGGGGTACATAAGTTGTGACAAGTCTCTTGGAGGATACTGCATCATGTAATCTAATAGAATGCTATCTATCAGTGAGACAGCTGGACATCCAGTGTGTCACATAAAACCTTACATTGAGTTTGAACATTTTTTTATGACAATGGCATGGGATATAGTGTCAAAAGACTTAGCTAAACAAAGGTAAGGTCTGTGATTAGAGTTATGTTTATCTATTGCTTCTAAGAATCTTTCAAATAAATCATCCAGGACTATTAAGTACACTCATCTTTTATAAAGCTAGATTTATTAGTACTATATATTTTAAGTTTTCCGAGTCCTAGTTTACGAGGTCCATGGTGATACATTGCAAAAGAGTTTGTTTCTAAACATGAAATTGTACTTGCAATGAATAGAAACACGAGCATCTCTCCCAATAGTTTATACTGGAGTATAAACTTTTGGTACATGATGTGGCATTTGCCATGGAATCATTAAATGTTGGGAGTATGTTCAACTGTCTCAAGTGAACATCAAGCAGAAAGAAAACTATAAAGATGGCTGGGTTGTCTGTTGACCAGCAACAGAACTGTGTAGTAATTAAAACAGTGTACTTGCTGAAACAGGCAAGACTGTCTTCCATTTCATGTCGAAACTATGCACATTCTTCACCCTCAGAATGACAACAATGACTGAGCCAATTATTAAAGTCAGTTATATCTTGCTTATATTATGGCATCTCTCTCTGTTCCATCCTTAGAGAAATAGTCAGGAAGATCCACCATGTGCCTGTCTATATAGGACAAGATGGTGTGATTCAGTTCATTCACACCCACATGAACATGGATGAAGGGCTTGAGTGTGCACTGATGATATGGCAGCTGTTACTCTGTCTCTGCATAGCCTTGCTTGTGGTGCAGCTTTGCTGAACTATGGAGGCACCGTTATAATATACATAACCAATGTGAATGATCTGCTCTTGTAGTCAGAAGAGCTTTGCCAAAATACTATGCTACGTTTTGTCAGTGGTAATAGCATATACAGTATGGAGTAAGTGTTAGTGTGTTTCCAATGTATGGAATTATTGCATATTAATAGTGTCAAAACTAGGAGAATGTTATGGTTTTGTAAGTGATTTTTGACCCATCCCAGTATAGGAAGATTTCATATTTTTTTTGCAGTGTGCATTTATTTTTTATTTATTGACATTTGTTGACCAGGAAAGTCCACTGGGCTTGGGACCCATTTTCAGTGGAGGCCTGAGGAGAAAAGCTCCAAGTTACATGAAAATCATTACATGAGTTTGTAAGGAAACAATTACTTATAAAGCAAGTGAAATAATAACGAAAAATATCTAAACAGCACATATGATGTAAAAAGGCACAATACAGTAACAATAGAACGTTAGCATGTAGGAAAATTATACAGTCAGAAATATTTAAAAATACAGCTCAGTTTATTTTTTTTTTTTGGGGGGGGGTAGGAAAAGAGAAAGTTAAGTGTAGTGGGAAGGTAGAATTAGAGAGTTAAACTTAAAGGTAGGATAGATATAGTTAGAATCTTATAGCTAGGTGGTGGGAATATGTAGATTTTAGGTGGCATGTATTTAATGGTAGTATTAAAAGTAGAAAGTGACAGAAGAGAAAATGTGTTAAGATGGTTATATTTATGTGTGGACTATGATACTAAAGATTAGGGATAACTCATATGGTGTAACAGTATGGCATATACACAAGTATATTTGCTATGTGGAACAGTTTTGCTAGATTATGGAGGCTGTGGATTTCTGTTGCATGTGCAGCTGGGGTTATCAGTAAGAAGTTGTTGTCTCTTTTCCTCAGACCCACCCCCAATTAACTAGCATCCTATCTCATTTCCTGTCCAATATCACCTGTTAACACTGCACTCCAAGTCCTACCACCACACCCTCTCTCCACAATCCTATCTAACTGCCACACCTCACTCTACTATCACATACCACATAGTCCTAAACTTGCTAACCTCATCTCACTAATAACATGCCTTTAAGCCTTAACTCACTCTTTTCTCTACTACTCCTTAACATCCTTCTTTATTACTATACTCTTACCTCCTATGAATATCTTATGCTTAGCCAAACTCCTGTTTTAGCCAAACACACCACATCTACACTTCCTCTACCTGAACAAACACATATTAATATCCTGTCAACCTGTCCCTACCTTCCCCCTCTCTACCACAAAGTACACCATTACAGATTCCTAACCTCTAAACGGTTTTATCTAATACCCTGCAAAAGCCTAAAAGTATTTCAAGTCCCACAAACACTTTTACTGATACATGGAGACATCCACCCCAACCCTGGTCCCAATACTCTCCTTAGCCACACCCCTACTAACCAAACTGCTAATAGTTCTGGTTCACCATTCTCCACTGACTCCCTCTCAATAGCTCGCCTAAATATTCGCAGCATCAACAATAAAATCACACAACTCCATGCTTTAATTGATTTCTATGCCTTTGATATTCTCTGTCTCACTGAAACTTGGCTTAAACCAGGTACCAAAGACAACAAAATCACTCCCCCAGGCTATAGCACCTTAAGGCAAGATCGTCTTAACAAAAAGGGTGGGGGAGTGGCACTATTATACAAATCCCAACTACAGGTAGCCTTAATTGACTCCCTGCCCCCCTCCCCAGCTAATGCTGAAATACTCTGTACCAAATTCCAAGTTAATAAAACCAAGGCTATATATATAATATGCTCCTACATCCCTCCAGGCAATAACGTCAACACACTAGAAAATATCCTAAGCTGGGTCTCCTGTAGATTTCCTCAGGAAACCATAATCTTAGGAGACTTTAATATTGACTGGAACTCCTGCATCTCTCCCAAACCCACCATTCACCTTAATCTCTTTAACTTTCATCAAACCATTAACTCCCCTACTAGAATGCACAAATCAACCCACAAACAAACCATTCTAGATTGGATACTGATTAACAACAATCCCCTCTCTTATAAAACTGGAATACTCCCTGACAATATCAGCGACCATCTCCTTACCTATATCACTAAACAAAAATACAACAATCCCAAGCGAGCTACCTATCGTACTGTACACAACAAAACAAATTTTAACCTAGCATCCTTTCGTAATGAACTCAAAGAATATAACTGGTCAACTCTAAAACACCTCCCAATAGATGAAGCAGTTACCCATTTCAACAATACCTTCCTACAAATTCTCCAGCATCATGCTCCATCTCGATTAATTAGACTAGGCTCCAAAGCAGCCCCATGGCTCTCCAAAAAGACTAAACAAACAATGCTAGCTAGAAATAAATTATGGACAAAATGGAGGTCTACTAAAAACCCAACTGTCCATCAAAACTTCAAACACCTGAGAAACACAACAAAAAAACTCACCTATCTGGATAAAAAGAACTATTACTTTCAGTATCAACAAAACCAAAACCAAAACCCCAAACAATTTTGGTCAGGAATAAATAAACTGCTCCATCCAGGGAACACCAAAACACCTACACCAGCTAGCCTAGCTCAGACCCAACCTAATATAATAGCCAATACTTTCAATAACTTCTTCTCTCAAACAGTCGCCTCTCTAGCAAACACTATGACTCCCCCCCTTTCCCTCCAAATAACCTCCACCCAAAACAGCACCCCCACGCTAAAATTTAATACAGTCTCCACAACCTATATACGTAAGTTACTCTCTAAACTTAAACCTTGCACCCCTTCTGCTGACAAGCTACCAGCTGAATATCTTCAACTAGCTGCAACTGAAGTAGCCTACCCAGTCTCCATCTTAATAAACAGAACTATAACCGAATCCAAAATCCCATCCTGTTGGAAAATCTCCCATATCATTCCCCTCCATAAAGGAGGTAACTCTAACGAACTTTCCAATTTTCGGCCTATTGCCCTTCTATCTCCACTATCTAAAATAATGGAACGCTGTATACACCATCAACTCTTACATCATCTCTTGCAAAACAACTTACTCGTAGACTCACAACATGGTTTTAGGCCCCACCATAGTACTTCTACTGCCCTTCTCTCCTTCACTGACGTGATCAACAAAAATCGCAATAACAACCTTTTCTCCTCTGCACTATTCCTGGACCTCTCAAAAGCATTCGATATGGTCAACCATCAGCTTCTCCTACATACTTTAAAATCCCTCTCACTTGATTCACTAGCACTACAGTGGTTTGACTCTTACTTGACAAATAGAAAACAAGCAGTCCTCTGGGACAGCCATCTATCCTCTCAGCTCCCATTTACTATTGGCGTCCCACAAGGATCCATCTTAGGTCCCCTCCTTTTCTCAATATTCATAAATAACCTGCCCACTTCCCTCCCTACATCCACTTGTATACAGTATGCTGCTGATTCAACTCTCATCTGCTCTGCTCCATCCCCAGAAGAACTCCACTCCTCTACCCAAATGGTCTTTACAGCAGCAGAAAAATGGTTCCAACATATCTGTCTCCTCCTAAATCCCAAAAAAAAACAAACTACTACTTTTCACCCCAACCCTTAAATCCACCCCAATCTCGTTTTCCATTGTGTCCTGCAATGGCACTATCATTAAACCTGACCATTCCACCAAACTACCAGGCATTACCATAGACAATCAGCTAAACTTTGACTATCACATTGATTTAACAATCAAGACAGTTAATAAAAAAATAGGTGCCCTCTACAGACTTAAGCCCTTTCTTACTGCCACCTCCCGAGTGTCTCTTGCCCAAACTCACCTCATCTCCACACTACTGTATGCCTCTCCATCTTTTATCAACATTTCTAAAGCTAACCTTCATAAACTTAATACAGCCTACCATAGTATTGCCAGGTTTGCCACAGGCTCCCCATTCCGTACTCATCACTGTCTTAATTTAAAAAAACTTAACTGGCTAGAACTTCCGAACCTAATACTCCTGCAGCAATTAGTCATCACTTTTAAAATTCTACATTACCCCTCCAATACACCCATACTGAATAACCTCATCACACCTTATAAAAATCTTACTTCACTTCGCTCAGCCAACAAGCTTCTACTAACTACTCTTAAATCTCATAATAAAGCAGGTGACTCCTTATTTGCAAACACTGTTGGATCATATTGGAATAAACTTCCCAGAGAACTGACCTCCCTAGGCTCTTCTCACCTTTTCAAAAAACAAATTAGAAATCATTTACAAAATCACTGGCTATGCCCATGCTCCAATCCTGACTGAGCTCAGCAAAGATTTCACTTCTTTCCAGTCCCCTCCTTCTTCACTTCTACTGATTATTCTTAACTTCTGATTGATTCCCTCTACTGAACAACCTGCTTTTTTTTTTCTCTTGCTTCTTCTTTCACACTTCCTATATCTTCCTACTTCATGCTTTATCACTACATTCGTGTCACCTTTTCTTCTCTTACTCACTTACTGGCTACTTCTATGCTAATCTATGTCCTTAATACTAGTGCCAGGCACAACTTCTACTTTTCCACTTTGTGCATACTTCATTTCTGTTACTAACTCTCCAGATGTCACTTTTTTTCTCAAATCCTCCTCTTTCCATGACAATCTCTCTCTAGCTATTATTTCTTTTTAATATTGCCTCTCCACTGCTATCTCTTGCTATACTACCTCTGCATTTTTCTAAACTACATAATAACTGTTCCTTTATCTGCTTCCATATTTTTACACTGTTTATTTAATTGTTGTTTGCTTTTTGTCTTTGTTTGATTGTTTTTGATTCATTGATTGTTTTGAACTGTAAAGTTTATAGTATGATAGTGGAGCTTTTCTCCTCGGGCCTCTGCTGAAAATGGACATGTATCCAGCCAGACTAGCCTGGTTAACAAATGTAAAATAAATAAAAATAAATAAAAAAAATTGTTTTAGTTTTCTTTTAAAGGAGGTTATGTTGTCTAATTCTGTAACTGATGATGGGAGGGCATTCCACAGCTTAGTTATGGAATGGGAATAGAGGCAGCTACCTGCTCTTTTACTAGCTTTTGATACTTTAAGTAGGTGTTTGTTGTTAGAGCATAGATTTTTGGATGGGACGTAAGGTTCAATGATATTTTTCAGGGAAGGGCAACACTCAGGTTTATAAATGAGTTTATGGTCAAAGGTAAGTTGTGTGTAATTTTGGTAATGTGCAAATTCTCACCAGTTTAGTTGTCTAGTGGCCTGGCAATGGTGGGTGCAATTTGGTTGGGCTGATGCGAATTTTGCAATCTTATAATGACAAGACTGCAGTTTGTGTTGCAAAGTGTTGTGGAGATTGGTGAAGATAGGAGACCCATATAGTAACATTGGAAGGAGAAGAATTTTTGAAAGTTTTATTTGGATTGGTTTGTCTAAGTATTGTTTGTTTCTGTAAAGTTTGGCTAATTTGAAGGGAGTCTTTTTTATTTAGTTATTAATATGCAAGTGAAAGCTAAGTTTGCTGTCAATAGTAATTCCAAACAGTTTGGCCTGATTTACTAACTCTATTTGGGTTTTGTTTATGGAGAATATAGTAAAGTCTGTGGGAACAGGTTTAGATGCAAAGATGAGTAGTTTAGATTTATTAGGGTTAAGTAATAGCTGTGATTGGTATAGCCAGAGTTCTATGGATGTAAAGGCCTTTTGTGTTAACTTTTGGAGGTCAGAAAAGTTATTGGAGGTACAGATTATGGTTGAATCATCTGCATATTTTATTGCAGTGCAGTCAGAGGGAACTTTATGTAGGTCATGTATAAAATTGTTGAATAGTAGGGGTGGTAAGACTGACCCCTGGAGCACTCCTGTGTTATTTGGGAGAAAGCTAGAGAGGTTATTCTTCCATTTTACGGATCGCTGTCTGTTTTCCAAGTAACTAGTGAACCAGGTTAGGGTGGCATCAGAGCATCCTAGTGATGCAGTTGCTGGATAAATTTGATATGGGAGACTGTGTCGAATGCTTTTGAAAGATCCAATAACATGACTGATGTAAGTAGGTTACTATCTAGGGCATTATAGATGAAATCTGTGAAGGAGGATAGGGCAGTAATGGTACTGTGGGATGGTTGAGAACCATGTTGTTGAGAAATTATGAGTACATATAAGCAAAGTTCAGGCAATTCTGAACCTTCCCAAAATCTGGCTAAAATGACTTCAAAAATGTAATCAACTTAATAATATAAAACTCACTGTTATCTCTTAACCATTTGGTGCTCCAGACATTAACTAG
Source organism: Protopterus annectens (assembly GCF_019279795.1). Taxonomy (NCBI): domain Eukaryota; kingdom Metazoa; phylum Chordata; order Ceratodontiformes; family Protopteridae; genus Protopterus; species Protopterus annectens. The sequence goes on along the minus strand of NC_056741.1, from coordinate 1,523,999,089 downwards.
CTGCTTCACTGAAGTATGTGTCCTATTAGTATATTATTATGTCCAGATTTTGTTAAAGAGGCATTTAAACTATCATAGAGTGAGAGAGAGTTTTCAAACCACTTGGGTCTTTTAGAAAAAAATCCAATGTATGATAAATGGACTAACAGAAGGGAGTGATATTTTACATTAAATATCAATTATTAATTAGAAAAGTTTCCTATTAATCACATTGTCCATAATACATTAGGTATAATCAGATACTTGGAATAGTGCTGTGATAGTCTTGAATCTGAGTAAAACCATGATAGATGTGATTAAGAATTGCTCCTACACTAAACAAATTAGCTGCACATAAATACATTTCCTCCAGAAGATTGATTAACAGAAACATTGTCAGTAGACCGCCACTTGTGAAGCTTAGGAGTTTAAGAAAAAAAATAATGGTGACTATGTACCATTTGCTGGGAATTCTTTGAAATGTAAATGACTTAATTTAAAGATAGTAATAAAAAGAAAAATATTTTATAAAAATGTTGATGTACTGAAAAATTGATGTACTGCTGGATTAGGAACAGAAATTTAGGAGTGTTTTTTGCTTTTGAAAGAATGTAAAAAAAATAGATGAAAAAGGTTGAACCAAAATGTTGCATTTTATGTGTCTTATTTATTAGAGGATAGTATAAAAAATTCTTAAAGTGTTTTCACAGTAAAACCTGGCACTTGATAAGTTGCTGGAATTTTTAAAAAGAGTTGATGTAATATTTTTGTGGTCTGGTAACTTATATACTAATTTCTTTCCAGGTTGATTTTGGATATCCTAATGTGATACATCATTATATGTTTAATGATATATTGTTTGTTTTTAACATATATATGCTTTGCAACTTTTGTTAATGTAATGCAAGTATCTTTTATAATAGAAATGAAATAGATGAATATTTGGTATTATTTGGGGATTTACATCTGTACCAGATTTTATTTCCCATTTCTTTCTAGATTTCTTATGTATTGTAATCCTTTCTTATCCAAAGACAGAAATTATCTATGTCTACTGTATATATTTAATGATTACGTATCCTCATTTTGCATTGATATTGTATATAAATGCAGAGTACATTTAATGTATTAGATTTGGTATAAATGGGGGGAGAATCACTTTTCATCTATTTTATGTAATATTTCAAGTGACACACTGACCCCATGTGCAAAAATGGGAAAAGGGGTTGAGGATGGATGGATGGATGGATGGATTTTTTTTTTTTTTTGTGGCAGTGAAAATTAAAAGAGTGTAGAACTAGGAAGAGTTATTAGTGTTTTAAGGTTAAGCAGGAAATAAAAAAACTGTCCTGAGAGAGTATTAGGGAGTAGCATGACAGATAAAAGTTTACTGAAAATTTGATGAAAATGACATTAATTGTGGAGTCTGGGAATGGAAATTATTATTCAGGTGGGGGCAGATAGCTGTGTTGGATTAAACTGAGAAGAGACTTGGGAAAGTTTTTGTTCATGATGGGTATAAGCAGTCATACTACATGTTCTCTAAAGGTATAATTTAATTTGTATGTACTCAAGAGGTAGGAGGTTTAATTAGGTTAATAAGATACCGAGATTTGAAAAGAAAGACATAGATAAGAGGCAGTGAGGTAAGGTTTAATATGAGCTTGAAGTGCTGCTGTAGTTTAATGCAGTCTTTTAGAAGACAGTAAGAGAACAATTTGAAACAATGCATATTTGAGGAGTCAGTCTATCATTTCCATGCACTGAGAAACTGTGTTCAGTAAAAACAGATAGGACATAATATCTTTAGGTATGACTCAGAGATGTAATGTGTACATTAGTTGTTCCTATAACCAGTGCTTTTAGACTCCCAACTTTATTTTGGAAGCTATTATAATTAAGGCAGGTACAATAACATAGTTGGAAATCAGAGAATTATTGTTTAAAAGGGAACTGACATATGATATTGACAGAGAAGTCTGATGGAGATAGCTGCCTATGTCTGTAAATATATATGAATAGTGGGATAGGTTTGGAGGATATGATGTTTTGGTAAGCGCATTTTTTGAATATATCTTTTCTTTGAATAAATGATTCTGATTATTTCAATGATGTAATATATTTACACCTAACCAGAGAATCATGTGGCCATTTGCACTTTACCAGTACCCACAGTTAGACCTTACCTTCTTTTCCAAGGGAGAATAGGTCATTCATACTGGAAGTGAATTTATGAATATCCAGCCAATTGCATAATTCCTTCTTAAAGAAAGATAATGTGTCAAATGTAGGTTCAGATATTTATTTCTAATGTTTAATGGACCACTGGCTTTGTGGAGAATTAAGAGGTCTTATTGGGTCCCTAAATTCTCATAAGGCAAGACTCACTATTAAGGAGTCTGCAGGACACTGAATACAGGGATAAGACATCCATCATATCCTGGTATCTCATGCTCTTTTGGCCCATAATCATTTTTATCAGGAACCTTTTGGGTCTCTTCACTTGCTTGATATGTTTAGTAAGATAAATCCCAAAGGTGGCATTGTATTCATTGATGGGTCTGATCAGTACAGAATATTGAGGAATAGGATTTCTTGGGATTTAGAGAAGAGGCCTGCATGATCACCTGTGCCAGATAAAAGGATTTCCTGACCACTGTAGAAAAATAATGATCAAAGTATTGAGTTTTCTACCCATGTTCCAAGGTCTCTCATATAACTATTTTCTATACTCTACTAAAAGCCCTTCATTTTTAGCCCATTTCAGACTTCCTGTTATTAACATGTGTAAGTTTACTTTGTAATTTCTGTACATGAGAAGAGAATTTGAGTATAAAACACAGTTTGCAATAATCTGCAAACTTGGTTAACCAGTGTTTCCTGATTTTGATTTGAAGACCAAATAAATATATGCCAAATGCAGAGGTCTGAGATCCAATCCCTCTGGGACCACAATGGCTACCTTCATCTTCTGTTTGGCTATACCTTCTAGTCGCACAAAATGGGTTCTCTCTCTCAGGCATTTAGTAATTCATCAAACTATACAGATATCAATTTGGAGTACATTTAGCTTGTTGATAGTGTTGTCATGTGATATGGTATCAAATGCTACACCATGGTCAACCAATATGTATGGACAGCATGACCACTGTCCATGACTTGTGCTACCCTCTCAAAAAAAAAAAAAAAAAAGAAAAGAGCATCAGATTCATTAGAGAGGAGTTATCTTTAACAAAGTCAAACTGCTGGGAATCAAGTCTTATAAGATTTTTATTTTACTTTATCATGTCCTTTAGGAGCCATTCCATGGTATTGCAGATGAGGCTTGTCAGGCTGATAGATCTGATATTCTGAGTGTCTGTGGTGGGGCTGCTGTTGTGAAGTGGTATCACAGCTGCTGTGAACCAGTCCTTGGGGACAAAGCTGGTGAATAAGCGCAAGCTGAATACTTGCAGGAGTGGGTCCACCAGGTCTATCTCTGTGCTGTTCAGTAGGCAGCCGGGAATGTTATCAGATGCCACAGATGATGCATTTTTAGTTTTAGATAGTAATTTTAACAAGTGTTCTTTGGTGGTGACACTTTTAAGATGCTTAGATATATGCGAGTTTTGCATAGATTACTCTGTAGGGAAATTTGCACTGAATTTGTTTGCTAATTTATTTGTGATGTCCACAGGAACAGAAAAGTTACTGCCATTAAGAACAAGTTCATTGTGTTGCTGGATGTTATTTTATTACAGCTTGTAAAACCCTGTCTCCTAAACTGCTACACAACTTTAGGAAATAATCTGTTCAAAGTATTTGGACAGCAATCACAGCTTTGAAATGCAAAGTATTGTAAGGGGACATACTTGATTACTGAGTTACGGTGAGCCTTTTGTATTTTTAGCTATGGTAAGAACATGTGGGAATTACAAGTCAATTGATAGCAGTTACTACTAAATGGAAGAATCCTGCAGATCTACATATTGGATTTTGAATACTATGAGACAATATGGAAAAAAATGTCTTTCCTTTGCAAATGGGAGACAGGTGTTTCTACAAATTCCAAAATTTTAAAAATACAGTATTATTTGTAGAACTCTGGGCTCAAGCAAGTTCATTCATTAAGGGAATTTTATGTCTAATATATGTCTTTAATATATGAAATTATCAATGAATACTTATTACTGAACCAGACTGTAAATGATGAAGGATAATAATTCTATTATCTGCATATAGTGTGCACTAAATCATCTCTCAGGTTAGGTCACTACATGCAGAAACTACCACATCCTTCAATTACATTGGCATTTGGCAAGACCAGTCTCTTAATTTTCAACTACACATTCAAAACACATGCAAAAATACCAACACATGACTGTTCTGGGTGAACAAGCTATCACCTCTTCTGTCCATACCAAGAAAAGGTGCCATAGGCAAAAGAATATTCTAATCTCAGCTCGAATATGGACTACCCATTATAGTTGCAGCCTCAAAGAAAAATGTCAAAACCTTACAAACCAACTCCAATAAAATCTGCTGGTATATGATAACTCCTCCAGTAATGAAGATGACTGCCTAACTCTAGACAAAGCTAAATGGCTCCTAGTACATTTGAGAGCCACACTCCTACTAGGATTACTAATTCACAAAGCCCTTTCTCCTGAGGCACTATCCCTCTCACCCATAAACTATTGACCAAAATCTCCACATAGAATCTCAGAGGTATTTCTCAATCTCACTATACCCTACTTACTCCAAAAAGTAAACTCTATTACACTGACCATGCATTTTCTATCCTAACACCAAAACTATGGGACTCCATTACTTTCTCAGTCAAAGATGTCCAAAACTACTGTGACTTCAGACAACAGCTCAAGGAACATCTCTTCACCCAATCCAAGTGCATCTGTGCTCACTCAAGTCATCATATAACATGAGCCCTGCAGCTCTCTTGCACACCCCTTTATCCCTATTTTATCCTTCCTTATCTCATTTTGTCATCTCCTTTACTTACTGCCTCTCATTCATCCTACTTCCCACTTTTCTTTGCATCTCTCTCACACTTCGGTTTTCTACTCCTCTTCCCTCTGCCCACATCTCACACATTTTCTTTGTCTTCTTCCCATGGTACCCTTTCCTTCAACTATTCTTCTAATGTCACTATACCTCTCTATAAAATGATATGCTGCTATTCCTGTACCACAAGTCATCTCATTCATTATAGTTACATCTTATCTCTAGTCTCAGAAAGTAACTCTGCATTTAATGGTCTTGTATAAAGTTTTACCGAGCTCAAAAATTTTACTACTGTAGCTCTATTGCTTGGTGCAGATGTTAAGCTGCCATGTAAAATAGCACATTCTGTCTCGGTTCAACAAAAGTAATATTAATTAGCTGAAACCCAATAAAGTTCAGCTTTCTGTTGCAGGTTCTTTCAAGGTAAAGTTGACCTGTGGTGCTGTTGTGTGTAACGTCTGCTATTACACCACATCTAAATCTTCATGGGACTTCTCTGAAGTAATATTGCTGATTCACTGTTCTGTTCAGAGCATCCCAGGGATTTAATAGAAATTGCTTATTCTGTTATTTGTTTCACTCTTAATTCTCACCACTGTGATAGCTTTTTTTCTGTTAACTTATTTGAGCTTTGATGGCAAGTCTGGTATTACTTCATAGTTAATCACGATAATTAATGAGAAGGACTGACTGCTCAAGTCTCAGGCTGATCTAAAATGTCCTTCCACTTTTTACTTCAATTACAGATATCTGAGGGGTAAACTTTATTTAGCCTACAGGGGGCTCTGGAGTGCAGAATATCAATCTCTACTAATTACTGAATTGTTGAATAAAGCATACTAACCGGAGGTGCATATTTCACTTACAGAATTGAAGAATCAAGGACAGTCTTAAGTGCAAACTGTATAAAACAATCATTTCTTTGACTTTGGAACAGGGCTCCTTTAAATATTTGGCAGTCTTCTTCTTAGCAGGTATTCAAAAATACAGGTTAATACATGATTAGGTCCCAGGTTATATGCATTAAATGAAGAGTCTGTGTTGTGAATGGCCTTCCGCCTTTATGCAGGAATTAATTAGCAACTGAAAAATATTCCTCAATATTAACATAATATGGACATCTAACTAGATAGAGGGATTGTTAGACTGATTTTTATTCATATTGTAACTCATGTCCATTTCATTGTCTCATTTATCCCTTTGCAATTTCTTCAGCTATCTCATATCTATCTATATAGATATATAGATATAAATATAGAGAGATATGAAGAAAAGCTCTCTCAGATTCTGCCGCAGCTTGCTTTAAGGGAAAGGTTAGCTTGTTTTTGCTTTCTTGTATTTTGTATTGCTTCATTGTTTTTGTTTATTTTGTATATTGCGATTATATTTATTTACACTTTGTTTTACTTGTATTCTGCATTTAATTGCATATTTTATCTAGGAAAGAGACCACATCTATGTCTGTAGAGAATCACACAGGAATTAACTGTTTTTCTAGTTGCCTGGCCCTTATGTTAATTTGACCACATACTTTCATTAGCTATTGTGAGGAAGAATAAACTTATCATTTTGTGAAATCACTCCTTTCAGCTATTACAATTTATTGGCCATCCCACTGTATTCCATAGATCCAGAATACAAAGTGTCCACCCCTTTCTAATCTGTCTTGCTCTTTTAAAATGAATGGCTCTCCACTTAGATAGCCACATCTTAAGTTACCTCCTCTTCCAATTCTAACTGCTTACTACACCCTAAACTCTTAGAATATTAACCTGTTTTTTTCCATCTTACCTGTAAAATCTGCAACATCTACTCCAGGACCATGAATTATTGGAGGGGCCACATTCTACCTGTAAGTAGTCATCTTAGGATTAGTTTCTATATTTTGCTCCTGGTGGGAGGAAAGAAAATAGAGACATTATTTCCTGGGGGCTGCTGACCACTAGAAAGCCTGGTAACTACTTCAAAGGTGCCAGCCTGAAATTTGCACTTATATTTTGCTCCTGGTGAGAGAAGGAGCAGAGTGCATCAGTTTCTGACTATTTCTGATTGGGCAGTAAGTGTCTGTTTGACCTTCCTGATTAGTCCGGATACTGTTCAAGACATCTACCAGGAAAAGGCTACAACAAACCTACAAACCCTTCTATCATCTGTGACAAAACTGTTGTTCATCAAAGAACATGTGGCCTGCTTCTCATCTTGGGATTGGTGCTACAGTTTTGCTTCTGATGAAAGAAGAAACAAAGGAGCATTGTGTCCCAGCAGCATGAATCTGTGGTGAGACCAGCTCCAGTAGGAGCCAGGCAATACTCATTCAGGTGAATCTCCTCTTTTCATTATTCTTAACAATCTAGTTCTTTCTTTTCAGTTAGCACTGCTTGATCTGCTGTTGTCTAATCTAACTTCAGAATATCCCCCTAAATATTTCATCCATAAATCATCAGGGTCTACTTATTAGTTTCTCCTCAAGTGTATGGCAGTGATCTCTATAGATGTAGACACCTTGAGTTGACATTCTTCCTGTAAAAGCACCCTAGAAATTTCATCAATACCTAGTTGCCCACAGGGCAATTAGTTTGCAGTAGCAATGATTGCCCCCAAAGGTGCGAACCAGACACTCCTGACATTACTTTATATTTCATTCCAACCATCTAATCAATAAAAAAGGGGTTTCTTGTAACGGATATGAACTTTACCACTATCTCTGTTACCAGCTTGGTGGATATGGGCATTATGAGGCAATGTAGAAATTTCCTCATGATTATTGACAGTGAGTTAATTCTCAAACAAATTGATATGATATGATATGTAAGTGATGTATTTACACAATGTCACTGGAGGCAAAGATTTCACATAAAAGCACTGCTAATGTTAGTCTGTTGCCAGTACAACATACTCCACCAGTCACACACAAACTCAAACCAGGCACATAGATCCACATATGATGAGATACTTAAATATGACTTTCCTAAACCTTAAAGACCTCAGAGACAAAGTGCACATAACAAATACTCTCAGCAGCCCCAAATTCACTCTTTCAAAACAACATTCACATCAACACATACAGCCACATATTATGGAGATTCTACTTCTAAGCACATAAGGCAAGCTACCAGACAATCCAACCTTCTAGTTGTTAGATACTCCATTGTGAAACACACTGATGTTACTCTCACTAGGCTTAGTAAGGAGAAAGCCACAGTCAGTTGCTTATCAGAGGCCAGGATACACCACATTATGGACACACTCAGGTCACTGTATGACAAGTACTAGTATGAATCAGTCATAGTCCATGTGGGTGTAAATGACCTAAGAAGTACCTCCCTAGACTATATGAAGAGAGACAGCATGGAGTTCTTGGAATATGTGTCCCAGGCTAGTATGAGCCTAACATTGAGCAGCATTTTACCTTGAACATGGAAGATGCCACAATACAAACAGATGACTGACTTTAATAATTGTCATAGTTTCTGTTATCATTTTAAGGGTGTGCAATATTTGTCAGCGTGGAAGAGATAATCAACAGACCATATTGCTTTGCCAAGGATGGTCTGTGCCTCCTCCCACTAAACTTTCAAATATTGGCTAAAATATCATCCTCCCCCATAGTACCATTTTCAGGTGAATTAAAATATGTCAGACACAACAAATCAAAATCAAGTAAGTCTATAGGTGTTACTGATCAATGCTAGGAGTCTAAACAAAAAAACTCCATCTCCTTTGAGCTCTGCTTACCCTAGAGAATGCTGATGTCTTTTCAGTCACTGAGACACAGTTTAAAGATGCAGGGGACACACCAGCAATGCAAGGCTATAATCTCTTCCACATATTTAGACCAGCTAGCACACTAACAGGTAGTAAAGATGGGGTTGTCTTAATTTACATAAAAAATAAAAATACCTCAATGCTGGTCAAACAGGACAAAGTACTTAAGTGTTTCTGCATTCAAATTGCCATAGGGAAAATTGTATATCACTTTGTAAGCTAAAGGTCCATCTCTGTTTCCCGGGAAACCCACAATATGTATTTAAACTTATTGGAAATACTCATCCAACCCAATACCATATTCATGGACAACTTCAATTACCCCACTTTTAACTGGGAATCATATACAACATCAAATGTACAGGCACAGAGATTCATGTATTTTGTAAATACAAACTCCCTGGGCCAGGTTGTCAATACTCCAACCAGGAGCGCAAACCTACTGGATCCAATCCTCAGTAATATGAGACAGTGCTGCATACCCCCTAGTGTAATGTCTTCTTTGGTAAAGTTAGATGACAAAATTACCTCTTTTAAAGTAAAAATAAAACCTGGAACCTCAGCTAACCCTGGAATATTCAGGAACTACTTTAAGGGTAACTTCCTATTAAGTGGTAACCTTGCAAAATTTCAAGCACCCATAAACCCTGAGAACATTGCTGCCTGTGCTGAACTGTTCATGGAAATCCTATACAACCATGTTAATAGCTGCAAAGAGGCATCTGTACCCACAAGGAAGAAGTACAGAACTAACTCAAAAAACAATCCACCCTGGTGGAATCACATCTACAGGCTGTATAACATAAAAAAAGAAAATCATGACAAAAATTAGGAGGTGCAGCACCCAGTTGGTTAAAAGCACTCTCTTCAAACTAAACAAACAACTCAGAGGACAAATAATGTTTACAAAAGCTAAAGCTGAGGTAACTTTGGCCTTACAGGCCAAGGATAACCAATAACCACAAGGCATGTTTTAGCTACATCTGCAAACCCAAAGGCAATGCACAATTGTGTGCTGAGGTCATTGTTAATAGAGCCACCATTACTAAGCCAGAAGATATAGCAAACCTACTGGCCAAAAAATTCAGCTCCAACTTTTCCCCTCTCCCCCCCTCAACCTTCCCTTAGGAAATACTGTCAAATATAGCTCCTCCTGCTATCACTATGGGAAAGGCCTGTAATTCTCTCTTTAATGCCATGAACACTGCATCAATGGATCAGATCATATTCCAGCATGCCTTCAAAATAGCATGAAACATGACCTATCAGGCCCTCTGGAATTACTATTTAACTGTAGCCTCCAAAGAGGTTTTGTGCCTCATGAATGGAGCATAACATATAGGACACTTGCTTTAGGTATAGAAGGCTGTGGGTTCTTCTCCCACATCATGCGGATGGTTGCTTATACTGTGGTGTACATAGGTTCATAGGTTCATAGGTAGGTACTAGGCTATCTGCCCTAGGGCCCATACAAGCCTAGCCAAAAAATGTACCCTGGCTTTCGCCACTCAAAAAAATTATTTTCCTGTGCCCCTGTTGAGCAGAGCCACAGAAGTAATCCCTGGGGTGAATTTCCCATTTCTCATCCAGTCATCAAGATTTTTCCTGAAGAGTGCTAATGAGGAGCTCTGTTTGACATAGATAGGTAGTCTGTTCCAGAGTATGGGAAGTCTCTGGGACAGGAATCTATCCCTCCAGTATGTTCTGTTTATTGTGGTGACAAGGTTTAGGTCCCTTGAGCGTGTAGCTCGGAGGGATTGGGATTTCTTTAAGTGGAGCATGTCCAACAGCTCTGGGTTTGACATAGCTTTGTATGTTAGGCAGAGATCGCCCCTGAGTAGGTGATATGCGATGGAGTAAAGCTGTAGTTTTTTGAGACGGTCTGCATAGGGCATCTGTTTGAGGCCAGTAATCCTCTTTGTGAGGTATTTCTGTGGTCTTTCCAGTTATTGTAGATGTCTTGTGAGGTACATACCAAAAGGGGTGTTGTACTCTATAATGGGTCTAATGAGTGATGAGTAGAGGGGAACAATGAATTCTATTTTTCTGGATGAAAATCCTTTTGTGATGAGATGAGCCACATAGAAGGATTTCCTGATCACTATGGCGATGTGATTATCAAAGGAGAGACTACTGTCCACCTGTGTCCCAAGGTCTCTTATCACATTTTCGGCATTAAGTAGACTACCAGCTATGTGGTAGTTCATGGGTACAGAGTTTTTACCAAAGGGGATGACAATACACTTTTTGACATTGAGCTTCAGGCCATGGCTTTGACACCAGGTATCTGTCTCAGTGAGGCCCTTTTGTAGTTTGTCCACATCGTTAGGAGTTTCGATTATGGCTCCTAGTTTGTAGTCATCTGCAAACTTTGTTAGCCAAAGACCTTCTGTGTTGGCCTGCACTTCAGAAAAGTAGATACCAAACAGGAGAGACCCAGGACTGAACCCTGTGGTACTCCACTTGTCACTGGTCTGAAGTCGGATTTGGAGTGTGCTACTTTCACAGTGTGGGTTCTGTCCATGAGCCAGTTGGCAACTCATCTTGTGACATAGGGATTTATACCTAGTTTAGTGAGCTTATCTATAATTCCAGAGTGGGGGATGGTGTTGAAAGCCTTGGCGAGATCTAGATAAGCTGTGTGAACCATTTTACCCTCATCTATGGCTTTGTTGACTGCTTCAAAGAAGTCAGTCAGGTTTAGGAGACATGATCTGCCTTTTACAAATCCAAACTGGGTAGGGTCCAAAGTTTGGAGATTACCAATGTCTTTGTTTATGAGTTCCATGATGATACGTTCCATTAAGGGGTTTAGGGTGTTGTACTGTTTGCTAGCAATTCACTATATTGGAAGGGATTAGGTGTTTACCTAAGGGACAAGAGGTACATGGTTTGATCCTTACCAAAGAAAATAGACTAGACTTAAAATGTGCCATAAGGCCAGTTACCCTGCTACTTACCTGTAAACTATTAGTACAGGGAGGTTTTGACAAAACAGTTAAGTTATTCACCTTACAGACACAAGGTACAGGGTTTGATTCTGACCTTGGGTTATTGGTTAGGCTTAAAAAGTTCCTTCTGTGAAGTAAGCCTATTAGTCACCTATGAAACTATGAACCTATAAGGTGGGTCATCTTCAGACCCTGAAAACTACAGACTCATAAGTCTTACTTGTCTCATATGCATAGCCATGGAAGGAAGTATCATGGAAATGATTGATAATGACATAAGAAACATCCAGACTCTGAACCGAACCTGATTTGGATTTGTCAAGGACAGTTCATGCCTACCCAACCTGGTAAATTTCTTTTAGGAAGTCAACAAAGCAGAGGATGAAGGCAAAATGATTTACATTGACTATCTTGACCTGGCCAAGGCAATTGATGCAATATGTTACTCAGTCATTGTTGACAAACTCAAGAGGTTAGGTATAAACCCTCTTACTTGGGGGATAGCCAGCCAGCTCACAGCCAGGACCCAGGAAGTTAGAACTGGGGAGTCCACCTCTGCAAAGAGGCCAGTCACAAGCAGAGTCCTTCAGGGATCAGTCCTGGTGCAGCTCATTTTTGGCATTTACTTCTCTGTAGTCAAGGCCAATGACAATGGTGTCTGGCTGATTTAAATTTTCAAATGACTGCAAAATAGATGCAGCCATAGAATCTCCCACCTACGCAAATGTTCTTCAGGAAGGGCTGACACAGACAAATAGTGGGTGTCAGAACCATGGACAAAAACTAAATGCCAAGAAATGCATAGTAGTATGTTTCAGGAATTCATACACCCCAGGAAACTATCATACTGACAACACACTCCTAAGAGTTAACCAGTAGTCATGGACTTGGAGACACACATAAACAGTAATCTAACCTTTGACCATCACATGACTACAGTCGTGAGGAAATAATTTTATATTGTGCATCTTATAAACAAAAACATGACATCTAGATCCAAGGAAGTCATTGTTCCACTGTATTCATCATTCATCAGACCTATCATTGAGAATAATTCCCCAGCTGATATGTACCTAACCAGACATATACAATGAGGTTCCTCACTAAAACATACTAGGCATAAGTAACATGACCTATGCAGACTGCCTCAAGTCTCAATCCCTATATTCTGTCTTCTACAGGCTGTTGAGGGGAGATGTATGCCTGGCGTACAAAGCATTGTCAGACCCCACCCTGATGGACTCCCTGCATATCCACAAACCAAACAGCACCAGAATTACCCATTCCAAAGACTTAACCCTTGCCTGTGATATAAAAAGGACCTGCTTGAGAGACAGGTATGTATCCCAGAGACTAGTAAATCCCAAAAAGTGCTCCTGGACAAAACACCACCATAAGCTCCACACAAAATGCACTGGTTTAAAACATCTTTATTCACCAATAAAAATTAGGTTAAGTGCTTTCATCCCTTTTGAATCACTCTGGGACTTCTTCAGAACAAAGTGCAAAATAAAATATCCCTACTTTTATAGTACAACAAATTACCATCATTAAATAATTTAAAGGCAAAACATGAAAAAAATGTTCCAAAAAATCGTTCCAAACAATAAACACACATTGTAGGAAAAGCCTGTTAATGTAGTCTAAAAACTTTAAAACCTAAACTTAATGTTTAAGAAATAAAGTATATTTAAAAATCATTCTTTTAGATGGCATTAATGATAAATAGTGTTTGCAAGAAATTGAAGCCTTAATCAAAGATCCAGAGCCCTTTGCTTCAACACAGGAAGCAACAAAACATAATCATTGAGCTCTGGTGCAACTCTAGCATTTAATCTAATAATCCAATAAATTTCTTTTAATTCAACTTGCAGTTCCCACCAACCACCTCTTATACTCTGTGATACAACTTCTAATATTCCAAATTTATATTTATTATTACCTTGACAGTCTAACGTGTGTTTGTATAGAGCATTATTTACATTGCCCTTGGCTATAGCATATAGGTGTTCGTATATTCTGGATCTCAGTTTACTCTCAGTTTTGCCAACATAAAAATGTTGTCATGTTTGGCAACTACTGATATATATCACACCTTCAATATTACAGTTACCTTTATGCAAACTGATACTATTCCTAAAACCTTTAAGGTCTATAAAGTCACTGTCCAAAATGTATGGACATTGATTGCATCAAACACACTTAGTTGTGCCTTTGAGTGTCATGGGGAAATTTAATGTTGTGTGTTCCAAAATATATTTTATGTTCTTGCCTGTTTTATAAACAAAAATTGGGAGTTGTTTCAAAATATTGTAAATTTCTGAATTCCCTCGGAATATGTTCCAATTCTTCTTTTATATAGCCCTAAGTGTCTTTTCTCCTACACCAACTGGTATAACCATACTTGTGTTAAACCTTGGGTTATCTCTATGGCTAGGGCTATATGCCTAGTCCATATCTGTTCCTTATTCTATCCTAAAAAAAAAAAAAAAAAAAAAAAAAAAAAAAAATTTCCTTGAGAATAGAGTTTCTAGCAAATTTATGTAATGTTCTGTAATAATTTGTGTATTCAACGATTGAAATGTTATGTAATAATCTGCAAATAATTTCTGTACATGCATTATATGTTAATCATTTTATGTTAATATTTTTATGTTAATCTTTTTTATGTGGAGCTTATCTCCCCGGGCCTCTACTGAAAATGGACATACATCCAGTTAGATTAGCCCGGTCAACAAATGTAAAATAAAATAAATAAAATCTTTGTGATCCTGGGATTTTAAAATCACCTCACCACTACTGAGCAGGGGGTTTTATTTGTCCCCCCACCATTGCAACATCTCATTAACAATTGTGGTAAGAATTTTGTCCGGGCAGCGCCTGACTTTAAACATGTTGGTTATCAATTTGACTTCACACAAAAATGCTTCTCTGTCATAGCACATTCTGGCTGTTCTCATGAGCTGCCCTTTAAAAATATTTTTTCTTATTATACAAGGGATGGCAGCTTTGAAAGTCGAGATAACTGTTCAAAAACGTTTCTTTCCTAAAAACCTTTGATGAAAACTTGTTATTCTGTCTATCTTTAAAGAGGGTCACATCTAAATAACTGATAGAATCTTTTGAGAAATGCGATGTAAATTTGAAATACGTACATATTTGGTTTATATATTCCACAAACTCATCAACATCAACCTGATCATCCTATCCATGTTTGTCATGCCTTGTGAAAGTGATAACTACCTTATAATCTGGATGGAAGAAGCCATAGCTGGTAAACCTATGGCAGCCTTTCCCAGGTGTGTGTGTGTGTGTGTGTGTGTGTGTGTGTGTGTGTGTGTGTGTGTGTGTGTGTGTGTGTGTGTGTGTGTATGTGTGTAAATCAAATCTCAAAGAGTGTGTGTGTCAATTACTGGGAGCAGGGACACAAAGCATTGGCTTCACACAGAGACTGGTAAAGAACTTGGCTTGGGCACTCAGCTGAGGACTTAACTGTGAGGCTGTGCCAGTGGGAAGTCTTACTGGGGTCCTGGAGGAAGACAGATAGAGAAATCCAGACCCAGAGCTGATTGTGTTCCCTGTGTGCTCTTAAGGGACATTGTGCTTGATGCAAAGATGTCTGCATCTGGAAATACTGAGTGTATCCATTTGTATTCCAAGTGAACATCCCTCTCCAGTTTCTGTTGTGAAATGTACATGGATATAAGGAAACCATTGGTAGGCAGCCTAAATCACCCCAACAGAGTTCACCAGTAACAGGGATGCCACTAGTTTAGGTACACAGCCGGAATCAAGGGCTAAATGTTTTAAATGTAACCAGTGGGGCCATGTACCATATAGATGTCCACAGAGGGAAGATAGGGACAAAAGGTGGGGGACCCACCAAGTGGGAATAGCAGTATACCAGTGGTAAGTTTTCTGGAGACAACAGGGGGTACCAAACTATCACAAGAGGTTATATCATATCTTAGTGGATGGCAAACAGGCCACTGCTAAGACAGACACAGCCTCTGACATAACCATTGTGAGGCCTGCAGTGGTTAAAGAAGAGCAGTACTTGCTTGGGCAGTCCACTCCAGTCAGAGCTTTAGGAGGGACCCCATTCCACATGCCTTTGGCCAGGGTTCAACTTGACTGAAAGGGTAGAAAAGAAAGCAAGTAAAAGAAAGCAAGAAAGCAAGTAAGCAAGTGTGTTTGAGGATATCCCTGCAGATATCTTGACCATAGGATCATAGGAAGTTACTAGGCTATATTCCCAGCCAGTTATCCAGGTTGTGGTAAAAAAGGGGTAATGAGGTACTCTGCTTGATGTGGAGATGGAGTTTATTCCACGGATGGGGGAGTGTCTGGGACACAAATCTGTCCCACCAAGTCCTGTTGATGATACAGACCAGGTTGAGGTTGCCCGTGTGGGTTACGCGAGTGGAGTTTGACTTGTGGATATGCAGCAGTTCCATCAAGGCGGGGTCTGAGATTGCTTTGGATACTAGTCAGAGGTCACCTCTGAGGAGTCTGTATGAAACTGAGTAGAGAGACAGGGCTTTTAGCCAATCTGTCTAGGGTAGATGTCTGAGGCCCTGGATTCTCCTGGTGAGGAAGCTCTCTTGTCTCTCCAGCTGCTGCATGTGCTTTGAGAAGTACATGCCTAAGGGGGATTGTACTCAATAATTGGCCTTATAAGAGAATAATACAGGGATGTTATGACATTTTTTCCCTGGATGAGATACCCTTACTTATGTGATGGGCCATGTAGAAAGCTTTCCTTACAGTGGAAGCAACATGCTGATCAAAAGTCAGGTTGCTATCAGCCTGGGTGCCCAAATCCCTCACTATTGATTGCATGCTTAGGACATTGTTATTAATGTGATAATATGTGGGGACATCACTCTCCCCAAATGGGATGATAATGCATTTTTTTGGCATTCAGCTTGAGGCCATGTTTCTGGCTTCAGTCATTTGGTTGGGTGAGACTCTCTTGGAGGACGTTCACATCACTTATGGAATTGATGACCATCCAGCTTGCAGTCATCTGCAAACTTGGTTAGACATAGCCCACTAGTTTTGGCCTGCACCTCAGAGAAGTATAGCCAAATAACAGAGGCCCCAAGACCAATCCCCTGGGGTTCACCACTCATTATGGGTCTACTGCTTGAGGTGGCTTCCTCTATTATGATTAGGTGGGTTCTATCAGTGAGCCAGTTTGTTACCCATCTGGTAACATATGGATTGATGCCTAGGTGAGAGAGTTTATCTATTATGCCTGAGTGGGAAATTGTGTTGAAGGCAATGGCCACATCATGGTAGGTGGTGTGCACTGTCTTCCCCTCATCCATGGCTTTGGTGACTGTCTCAAAGAAGTCAACCAGATTTAACAGATGAGACCTCCCTTTGACAAAGCCAAACTGTGTGGGGGTCAAGTGTTTGGAGGTTGCCAATGTCCCTGTTAATGAAGTCCATCATAATCCATTCCATAGCCTTGCAGATCAGGCTAGTTAGGCTGATGTGTCTATAAATTCCCAGATCAGTGGACTCTCCACCTTTGTGTAAAGGGATGACAGTGGCTGTCCTCTACATGGCTGGGACAAACCCAGTACTCAGGCTTTGGTTAAATAGGGTGCCTAATGGTGCAGCAAGTTCATGCCTGAGTTCATGTAGGATGCAGCCTGGGATGTTATTGGGTCTCATGGAGGCTGTATTTTTTTGCCTTTGAGAGGGCAGTGATGACCTGCTCCCTAGAGATAAGGGGAGGGGTCAGGTACTGGGGATGTCCTGATTTACTGATGGGAGGACAGAGAGGTGACATTTTCTCTGAATCTGTCAGACTGTAGGTTGGCTATATCTGCAGCATTTGTGTATGTGGTGTCCTTGACCACCAGTTCTGAACAGATCTGGGTGCTTCCTTTGAGATAGCAGACATATATATATATAGAAGGTCTTATGATTGTCTCTAGCAGATGTAACCAATTTGGACATGAGGATTTCATTAGTACTCTTATTTGCTTTTTCAGGCATAGGAAAGATTGCTTCCAGTTAGGCACCTGTTCTTTCTTGGTCCTGGACAGCAATTTTTTTTTCTTTTGTTATGTAGCTTATTTATTGCAGATGTCCACCAGACAGGTTTACTCTTCCATGTGAAGGATGATTTTGTCCTGTTGGGAATTCCTGATTCCATGCATCTATATAAATGCTCGTATAGTACCTTGGTGTAGTTTTGGATAGTGGTGCCAGTTCCTAAAGAGGGGGAGGGGGCTGTGAAGCTGTTTATATTATCCTTCAGGAGGATGTAATCAGCTTTGGAGAAGATTTTTTGTTTGACGCTAGCCAGAGTGGGGTCAGGGGAGATGGTGACTTCGAAAGTTACCACTTTATGGTCAGATCTTATCAGGGAGAATGATATTGTAGGGGTGCTGCAGTGGTTACTCATGTTGGTTAATACCAAGTCCAACATATTATCACCTCTTGTAGGGGTATCAGCTAGCTGTTTCAAGGCATTTACAATGATAAAATCGAGTAATCTATGGTCATTTGTGTTCTGGCATGAGTAGTTTTTCCAATCTACGGCTGGGTAGTTAAATTCACCCAGGATCAGGGTAAAGGGTTGAATCTTGATAGATTCAAAGCGGTCCAGATAGGTGGAGTGGGCATCTTGAGTCAAATTTGGAGGATTGTAGCTAGTTATAATTTGAATAGGGGTATTATCAATGGTTAACTGCACCTGGAGTGTCTCTTGTGCATCATTCTGTTTGTCCAGCCTGGATGTGTGTGTGTGTGTGTGTGTGTGTGTGTGTGTGTGTGTGTGTGTGTGTGTGTGTGTGTGTGTGTGTGTGTGTGTGTGTGTTTGTGTGTGTGTGTGTGTGTGTGTCTTTAATATATATTGAAACTCCACCTACTTTGGCTTTCCTGCCCACAGTTTGAGGTTTGAATGTATGATAGGATGAGTAACCAAGTAAGGCTGGCATGCTCTCCACAGCTTTGTACCAGGTTTCTGTGACTGCACAAATGTCAGCATATTCCAGGGTTAAGAATGCTTGCAATGAGTGCAGTTTCATGTTTAGACTCCTAGCATTTAACATTATGACCTTTAATTTGCATTTTGTTTAAATTTTAATGTTTGTAGTATCAATCTCATGAGTTTTCCTATAAAAAAGGCATTATGGGGGAGGCAAGAACCTTTGCCAGAAGCCTGAAGCCAAAGTGAGACAGATGCAGGCCATCTCTAGAAAAGCATCATGGTCCACTGATCATATCTCCCCCGGCTGTCAGGTACTGGATCCTCTGGAATGACACCAGAGACTAAACCAGTTTTTAAAGTCAATCATTTTCTGTTTATATTGAGACATCATTGATAGGGGATTATTTTGATAATGCAGTACCTTGTGTGCATGCAGATACATGGAGTCAGGCTTAGAAACAGGCATGTCGGTCTGGTGGCCTGAGAGAGACCAAGACAGACTCCACAACTGAAGCCACGGCTGGTGATGTGGCTATTTCAGGGAGGGACCTCCCCTGTAGCAGTGATCCTGAAGGTGAGCCACAGCTGTTGGCAGATACTGATGTTCCCTTGGACTAAGTGACTGCAAGGGCAGAGGTGAGTGGTAGTACCCAGTCTGACAGTGAGTCACAGCTGTCAAAGGATACCAGACATCCTATGGAAGGGGAGCTGGGAAGAGTCACAAAAGTAGAGCTGAGACAGGTTCAGCTTTAAGACCCTACACTAAGAGGCCTGAGGGAGGTAGGTAGGGAGGTACCTGATTCCCAAGGAAAAGGGTAGTCTGTATACTAGAACAAATGATTACTGTATAGAGAGTGGACTCCTGGGGGAGTGCTAAAGGGTGAGTTAATGAAGCAGTTGGCAGTGCCTAGACTCTACTTTTTGACATTTCTAGCCATAATACATGACATTCCTTTTGCATGTCATATGGGCATATGGCATATAAAGAGAAGTATTATGCAGAACTTTTATTGGTCTGGGGACTACAAAGGATATAACAGAGTACGGCAGGACCTGTGAGCAGTGCCAAAAAGTAGGCAAGGCAGGAGACAGGGTCAAAGCTCAACTGATGCCTTTGCCTGGAATTGCACAGCCATTTCAGAGGGTAGGTATGGATATAGTGGGGCCTCTGAGTACCCCAAGTTGCACAGGGAATAATTATATCCTGGTGGTAGTTGATTATGCTACTAGCTGCCCTGAGGTGGTGTATCTGTCCTCTATTGCGAAGAAGGCAAATGCTTTGCCAGAGACTTTTAACAGGTTAGGTTTCCCAAGAGAAATACTGACTGACAGAGATGCAAGTTTCATGTCAGACCTGCTGGCTTATCTGTGGAAGCAATGTGATATGAAGCACCTAAAGACCACCCCCTACCATCCCCAGACTAATGGTCTTGTGAAGAGTTTAAACTGTACACTGAAGACCATGCTGCAGGCATTTGCAGACCAGTTTAAGAGAGAGTGGGACAGATATTTGCCCCATCTGCTGTTTGCATACAGAGAGGTACCCCAGGAATCTACAGGTTTTTCACCGTTTGAGATGCTTCATGGGCATAGGGTAAGGGGACCTTTATATCTGATTTATGATGAATGGGAGGGTGACTGTGCATCCCACAAGCAGTCTGTTGTAGCATATGTGCTAAACATTACCAGAGAGTATGCTGTGGGGCAGCAGGTTATGGTTCTCATTCATGTTAGACACAACAAACAGCAGGCAGGTTGGGAGGGACCCTTCAAAGTGTCATGGATGTTCAGTGATGTTAACTGCATTAGAACTGCAAGGCAGAAGGCAGGGTCACAAATTCTACCATGTTAACATAATGAAACCTTACCATGATGGGAAAGCCCTGATGCTAAGTATTTACAGTAGGAGGTAGGTGGAGTCTGAGGGGGATCTATGGCTGCAGTGACCTAGCCAGCAAAATGCCAAGTAACTATGGTGGAGCTTAGGATTGCAGGCATATGATATGACAGTACAGCACTGTAGTGAGGTCAGCAATGCCAAGGCAAATGGAATCTCAGTACAGGGTATGGGGTAGTGTATTCCCAGACAGGCTCATTCTTCTCAAGCAATATTACTCAAAGGTCACTTGAAAAACTAGCCTGAGTCTTCAAAAGGGGGGGGGGGGGTGTGATGATAGGAGGTACTTCCAGCTATGCCAGGAGAAGTGAGACAGTGGCTATGTAACTTATTCCAGCACAGCTAGCTGGAATTTTGTAAGGAATCATATGTCAATTGTATATCAAACTGATTTGTACAGATGCTTATGTTGAAAAATGTATTTGTAAAGCTGCTTGTGTTAAAATTTATCAACAGTGTGCCATGCTAGAAAGAAAAGAAATGTGCATGCATTATTGTAACTGAATTAAATGTACGTTTCAACACAGGATATTGGAAGAGCAGAGGTTAATCACAATCCAGCTACAGCAAACTTTAAAATATATCTGAAAATAAGTTACTTTATGGGTTCAGCAATAAAGATGTTATTCCATAGTTTTGAATGGAGCCAGAGATGCAATGTCTGTGCTAGAGAATATTTGGCAGCTCTGTAGGAGGAGAATACATGTTAAAAAGGTTTATGACTTCCAGGAGCAGCAGCAAATCTGAGCAAAACTCTGTGTGTATAGTAACATGAAGGTGCTACAATCCTGGCAGCTCCTAGTGATGGCAGATAGTGCGGGAAACAGGGTTAGATGACCAGATGTGTGTGATGTCTTATGTAAGACAGAAATAATATTTAGATATTAGTAGGAGATTGCTCTTGGTATGCTATATTCTGTCTGACAAGGACTATTCACCCTCACATCATCTTGCCTTGCTCTATTTAATAAGTAGGAACTATAATTCTCTTTAGATTAGTCAGGAAAATATAGTGATATTAGAAGTACTGTTTTTCTATACCTGTGTGAATATATTCATCTGTGTTACTTTAATAGTTCCTGTGGCCAAACCACTGGTGTTTACTGTAAATAGATATTTAGTATTTTCTTGCTCTTTTATTATTTATTATTAAATTTATTTAAAATTTTGATTGTGGCTGGTCTTTTTTAGAAAATATTTAAGCTTTGAGAATATCCCCAGAATTCAGCAAGCTCTGCATGGTGTGCAGGAATAGTGCAAGAGCAGCTGCATGCAATATGGCTGACGAGAGATCCAGGAATGAGCTCCCTGTTCGTGCATGAGCGCTCCTTCACTATTGCTGCATGGACACTACTGCTCTATGCTAATTACTACATTTGCTGGTGAAAACCATACACATGATATGAATTAGTGATCCAGGAAGCAAGCAGTCATCTGTGCAGGAATAGTGTAACCTGCAGAAATGTATTCGGTTACTAACCAAATACATTTCTGCAAATTACAAAACGAAGGCATGGCAGCTCCAAATAAAGCTTGTATTCAATGTAGTAGGCATGCTAATGGCCAAATATATGGTCATTGGTATGGGAAATAGCTGCAAAAGTATAAAAAATAACTTTTATTTTTTTTTCCGATTTCAGCCGTTTAAGTATAGGGCAGTGGTGCACAAAAAGAATCGTCCCGAAAATAAAAAAAGGTGTAAATAAGCTTTTAAACCAAAATCAGCATTTTGCCATGATAATCAATGGCATGCATAAGATAACAATATCAGGGAATAGTGTTCGATAAGGGGGAAGGGTCAGTGTGAGTGTGGTAACTATGAATTAGCATTCTGTTTTATGCAAATGAGGGGATTGATACTGAATCACAGATTTCCTCTCAGTGTTAGCTTGCACCCAACCTTGTAGGTACAGCAACACAATGATATAAGTATAAGAGGTAGATGACCTCATAAGGGGAGTGTCATGCATGTTGTAAGCTTATTGGGCTCTGTGGCCCGTGTTTGCCCTTAGCTAAGCACAGCTAAGAAAGGGGGTGTTTCTGAGGCTGCCTAGCAGTGTTTACATTGCCTAAATGGGTATGTGTTCTGTGCAACGGGTTATAAACAAAAGAAAAAACAGGAAATAGCAGCTCTGCTCACATCTGAGCACTGGGTATGGACAGTGCACTTCGGGGCTTAAATGAGAAGGCAATGGGAAGGGAAACAGCAGTAGGAAGGCAATCAAGGTAGACTAGCATAACTGGCAGGTGAAATGTATCAGAATCAGCCAATTACACAGGCAGCAGCCCAGCCCAACACACTACTATAAACTATGCAAACTATGCAAACACCTTTTACTCTGGTTTTTACCACAAACTCTATACCACCGGTGTACACAGAAGGGGAAATTTTACCTGACAAAACTAACAAAATGTTAGGGGCTGCTGTTGTTCTCATACATCAATATGTGGAAAAGACTGAAGGTGGTGAGGGTGGTGAGGATATGAACGCTAATGACCAACACACAGTGAGGAGGATGAGAAGAGTGTACAGACCCAGGGTAGCCTACCAGAGGCTAAATGAGCTGGAGATAGTGCTATAGGGGGGACAGGGGCATTTTACAGCAAATTGTTGAGCTGTGCCGGTCTTGCCTCACACAGAACCAACAGAGAGGAACCCATCCCAGTGGATACCAAGGTATGTGAAGGGTTAAGAATACTAGCCACAGGTTCCTTCCAAAGGCCAACTGGGGATATCATGGGGATATCGCAGGCATCAGCATCCAGGGTACTCCACCAGTTCCTGGATGCCATGTAAGCACATGCCAGTGAGCACATATATTTTCTCAACACCTGTGAGGCATTGACCAGCAATATGCATGTCTTCCACCAAATAGCAGAATACCCTGAGGTAGTGGGTGCTATAGACTGCATGCAAATACACATCAAAGCACCACCTGGCTAAAGGGGTAGGAGCCACATAAATTGCAAGGGCTTCCCCTCCATCAACTGCCAGATCATGTGCGATGCCCAGGACATTATCTTGAATGTGTGTGCTGGCAGCCCTGGAAGTTATTACGACTCCCACATCTGGCATATGACACCGCTGTACCAAAAATTGTCCAGTGAGGACATCCTATATGGCCACCTAGTGGGGGATTCTGGTTACGCACTGAAGCTGTGGCTGATGACACCCATTAGTAATGCACACACCTGAGCAAGAACTCCATAATGAGGTCCACGCACAAACCAGAATAATAATAGAGCATGTGTTTGAGATGCTCAAGTCATGGTTCCAGTGCCTGGACATATACAGGGGAGCCTTGCAGTACCCTCCAGCTAAATGTGCACAAATTTTCATTGTATGTGCCATGCTACATAATATGAACCTGTGGAAATAGCTGCAGCAGGAACAGCACAGGGCAGAGACACAGAGCCCCCCACCATTGTCAAGGCCATCACAGGCACAGAGGGACCCATGTAGGCAGAAGGAGGCATGCCCACTATGCCCAGTCTTTGGCAAAGAGGCAACGCATAGCACATACACTGACACGGTAGGGACCCAGGGAAAGACACCTCTCTTTGACTCGCACATACAGTAAAATGGATGCCAAACATGACACTACCTGTGCTTTACCATGTATAGGTAATGTACTATGTGCATCCAACATAGTCAGCTATCCAGCACCATCCTGAATACTGGGACAGCAACAAGGTAAGTCAGTCTTCCTATCACTTGCTGAATGGAGTAGTATGTTATGCTAGTTGTATCTATGGTATGGATGTGAGCATGCAAGGGAATCCGGTGGCTGAATGGGATGGCAGCAGATAGTGGACACTTATATGGGCAGCATGAAATCCATAACAGATACTGGTGTCAACAAATTAGGCAGTACTAGAAAAAGTGACAAATCCCACTGCAGTACATGTGTTGGCCCAAATGTATGTCGATAGGACACACACATGCATGTCAGTGAGGCTCACATACCCAACACCAGCCTCAGCCAGCAGGTCTAGACCTGTGGATGGGAGATCGTAGGTTTACCCCGTGAATCATCTCTGGGTCACTGCTGGACAGAGGCACAACAAACTAATGGGCACAGTATTTTTTCATATAAGGGGTGGCGTAAGCCACAATAATTTGGGCTAGGCTTATAAATGCCTTAGGGCAGATAGCCTAGTATAAACCTATGAACCTATGAACCTATGAACATGTGTAGATGACCATAAAGAAAGGCTGTGCTAAGGACTCCAGTTGATGGCAATGGTGAACAGCCCCCCACTTCCAGACCTACACAGACAAACTACAACAGGTCTGGCAGTTGTATGTTAGTTCTGAAGGGTAAGAAGTCTGAAACTGAAATGTAGGTCAATAAAACCTAAGATCTGTACTCCACTGGTATGCCTCTAGTCTGCATGATAGGTCAGAATTCAAAATGAAATGAAAGTCAACAGAGTACCTGAAATACTAGTACAGTCATAGCAAATGTTTACAGTTGTCAGATGTGCCCACCCCACAATCCTATGTAGAAATGCAGTAACATGTAAGTGTGGGTTTAATAACAGTGGAGCACAGATTACCTGAGATGGCCCAATCTACAGGATAGATTGTTGAATGTATACAATATGCAGGGGTCCATGTGTTAGGTCATTGTGTGTTCAATATTGTCTGGAAGTGGTCAGCATGGAGGGTTGTGTCTCAGTGGACTATGGCCAGTACTTTTGATGACAGGGCCATGTTCTGATAACTACAGTGCCAAAAACAATGCATCTCAGTAGTACCCAATTCAGCAGTCATCCATACTTACTGTCCAGATTTCAATATCTGTCATTATCTGAAAGATGAACATGCCATGAATGTGGGCCCAGACATAGTCAGAGTACATAAAATGTAACTGTCAACTACACACACCTTTGGAATCGTACATACAGGTTAGCAGCACATTAGATGTCCGTGTAGTATGGAATACTGATGTAGTCTGGCCAATCACTTGCAGACCACAAAAGGCACAGTTATGAAGTAACGAGAGACTGCCTATGTCCCTGCACAAGGCATCATAAGGGGAATGTCCCAGGTATATCTGTGAGTCAGCTGCAAGAAGCTTCTATATCACACATGCACTCAGCTCACCCCACCATCAGCCACAGGTTTATCACAGATCATATCTCTGCTGTTGGGAATGAGTACAGTATTACCCCCGCTTCTGTATGGGAGTACCCACAGAATGCAGCATGCTGAAGCAGTGTCCCATGCAGGTGTGTCCCTAGCTGTAAGCAGCACCCTGCCAGCATCCAGACAAATTGATTAATATGGGCAGGAACTATTGCCATTAACACCTCACACACTTACCTGTCACCCCATGGGAATCCAGTGGCTCACAGCATGGGAATGTAGGAATGACAGAATGCACTGGCCTGCTTCAGATGGCCTACATCACTACCAAATACCCTACAGTCCTCTATCAAAGGCCTGTGACTCACCCATACTGCCAATGTATGTTATCTCATGGGGTCCCAACTAACTACATAACACAGTCCACAGAACACAAATGCAAGGCCATGTTGACAAATTGCAGTAGTATGCCCACCATGTCCTACTGCATGAACTGTGGGCCATCCCCTAAATACTGCTGGGATGAAGGGACAACTATAGGGATACTTCTCAGATATCACTTGCATAATGTTAGGAAGAGGATAGAATAACCGAGTGGGGGGTGTAAAAGCATGGACGTCATAGAGTGTGTGAAGTCTGAAACTCTGATGTGTGCCCATAATACCCCTGCCTGCAAACCCAGTAATGGGAGGCTACAAACCTGGCCATAAACCTCAATGTGAAGGAGAACTGACCAGATATATCACCCCTGCCTCTGGGTAACCTGGGTGAATCTGTACAGCTGAGAGGTATGGCCACAGAAGAATATGGCCATTCTGTTACGTCAATATACGTACAAGCAGGGGATCCTCAGTCACTGCAGTACCAAGGGGCTGGACCATTTACACAAACCCATCAGCAAGTGTCTGTCGCTACCCCTCCAGAATGGCATGAGTGTGCAAGAATATGTAGGCTGCAGACCACTATACTGGACACAGCTTCATTCACTGTATGTATTTCCCAGGAAATAACTGTAAGCAAATAAGTATATCTGTCAGTAGCTGATGACAATACAACACAATGCAAAACAGTACATATGTCTGAATATCACTGCTAACACCAATCATGTAATACAAGCAGCACAGACACAATAGTTACAGTATCCCACTGTCTTTCGCCCATTGTGACTCCATATTGTCAACCTATCTACAGATATCCTGGAGAAACAGGTCACTAGCTGTAGGTGTAGAACACCAAATCCTGGACTGGAGTACAACCTACCTGGAATGGATTCACACACTCAGTACAGAAGGTCATACTAGGCATGCTCCTACACTTAGAGAAATGAAGCCCATGTCTGACAACAACGGTGGACTATACATATCTGTCAGTCACAAATGTCTGTGCACACACATAACATTGCACACCATTCATGCTTTGCACACACATTGGATAGGAATACTCACACATATCCAAGGCCAACACACTATAATATGTCAAACATACACACACACACAGATGTGGGGAAGAGAGAGACAACAGTGACAGAGAAATTTCCATCATGAGGCCTGTGGCACCCACCACACATCCAGCTGGCCAATATCACATGATGTGCCGATGTCAATCACTGTAGACAGTGCTTTTGGTAGCCCTCAGCCCTATAGTGTCTGTGGTTCTTGTGATAACTGTGTAGCATGATAGTAAAAATCAGTATTCATCTTGCATTTAGATACCCAGTCCTGTCAAATGTAAAGTTGTGTGTGACTGAGTATTGTGTGTGTGTTTCCAGAGGAATGGTTTATGGTTCATTCACACACACTGCACTTCCCATTGCCCATGTTAGCAGTCATGCTGATGTCAGTCACCTAGAAATAACCCTTTGGACAAGGACGATTCCCATAAGCTCTGTGGCACTTGCTATAACTGCATAATGCTATAGTGTAACATACTAATAAGGTAGGAGTTGTAATCCCAGACATGACAACTATGAAACCCTGGTGTGTGTGTGTGTGTATGTATGTGTGTGTGTGTGTGTGTGTGTGTGTGTGTGTGTGCATGTGTATGTGTGTGTGTGTGTGTGTGTGTGTGTGTGTGTGTGTGTGTGTGTGTGTGTGTGTGTGTGTGTGTGTGTGTGGAGATGAATGATTTTGAGGTCATTCACAGTTGCTACACCTCCCATTGCCCTACTTTAGCAATCCTGCTGATGCCAGTCATCATGAAATAACCCTTTGGACAAGTGCCAGACCCATAAGCTCCATGACCCTTGTGATAACTGCGTAATGCTATAGTGTAACATACTATTTATGTAGGAATTGTAATCCCAGACATGGCAACTGTAAAACTGTGTGTGTTTGTGTGAAGGAGTGTGTGTGTCTTTGATATTACCTGATATTATGGACATTCACACTTAGTACTCTCCCCTTACTCCTCTTTTAGCATTGCTGCTGATGTTAGTCACCTTCAAAGATACCTGTGGAGAACTCTCCAATATGTAAGCTCCATGGCATATGCCATAACTGCAGAACAATGTAGTAGCAGTAACTACACAGGTATGGGTTAGAATCTCATCTGTGGCAAGTGTTTGTGTGTGTCCCCATTTACACCCAGTACACATCTCAGAGCCTAACTTTAGCAGTCCTGCAGATATCATCCACCTTAGAAGTATCTGTTGCAAACACTAAACCATGTCAAGTCAGTGGTGCATGTGGTAAATGCGTAACATAATAGTCCATAAAGATTGTTAGATTGAGGTTTGAACTTCACCCCTGGCAAATGTTAATGTGTGTTTAGGGTAAAATTATTTTTGGGATCTCTCACCCACTACATCACCAGTGCCAGTATTTTCAAGGGCTGGTGATGTTCCTCACCTTAGAAGTACCTTGGGACAACATCCATCCTATAAGCTCCGTGACACATGCGACAAATGTGGTACACTATAGTAGCAATACATAGCTAAGTAGGGGGCTGAATACCAGTACTGGTGTGTGCGTGTGTGTGTGTGTGTGTGTGTGTGTGTGTGTGTGTGTGTGTGTGTGTGTGTGTGTGTGTGTGTGTGTGTGTGTGTCTGTATGTCTGTCATCAGTATCCTGTGTGGAGGTTGCTGTGATTGTGTAATAACAGGATCCATTGTAGGGTGGGTTTTGCTAAACTATTATGTTGGGGACCTAGTATTTGTCACAGTGTCCACCTTACAAGGATAACAGATGTCAAATACCAGAGAGGCTGGTGTAGACAATTCACCAGTCTGAGGGATACCACTGGCACTAGTGAGATCATGGGAGAGAAGGTTTCAGGCTTCCGCTTTATATTGGAAGCCTTGGTACTGGCCCTGCAGCAGTCTTCATCATGGTTTTGTACCAGGAGTCCTACCATGACCTTGGACTCCTGTATGCCCCAGCACTGTGCACGGAAGCACATGCCCTCACCAACTCCTGCCATACTGACTACAGTGGGAAGCTAGAACCAGTTATGAGCGGTATTCCTGCCTGTGGGGTTTAAATATGGATAATTTCCCACCCTTTGCCATGATTGGATGGTTTTGAATATGCTGAGCTAAGCTAAGCTACGGGCAAACCTGCTTATCTAAGGTTGGCAGTGCTTAAAGGGATAGGTTCAGCACTGCTTACCAATGGACAACATAGCTAGGCTACTCATTGCTTAGCAGTCATATTTACACATTACTCACACCTGGTAAGCAGAGCTGTGCAATGCTTAGCATTGTTTATTTTTCATTTTATAGACTATCTGCTGTATGGCATTGATTCATCATTCATTACATATTATAAATTTGTTTACTCCCCAACATCCCCCAATGTGCTTTCATTACATTTATTCATGTGCAACTATACTGTATGGGGCACTTGTGTTTATATGGGGGTTTCACAACTTTATTAAACTGACACCTCACATCTGGACCTAATACAGTACTCTGGTTAACAAATATATATTATTTACTAGCTAATTTTAAAAATAAATGTTTATGTACTGCTTTCACTTGTAAAATGCAAACTGTTTATAGTGGGGATCAAACCAAGAATGGCTGTTTGCAAAACGTATGCTCTAAACACTACACTATTGAAATACTGCTTATGTTGGATATCTCTTGCTATTTAACTTCTTGTGCTGTTTAAGCTGGACTAAGTGCGTTTAAGCAACAGACACACCCACGCAGCTACATTTCGCAGCTATGCTTAAACTTTATCACATTTATAAAAAAAATAATTATTTGCTGTGCTATTTTATTTGTACCCATAAGCACATAGCGCACACCTCCCAAACCATCAAAGTAAGGAATGTGGACAAAGCCAAAAGGAACAATCGTCCCACAAAGCAGAAAGTTGATAGAATAACAGGTTCAGCATTAGCAGAAATATTTCACATTCCTTACTTTGATGGTTTGGGAGGTGTGCGCTATGTGCTTATGCTACATCTGTTATTTTGACAACATTTACCTTGGTAGGGAAGATTGTCCCTTATGGCTTTGACCAGATTTGTTATCCTAATGAGTTGGGGTGTTACGAGCATTCTCGTTCATTTTAAATTGTTGAAAGGCAATTCTGGAATGCAGGGAGCATGTATATTGTGAGAGCTCTGCTCTCCCACACACACCCTGTGCTTGTACATGGAACTGTGCCCGTTTTAGAGCATGGCAGCGTGCCTTCATACATATGCATTGTGAGCTGCCATGCTGAACAGGAACAGTCCTTGCCACGCAGGAATAACTTATTCCTGCATGGCTGCTTGCTGAATCCCAGGGTATATTTCCATATATTTATTTGGTGATAACTGTGGCCACTGCTGGAAGCCTGGCTGTTTGGTCAATGTTACCATTTGTATTAATATTCATTTCATTCAATGGTTGACTGACAATGACCTGATATATTAAAAGTGATGTATAATGTTTGCAGCTACTGTTGTGTTGGCATGGTTTGTAAGGTATAATGTTTGCAATTTAGATTGTGCTGCTATGATTTATTTTCATTTATATAAATGTAAAATTGTCTGTGTCATACATGATAATTTAATAAAGATTTTTCTTGTTAAAAAAAAAGATTGATTTCACTCAGTATAATTGGGTATCCTTGTAAGAGCCTTAAGTAGCTCGCTTTGTAGTGCCTTGTGAAGAATGTGTGTGTTACCTACTTGGACCAGGGACATGAAGCACTGGTTTCACACAGACAGTGGTAAAGGACATGGCTTGGACACTCAGCTGAGGACTTAACTCTGATGCTGTGCCAGTGGGGAGTCTTACTGGGGTCCTGGATGGAGACAGATAATGAAATCCAGACCCCGTGCTGACTGTGTTCCCTGTGTGCTGTTAAGGGAAATTGTGCTTGATGCAGAGAGGTCTGCATCTGGAAATACTGAGTGTATCTATTTGTATTCCAAGTGAACGTCCCTCTCCATTGACAGTGATGAGGACTCAGGCTCTTTGATTACTGGCCCAGAGTGGGGACATCACAATGACAATCAGTTTTTGTAAGCCCCAATCCTCTTCTCTGCATGCTAATTGCCATCCACCATACAGGAGGTTGGCAGACTACAAACTGTATTTACTCCAAAAATGTCCTTACTTATCTGTATTCTGCATTGACTGGGTCCACCATTAAAAGCAGTTGGAGGGTCCCTAAAGGTTACTGACAAAAAAAGATCATAGGCCTAATGGACCTGAGTGAACAAGAGATGCTCAAGAACTTGTCTCTGTATTCAATGCCTTATATACTCCTTATGAGTGTACTGTACCTTGCTGTCCAGTGCATTATGGATACAGATGTCCATTAAATCTTATTTCTCCACAAATTAAACAGTCCAACAAACAGTAAACCTGGGGTCTAAACCTGCTTCACCAAATAAGCAAATCATAGTGGAGAGAAAGATAGTCATGCACTAACTGTCCATTATCTCAAAGAAACATTTTCTCCAGATAAAGCAATGTATCATAGTATCATAGTATCAGAGCAGAATACAAAGCTAATGACCCAAGTGACATTTTAAGCCTAGCCAAGTTCCCCGCACCACCAACTTCCTGTAGGAAGGAATTAAACAGATTGATAGTTGTTTGTAAATTAACACAATCTATGACTTGTGTATAAATCCTTGCAAGGTAAGGTAAGATGTAAACATGAATAGTGGTAAGGTACAATGGACAAATGTCCATGTTGACTCATGCATTCTATGATTCTTTGGTTCTGTATTTCTATGCACTGGGTCTTTGTGTTGTATGTCAATGTATCTGCATCAGATATGATCAGTCATACCTGCCTCCTGGTAGACAAACACTCTCCATCTGTTCCACAGTCTGCACCAGAGATTCTGCCATGGATAGTGCACCCTGAGATGACCTGTTACCCTTTACATGAAATATAGTGAGCAGGTTATGTTTCACCATTCATCTTCTTCCTGCTTCCAAATATAAAAGGTGAACGAGTTGCTCACAGAACTCAGGTCAACTAGGTCATAGCTATGACTTTATCTCTTTGTCAGCAGAGCTGAGAAACTAGACCAATGCATCCAGTCCCCTCCAAAAACTGACACCAGTGCCCACTAAGTCATAGCTATTCAAAAAGTTAAACAAATAAGTGGAATATCTGCTTATTATTTCCACTTCTACCTAATCCTCAAAATGTGTATTAATTGAATTAGTCTTTATTTCCATGAGTTTAAACTTCAAGGATGGATTTATCCAATAAATTATTTTATGGCTGATTCTGCATTTATTGCACAAACCCATCACAAAGTAATTTTTAATGCTGATATTTTATCTGTTAAAGGCCAGTTTGCTGATTTTAGCATTACACTTCATAGTTTGGCTGCCCTGACAAATTGCAGTCTGGTGTAAAATACGGCTTAAATAATTAGAATATGTAGATGATGCAGCTTTGTTATTATCCATTAATAAGGTTGGCATATTCTTCATTTTATTTCCAAATATTACTAAATTAGTTTTACACTTATTTATAGTTAGGTCATTCTTTATATAGTTTTGAAAATGTAATCAAATTTGCATTGTATTCCAGCATTTCTAACAAGTATAATAAGTGCACAGATATAAATTCAGATATCTGCTTAAGGAAAAATGAAAACTTGTGTACTCCAAGTCTCAAAATTGTATAATATTTATATGTATTTATATATATATATATATATATATATATATATATATATATATATATATACAGAGAGAGAGAGAGAGAGAAGAATTGGATAAATCACTTCATGTCTAATCATTTTAATCCTAGAATTTGCTGAAATTGCCAGAAACAAAATCTTGCTAAATAAATCAAAAAAAGCCCTCAGGTATGTAATACTACATCTTTTTTTCAATATGAATTGCTTCAGTGTAGAATACTGGAGGCTATAAACTGCTAAGTATTTGATCTAGCCCTGTTTAAACATGTTAAAAATATTATTAATGCTTGTTCTTTCTGAGCTTACCTTGTATTTAGAAAAGACTTTTAGTAAAGCTGACAGTACATGACATAAAAGTGACTGCAGTAAAGGAAGTAATACACAGGGGAATACCTCATTGTGTGCCATGTTTCATTATGGTATGCATATTGCAAACTGCATGACCATCATTTTCAGTAGATTACTGCATATCAACTGCAACTAAATGTTTTCATTGCAACAATATACAGTATCCTATTGAACAGAGTACACTTATCCCATTCAGCTAACCAGTTTCAGTACCTTTCCTTTCTTTATCCATCCACACTATTGGGAACATTTTTTTAATCTTCTGCATTTGATTTTCTGTCACTTGAATCAAGCTTAATCTAATCTACATAACTTCAAAAATCCTTTGTATGTTTAATTACTGATATATATACATATTGCAACATCAACATTTTGACCTAAGCCTTGAATTCTAAATAAATGATTGAGACAAACAACCATCTGTACTTCCACAAAGCCAGACAATAAAGAAAAAAATAAAGGATCATTAATTCATTATACTGTCACCCAAAAGATTTCAATTTTCCCCAACAGGAAAATCCCTTGGTAAAAACTGTTACCTTTGATATCAGCCACTCTAATGGAGACCATTACCTCAAAATTGCTGAACTCCCTTTTGTGATAGGGAACACAATGCCATGAAAGTATATGGAGAACAACTACTATGTCTTCTATTCCAACAGTAATTGCTGGCTTCCTAATGTCAATGGGCTCACAAGGGAAAATCTATTATTGGTATAAAATTTGAGAGTATGCAACACTTGTTGAAAGGATAGACATTCAAATAAGTTCAGACTGTATTGTTGCTAAGATCTTAACAACCAAATCTGTTAGAAATATTGCTGTTTTGATTAGTAACATTCTTACGTGTGTTTGTCTTTATTTTATTTTTCTAGATAAGTGGATAAGTGTAGTCATGTGAATATAGCCTGTAGATGATCAGGAAAAATATCCATAATGAATGCCAAAATGAGAATGTGATGCCTGAGTCATTTACATTGGTTAGTATTACCTGTCTTCTAGTGAGCTACAGAACTGAATAATGTTATCACCACTGCTAAGAACCAGAATTAAAATGATGGATCACAGAAGTAAAAACAGCAGGCATTTATCATTAGTATTTTATAGTTTAACAGGAGAAGAAGTACTATTGGCTCAAAATTACATTTTTGCATATGGAATATAAGTGTATGTGATATATATATATATTAGCTATAAAGTTTTAAGGCAGGAAGGTAAAATAATATATTTGTTCAGGATTTATAAAGGGAAAAATAGAAAAATGGTGGGTCTAAATTTGTGCATAATAAGGGAGAATACAGTAGCTTTAATACAAGGGTTTGTAGCCTGCATTTGAATTGAATGTTAATAAATCACAACCTCATTGTAAGTATTGTGGGTAAGAAGAAAAAGGAAACTCTATAGATGTAAGAGAAGTACATGAAAGATAGACTGAACATGTATAAGAAAATTGATATAAAAAACTTCATAGTAGCTAGAAATATAAAAAGGTGAAACAGCCAGACTATATACCTTATAGATACTATAAAAGTCTAAACAGAAAAGTGTTTTTTAAGAGCCCAGTGTTAAATACAGAAAAAAAAAAAACATCCAAAAAGAAAACCTAAATTCAAAATTTGTAAAGAGATAGATGCTGAAAAGGAGGTGTGTTATATTTGAGGTTATTTAAGAAAACTTCTCACATCTGATAAAATAATAGCTTTAGATACTTGCCACCATTTGGACCATCTTGCAATTAAGACCTACGAACAGTCTGATTTGAAATAGCATACTAGTAGTATATACAGATTGTTGAGAAACTTTTAAATGCCAGAAGATCAATTACAGAGCAACATAATAATTGTCATTCAGTTCTAAATCTGCATGCTGTTTAAAGCATGAACATATTTACTTTTTCTCTTCACATGATAAAACAATAGCACTTTTATTCTCTGATAAATAGAAAGCAAACTGTTCTTGATAAAAGTTGCAGTTTTGCTCTTAGAAGCTTCATCCTCTTGTAAACAGTGAAGGCATTATGATGATTCTTATATTTTAAATAGAAAGTGCTTAATATTGTTACTCTTTATAGGCATATCTTTAAAGGCATAGGTGGGGCAGGACAAAGAGGATGACTGCCCTGAGTGCAAAGTCTTCAATTTTTTTTCTTTTACTATTCAAATTAGATTAGAAGGGTCACCAGTCTAGGTTTGGGGGAATTGTTCTGGATGTCATATATGTTACCTAAAACTCTCATGACAAACATGAATATAGAACATGACACTTCATATGACATAATATTTGTATTATTTTGTTTGTGTTGTATGTCTGAAACAACTATTAACTGTAAAATTGCATTGTAAAACTATGGCCGGGATTCACTAATCCGCCTTGTAAGACTAAATAAGTCTTACACGGAAACTGCAGCCTAAGAGGAATATGTCAGAGCGTCTTGCATATTCATGAGGGTGCGCTGACTCAACTCTAAGGCTAACACAGAGCATGCACGAGTGCAGGGAGCGTGTCGGACTGCCAAGCAGTCCAAAAATCCATGCCACTGCAAGTCCCTCAATCGGCAAATGTCAACTGACATGAGCGAGTCCACTCAAATGTGTACATACCCAACACAACACTCCCCCACATTCTAAACCCCTGTGCAATTATAAAATGTAAAACTTTCCTTTTTTTTTTTATTATTCCCGATATAGCTGCCTGTATTTGCACATGTTTGCGTGGGTTTGCCCATCGCTTAGCTACAGTTAGCAGTTTAGAGATCGAAGAGGATAATAAGAAACTTATATGCAAATTAAGCTAAATAGCAATAGCGTAGTGGTAGAGCCTTCGCATAAAGAGGAGGCATTCCTGGTTGGAGTCTGTTTTCTGTAGGAAATCTGTATAAAAAAATAATTCCTGACATTTATCTTTTAAATATTAGTAGAAAGCATTGAAATGGCCTATGTAGTATTGAACGATACCAGTATTAAGCACATTTAAGTATAATTGCTCATAGCTTAGCACTGCTTTAACTAGTGCAATGGCTTTGCGCGGTGCTGCGTATCATGCCAGCTAGCACAAACAAAACATGTTTGCGCGTAGCTGCACACCGCACTAACTAGCGCAATGTCGGGCAATGTCGGGCAAAGTCGTGGAACGTAGAGCACTGTAGAGCAATGTAGAGCAACGTTGGGCAAAGTTGAGCAAAGTCGGCTAAACACAGCCAGACCTCCTGGCTGGTCTAGCCAGTACTAAAATAAAAAGCAATGACAGGCCTCGAACCTGGGATACTGTGCACCATAATCACAGTACTGAAGCACTAAGCCATGACAGCTTTTGATATGCATGCACATTCAACACCACATACATATTAATGAAAGTTTACCCAGCACTAAGCAGGTGTGCTTTCAGCTGAGATTTTCAAAACTGGCCAATCACAAATAAGTGTGGGAAATGAGGCATATTCAAGCCCCACAGGTGGGAATACTTGCCATAACTGGTTGTAGCTCCCATCTGTAGGCAGCATGAGTGGTGTTGGAGACGGCTCTCACTTTCAAGCGCAACGGTGGGGCATTGAGGAGTCAAAAGTGATGGTTTGGCTCCTCATCCATAATCATGATGACAGACTCCTGCAGGGCCAGTTCCAGGGCACTGAATACAAAGTGGAAGCCTGGAACCATCTAGCACATGATCTCACCAGTGCCACAGACATCCCTCAGACTGGTGAGCAGATCAGATACCACTACTCAGACCTGAAGAGATGGAAGCAGGACCGACTAAACCAGTGGATACAAGAGGCCCGTGGGATGGAAAATGCCCCACTACTGAGTAGGTAGCCAAGGAATGAAATATGTAAGAATTGCTATTGTAGTCTATATTATGGATAGGTATATGTCTCAATATCACTTCATTTACTTCACAGCTGCAGGTGTCTGTGCTGCGAATCAGCAAGCCTATGCAGATAGGCTGCTAAGGCTGCGCCACCAGGCAGGTTAGTAATTATTCTGCATGTATTGTTATACAAAATAAGTGAGAGAGCATGAAAAAGAGCATTGTAACCCATTAATAAAGGTATAATATGTCTTGAATAAGTCTTCTGCATGCACTGTAACATTAAATAAATGAGAGAGCCTCTAGAAATGTGTGTAATGTAATTAATAAAGGTATAATTCCTGGAGTCTGTCCGTGTAACTTTCTTCGATATGTTGTTGTACTCTTGCATTATAGAAATATTACTGTTGTATTAAGCGCTGTCAACCAACACTTGGGTAGGCCCATATAAAGTGGAAGAAGGTAGTGCCAGTAGCTGTTAAGCATATATACAGTCCTCAACAGTCGGTTAATGGCTGGCATGTATAGATTAATCTGGCACATGAGTAGCTTGTTATTGTGTTCCCCAGAAATGTCAGTGTGCTGCTAGAAATGTAGGGGGCTGTTAAAATATAATTGATAATGTCACCTGAACACATCCAGATATGTAGATATATAAATATAAATAAAATATATAAATACGTAGCAGTAACATCTGCATCCTGGACAGTCTGTATGTCAGATACAGGTCAGGTATATAATGAACTAGCAAAACCTATTTCACAATTTAACGGACATTGCCAAATGTAATAATACATGTAGGGGATATATACCTGCAGGCAATAGGAATGTAGTGTAAACTATAAGTATATATAAGTTGCTAATGGAGGTATCTTTTTACACCCTACTGTATGTGCATAAACAATGCAATTCCACACATCAAAGGGTATGTCTAATTTCAAAACATTTGTTGGAACATATGCCCTATTGGTTCATAAATATCTGCATTTACTTTGATGCATGTGCCCTGTTCAAATACCACAGTCTTGGTGGCCTGTTGCCACCAATCAATCCTGCATGCTGTTGGAATGTCCACTGTTGTTCTATATATGCATGTGTTATGCTTGCTGTTCAACAGTTGGAACTATTGTGTGTTGGGTTAATGGGAATACTACTGCATGCTGTTACAACTAATTTGGAATGCTGTTGGCCGTTAACAACCCATATTGTCATTAAATCCTCCTAAACCTAGAATGTATGGGAAGGCTGGTCCCAGCGGACCCACCTGTCCCACCTCAGCTGCCGATGGCACCTGGCACCAGCAGGTCCAGTGCCCAGCCCGGGACCTCCTCCTCCATTGGCCCTGTGCCACTTTTGGGTGGAAGCACTGCAGGGGATGGGGCTCATCCCCCCCCGTGCATGCATGGCCAGAGGAGGGCCACCTATCACCCTCCAAACGGTCCGGGCTGTGGTGCATAGGGAGATCGAGTGTTCAGTCGCTGATCCTCTACGCCAGCTTGAGGCACGTGTGGTGCGACTCACATGTGAGCCTGCCCCTCCTATGCAGCCCCCAGCACAGCTACCCTCTGGGCTGTGAAGGTGCAGTGGTGACTGCCCATGGGTGGGGATCTCAGTTCCACTGTTGCCATCTGTGGGCTCATGGGCTTGCGATTTCCAAACATCCTTCCCCATCACTGGTGTTCACCCACCACATGTGTCATATTCCGCCTCTGTATGCATCTTGTTTGTCTTGTCTGTTTATCTCCCCAACCTACCTCCCCATATATACCCACTCCCCCTACCACACATTCCACTCTCACCTGAAAAAAAAGGGCAATCTGCTCCCAAAAAAAAATTATGCCCCATGCATAGCTGCCCATTTTGCACACATGTCTGCTGGACACATAAACAGTTATTTAATTGGCAGTACAACATACTTTGTTGTCCTCACCCCTCTCTCAAAGGTGGAAGGTTTCATATTTCCCTCCAAATTTCTAGCATATGCACAGCTGTTGCTGTTAAAGAAATGGGCAGCTATGGACCTTCCCTACACCCGTCCTGCACATCTTGAGCTGTTTTCCCCACTGTCTTTCCCTCTTTGTGCCCCTTTTTCACCACTTTCCTATCCCCCCATTTTCATTTCTTTCAAAGAAATGAGCGCAGGGGCTAGCGGGAATAAGCACTTTTAAGCAGTAGTTAGCGGGTTTGCGCGAGTGTGCGCTTGTGTGCGCTTAGCTAAGTATTGCTAAGCTTCAAGCAAACCCGCTTACAACTGCTTAAAAGTGCCTTAGTCACCCTGCATGTGAGGCCCCTTGTTCTGCTCAGCAGCAAAATAAAACACCTCTGTCAGTCTCGAACCCCGGACCTTGGACACACCAGACTGCATGAAGTATCACTAAGCCACAGTAGATATACGGCAGGCTGTTGCTGAAATAGATATATCATGCATCAGAATGAGTGAATGTAAAGGAAAGATAGGAATGCCATAACACAAAACCTGTTCTGTGGAACTTTACCAGCAGTTGTTGTGGAATTGCATTACATGACTCTGATAACAGAACCAGCCATTCTAGCAGTAAATAATGTTACAGCAGCACTTTACAACCCCCACACAGTATCATAGCAGGACAATCCTACCCAAATGTACAAAATACCTGTGTGTTCAGGGTCCACCAAAGATGTAGGTAGGCATACTCAGTACTGGAATTGTCCAGTTTTCTTGAGCATCCTGGGCTAATGTCAACAATAAAAAAGCACAAACTGTGCAGAAGTGAGTACATTAATATTCACAGTATAGCAGTTCACAAACAGTTCATGTGCCAAATGTATACATCTCAATAACTACTTATATATGGCAGCTAATTGTATAAGTAGAAAAGAAACTACATGCTCCCACATATCTTGTATTAGCATTTGTAGGGGTGAGTACAATTCTACACTGACAACTGTGTACTGGAAGTGACAACAATCAGGACTGAGTACAACATTCAAATCACTGGCTACACCCCTAGCTTCAGATATAAGAAGTATACCAACCTTCTGACTTACACAACAGTGTCCACAGCAAACAAGCATGGGCCCCACTTTGGAAAGCTGAAAGGGCTACACCTACCCGACGTAGCAATTTATAGCATTGGGTTGCTATGACAGTGAGTACTGCAATCACCACACAGCAGGCTGCATGCAATTACCAAATGGTGACCACCAATTGGTGTAGAGGCCATCACATGCACATGTGCAGATATCTATAAAAGCAGGCTGTACTTGCTGTCCACACATGCAATCATTCCATTGCTGTTATGGAGAGAGAGAGACAGAGACAGACAGACACCAACATCTACATCAACATTAACCACAACAGAAAAAAAAAAATAAACAAAAAAATAAATAAATAAAATTAAACAAAAAAAAAAAAGACACACGGAACTGAAAATTACAAACACATGCAAAGGAAAGGTATGTAACAGATATGTATTTACTGGCATGTAGTAGATGTTTTTGAAGAGTACTCTACATACTTTGAATCATCCATATGTGGCAGCAGTACGTATCTATGCACAGATGCCCTGCATAACTACTGCCATGGACAAATCAGTGTGTAGCTGTGTGCAGTGGGATATAACTGTGACATATGTAGCTCAGCATTAAATGTCAAACATCTGATCCATGTTATCTGCGTTCTGTACAGTAGTGTGTACAATGGCTGTTTGGGGGAGTAGTGCACTGAGCTATATAAACATGGATGTGACAGAGTAACAAATGCATGATAGTCATATTAACGTGTAGCTTAGCAATGGCAACTGCTGTACCAGGCTAGTATGCTAATCTAGCATTTGCAGCTATATATGCACCCTGTAATATTACTGTGTGCTCACATGTGAGAACTGTTCATGTTGCAGTAAGGCCCAACAAGTCAGCCATGAGGTCCACAGACTTATAACAGTGTGGACCTTGTGAGTGTATGGCACACACATATGGAGAGATCTTTCTGTGTCAGATATATTAGCATCTGTACATGTGCCTAGAGCAAGGGACATACTGAAACTGCTTGTGAAGGGTGGACATATATATGTTGTTGAAGGTTGTTATGTGCATATTTCTATGTAGGTTGTAGTGTGTGGCAAACAAGACAGTATACAGTGCTTGTATATGACATGTGGTGGTTAAACGCTGTGGGTATGATTTGTCAGGTTTGCAGTGTTGCAGCCAGTGAGGCCTGCTAAAGCTACACGGGCTGAGAACACCTTCAATGCATTCTGCACAAGACTGTGCAATATTATTACATAACTGTATAGGTCACAACCTTTGCATAATTGACATTCCCACCATGAAAGGTGGACTGTATATGTGCCCATATGTATATCTAAATGTACACCAATAGATGTTTATATGTATGTGTGTATATATATATATATATATATATATATATATATATATATAGGTTCACTTTAATTCACTGAACTTTCAATTCACTGACTTTCATTTCACTGCCACCATTTCACTGAAATTCATTTCACTGAAACTTCATTTCACTGAAAGTTCATTTCACTGACAACTATTATTAGCAATAAAATGGAATATTCCCCCTTCCCCACTGTAGTGCGACCCTGGAGTTAGAATATATAGTTAGGGGGTGTGGGGGCAGAGCCCCCACATCAGAGGTGTGGGGTCGAGCCCCCACTTCATTTCATATGATATTCTTACGTTTTGATATAATATTGCATAGTCAAGAAAAGTAAGTGGGGGCTGCGCCCCACCCCCACCCCATGTGGGGCTCTGCCCCACACCCGTAACTATATATGCTAACTCCAGGGTGGCAGTACAGTGGGGAAGGGGCATATTCCATTTACTTTGTAATAATAGTTGTCAGTGAAATGAAGTTTCAGTGAAATGAAGTTTCAGTGAAATGAATTTCAGTGAAATGGTGTCAGTGAAATGAAAGTCAGTGAATTGAAAGTTCAGTGAATTGAAGCAAACCCATATATATATATATATATATATATATATATATATATATATATATATATATATATATATATATATAGAGAGAGAGAGAGAGAGAGAGACCGGGTCATAGTTACTGCAATAGATGCCTGGTGACAAAGCCATGGACTCAAGCTCAATGTTTAAACTGCATTGGCATCCTTTCTGGCAAAAACTCTATACCCATGAACTACCACATAGCTGGTAGTCTCTTAACACCGAAAGTGTGATAAGAGACCATGGGACACAAGGTGGACAGTAATCTCCCCTGTGATAATCACAGTGCCACACTAGTCATGTATTCTGTCTATGTGGCACACCTCATCACATAAGGTGTGTCATCCAGGGAAATATAGGTCAGTCTTCCCCTCTACTCATTACTCATAAAACCCATTATAGAGTACAATGCCCCATTTGGTATGTACCTCACAAGACATCTACAGCAACTGGAAAGGCCACAGACATACCACACAAAGAGTAATACCGGCCTCAAACAGATGCCCCATGCAGACCGTCCCACAAAACCACAGCTAGACTGTGTCACATATCGCCTACCCAGAGGTGACCTCTGCCTAACATACAAAGCTATGTCAGACCCAGAGCTGTTGGACATGCTCCACGTAAACAGATCACAATCCCTATGAGCTACACGCTCTAAGGACCTAAACCTTGTCACCTCAATAAACAGAACATGCTGGAGGGATAGATTCCTATCTCAGAGATATCCCATACTCTGGAGCAAACCACCTATCAATAGCAAACAAAGCTCCTCATTAGCAGTCGTCATGAATAATCAGGATGATTGGATGGGAGATAGGAAATACACCGCGGGAATCTGTGGCTCTGCTTGACAGGGGCACATTAAATTAAATTACATGTGTGTCAAAGGCCAGGGTAGGGTATGGTGAGGCTTCTATAGGCTCTAGGGTCAATAGACTAGTACCTACCTATGAACCGATAAACACCCACATGTACTTGTTGCAATAATTGCATTGTGAGGTTGACTGAGTGTGATGGTGAATGTGTTGGTGAATGTGTCAAAGTTCTGTATATGTGTGATAACTTAGTGGGAAACTGTTTCTACCATGGTATTTTGTGTCCTAGCTCTGATCCCAGCAAAAGATGTGTATGCTATTGCTAGGCAAAAAAAGCAGTATGGCATATGGTCTGACGTAGTCCCTTGGTGTCGACTGGAGTGTGCCATTGTAGGCTAAATCAGTACATGTATGCTTATTGATTGGTACTGCTGGTGAATCCAAATCCCGTATGAACTGTAGTACTACCTGAAGCTGTAGGCCTAAACAGCACAGTATGGTGTATGTCCATATTGCTTGGAACCACTGTTTTGTGTGTTCCCTGTAGTCCTCACAGATTACATACCTCAGGCATAAAGTTTTGTAAGTACTGACACACAGTATTGTATGGTACACAGGTAAAGCTCATCTGGGTTGCCATACCTTTGTGTCTTTTATGTATGTCTGATGTGTGTGTGGGTATGCCTGTAACATGCCCTCGGTCATATGTGTGTTACAGGATATAAGTGTGTATCTAGCAACATGTATAGTCTAGTATAGCAGTATGCCACCTATATTAATGAATGTGCACATATGTTAGGCAGGGGTTTGCCATCAACAGCTAGTGTGGTATACTGGTAATACTGTAACTGGACTTTACAATCATTGCAATGGATGACATATTTCTTTATGCATTAGCTTGATATATACCTCCTGTGTCTAGATGGTTCATTGTGTCGCATACAGTGTGCAATGTACTGTTGTATAGTCTTACATACTGGTTTCTCTTTGTTGCTGTGCAGAACATGGTTTGATATATAGAGTGTGCCAGGCACTGTCAGGCAGTTGTGGGTTGAGCACTGATATGTGGTATTGAAAGTGTGTATCCTCTGACTGCCAATAGGTTGCTATATATGTCAGTTCAGTGATATCTGTACTCTAGAATGTTAAGTGTGCCACATGACTTGCTCACACATATTGTTTCATTGTCTTCCAGGGCCATGGCTCACCATTGCAACCCTACCTATAGCCTAGCAGAGGATGAGCAAATAACAAACAGCCTGGTCCAGCACTACACCCTGCTGTTCTCAAGAACCAGCCAGGACCAGCATGAGTGGACTGCACTGTGGCAAGATGTTGTCCATAGGGTAAATGACATAGGCATGCATAAACGGACCTATGAGCAGGTACGCCATCACTGCAGTGATTTACTTAGACATGTCCGGCAGCATGCGTCTGATGTCCATAGACAACAGCTTGCCACAGGTGGTGGGGTAGCCATCCATCCCCCCCACACCAGAGTGGAGGAGCTGCTCCTGAGCCTGGTGGCTCCT
This sequence comes from Protopterus annectens, assembly GCF_019279795.1. Taxonomy (NCBI): domain Eukaryota; kingdom Metazoa; phylum Chordata; order Ceratodontiformes; family Protopteridae; genus Protopterus; species Protopterus annectens. Next base: position 1,523,954,884 of record NC_056741.1, on the reverse strand, counting down.
GGCCAACAACAACAACAGCAAACATGTATCATCATGGAGGCCGGAGCCAGCGAGTTGACATGGAGCGTGCAGGTAACATGGCATATCTGTAGACTACTGTTACCTCTACTGGTAGATCATGCATATGTGAGATGTGTACTGTGTAGTTAGAAGATGTGGAGCTTGGTGTTGTGCAATACTGATAATTTGGAACATAATCTGTAGGCCTGTGACTGTCAACCATTGTACTGCTGTAAGATTGCAAACCCACAGTAGCAATGCCACAGTTGTTGGCACTGACAAAGTCTCATATCCTTGTAGGTCCCTCTGGTGTGACAGCAAGGCAGCAGACCCATGCTGACGAGTGTGTTCTACATTTAATATTGCAAATTAAATGTGCATGTCATAGGTGAGGTATAGGCCATGTACACGTAACACAGCTACGCATAATGCATGCTGTGCATGTTTGCTGTGAGACTATGCACATCTCAGTAATGTGAGTAGCTGCCTCAAACACTTGCAATACACAGAGCATCCCACACAATTGTGGCAACACTGTAGTGGACATTGGATAGGCAGAGTCGATACACATGCACACAACATACACAACTTTGTCATGCGCAGTATACATTAATATGCTACACATGGCATATTCAGACACCCGCTGTAAGGTCACACTCCAGTATCCCAAATGTCATCCACACAGCACAAATAATATACCTGAGGGGTAGAAGCCTATCATGGGGCTGTGCAACACTCTTCAACACATAACACATTCATGTTAGGCAATGCTCCCTATTGTGCACCTTACAAACCCATGTAACAACTGGCTGTGAAATGGTGAATGTAGCCATGGTACTGCAGTTCAGGTACAGCATGCTAGGTGCTGGTCTGGCACACATTAGTAGCCTTGAGTGACCACATGATGCTGCATGGTAATGGCTCATGGTACTACACACCATCCAGTTACAGTAACCACAGTACTACACATAACATTCATTGCTATGCACCTCAGTGTTGTGTGTGTGTGCAAACATATGCACCTATACACAATATGCATAGCAATCACCATTTGTAAAAAGTGACACATATATGTCTTGTAATGCTATTGAGTGTATAGGTCACATGACACACATTGGGTATGTGTGATGTTTAATGCTACAGTTGTGTTGCAGCATGCCATATCATAGCTGGCACTGGCATGTCCACAATATGTCCTACACTCACCATAACCACTGTACAATGGCTATGTTGAGCAATGGTATTCCATCAGGTATACATGCACCACTCATCCTGTGTGTATACATAGCATGCATGTGCTAAACCTGTGTCCACAATTATCTGCTAAAGACACAGACACTCTAATCAGAAATGGATATCTATGTGACACACAGATGCACATCCAGCCATGGTATGTATACCTGTGAGTGATGGTGCACAGGATATTGCAGAGCTTTTAATACTTGCACAGCAATGCTGTGTCCATGTACACATTGCGTTCCAGGGTGAGGCCAATCATTGAACAACAACACACATGCATCAAAGCCATGTATACTGTTACTAGCAAGGGCTGTCTACACTTGCACTGCATGCTGTTGAGCAACACACGCCCTGCATGCTGACACGTGTGATATGACTGGCTTGTGATACTATACCCCGCCATCAACCACTATTGAGTATGTTCTGGATTGCTGGTGGTGTGTGTGTGTGTGTGTGTGTGTGTGTGTGTGTGTGTGTGTGTGTGTGTCTGCTTTAGTGAGGAGTGTATTTGTGTGCATGTGTGCATGTGTGCATGTGTTCATGTGTGCATGTGTTCCGACATCATGTACAGGTTGTAAAGTGTGTTTCCTGTCTTCCTCTCACAGGTGCTGAGGTTGGGCTGGTTCAGTGCAGCCGGGAATCTGATGTCACTGAGCCAAATAGTGATAATGATAATAGGTGTGTTGAGACACAGGCATGTTTGCCAGGGTCTGTGGTTGGGCCACCAATTTGACAGTGCACAAGTGTCCACCCCATTCATGCACACAGTCATACTGCCAATACCTTCATCACCAATGCCCTTAGCTGAGGGATAGTGTACAGTCGGCATTGGCCAGGACAGTGTGGTATCTATGGCACATGCATCCCGATGCAGCAGCCATACCCAGGTGTCTGGAGCAGTACCACATAGACAGATATCCAGGGGTTCTCGTCAGAGCACTGCTGCTCATCATGCCCCTGGAAAACGTGCCACTGGTCTTACAACCTCATGCATGTTCCAGGCTGTCATGGAGGTGCAGGCATGTATGGAACGGTACTCCAGACAGGGACTAATGGCACAGAGGGCACATAACACCGCACTAATTGACAGTATCCATGACCTAGCAGGTGCCATCTGTAATTACACTGAGGTCACTGATAGACGTTGGAGTGAGACATTAGATGTCCTCCGCAATGACATGTCCATGTGTCAGCACAGTGCGGGATGGTTGAGATGTCGACATGGATGTATGCCAGCAACATCAGCAGTTGGCAGTCGCCATGGACATCCCTCAAGTCACAGCCACTCCCATAGTGCCAGTACCAGCCCCAGCAATGTTGGGGGTGGGCTGTCCATAGACTGTCCTAGAAGACCATGTGCACATGGCTCTTGACAGTCCCAGCAGGGACCTGGGTCCAGTGTACATCTGTCCACCTCTGAGGATAGTACCCAGTCTGTCTTAGTACCTGATACTGTCAATAGCACACCTGCCAGGCACAGGTACCATATCCATGAGCAGAGACGGTGATCTGTAAAGCCTGGCAGGTACAGTCTGTGGCTGTCCCACAAATCCCGGTATATGGCAGCCACATGGTAGAACTGTGTGCATGCAAACACACACGCACATAAACCAGACACCTAGGGTTAACACATACCCGCACACATTACATCAACATTGGCCCATAGCAGTACTCTTGGCCCTCACACACACACACACACACACACACACACACACACACACACACACACACACACACACACACACACACACACACACACATGTCGATTGTATGGCTCAATGTAGGCCTCTGGCAAACCAACAACACACCCTGTGCTTATGATTAAACCTGTGCCACTTCCTGTCATCTGTAACATAGATGCAGGAACAGGCTACCATGGTGCTGATGCACAGGGTGACTTTATAGCAGTATAGCAATGTTATCATGTTGTCATCAGTAAAGTGGAATTATATCCTTGAAGGTGTAGCTGAGCAGGCATGATGCATTAAAGCTATGATTGTCAATGTAGTATTGTTTACACCAGTGTTAGTTCCAGTAGTGTATTGTCTGCCCATGTGCCACTTGGCTGATGTGTGTAGTATTGGCAGCATGTGTTAGAGAGTGGACAGTACGTGTGGGATGTGTGTAGCACAGATTTGCAGGTGTACATTTGTGAACATGGTGGAGGTGCATTGTCTGCATGTACGTGCATAGTGGACACATGGGCAGGTTGACATGCCCTGTATTACACAGTAACACTCCATAGTTTCTATTGGGGGCCAGTATGCATTGTACTACACACATTGTGGAACTTGAGTACACATGTGTGTATGACATGGTTTGACACTGTGCTGTGGGTGATACTCTTACTATCTGTCATTGTTTTGCATTCTGGTAGTATACATAACCTCAACATCCTGACCATAAACAATCGTTAGATAATGTCTTGACAACTGACACACAGATGTAGGATACACAGTAACATTTGGATCCTTCAGGTACTATACTATATCAGTAACCAGTGGAATTCACTTGCACCCATTCCTGAGACCACTCCTGTTTGGCATATAGCTCTCTTAGGTACAAGCAATCACAGTAGGGATATGTCCGTCCACATCTGGAAATGCATACCGTGGCCTACTATGTATTCTCCAGATGACACACAAATCCTCCACAAGGGTATCATACAGACAGATACCTGTTGTCAAACCCATGCTGTAAAGCTATAAGCCAGCTAAAGCATAGTCATCCACCTTTACAAAACATAGTATCCCTACAGTACCACATAGGTAGTAGCCACCAACATGTTGACCAAGTACCGATGTATACATGCAGCCAAGTGTTACATCATCTCTCCATTGGTAATCACATTTCCAAAGGTATTTTGAAATCCCTCGGTGGATCACATAAGCAATAAGGGGTCTGCATGCATATCCACAAAGGTTGTTGTACACCTATGATGAATAGCCATCATTGACAGACTTTGCTGCATTTGAACTGGTCTGAAATATACCTCAGCCATAAACCCTCACTCACACTATTCAATAGAAACCGTAATGAGTGTGTGTGACACGGATGACCTAGGCCAGGGATAACTGCAGTGGCTGGGCTTGTCACAAGCATACCGATGTGACCTAAGGTCTGGAAAGTGGCAGCACACTCTGGCAAAGATGACAGATGTGTTCATGGAGAAAGCAGGGTTCCCACCTATGAAATAATTGAGGTCACATGTACATATATGTATTTGCCACACAGCTACCTGACATGTGCAATGCACATACTGTTGTCATACTGATATGTCATACAGCAGTAAAAGCAAAACCCATAACACATTGACCAACAGTGTCACACACATAGAGCACACACACAGACACACACACACACACACACACTCATCAAGTGCAAGATTCAACCCCCTACCTAACTACTGTATGATAATAGAGCAGTACACATTAACACGACATGCTATACACATTAGTGGAAGCTTTCATTTCCAAAGGTATATTTGTAGGATGGTGACATCATCAGACTTGACAAAGATAAGTATACTACTTTTAAGGTGTTTTACTACTCTCCGAAAATGTTGCTCTTCTCCAAGGAAATCACACACAAACACACACAGTTGTTAAGTGCAGGATTCAAACCCCTACCTAACGACTTTATGATATTAGAGAAGTACGTATTAACACGATGTGCTATACACATTAGTGAGAGTTCTCTTTTCCACAGGTATATTGTAGAATGGTGACATCATCAGACTTGACAAAGATAAGTATACCACTTTTAAGGTGTTTTCCATCTCTCCAAAAAGGTTGCTTTTCTTCAAGGAGATCACACACAAACACACACTCAGTTATCAAGCACAGGATTCAAACCCCTACTTAATTACTTTGTGATACTAGAAGAGTACGCATTAACACAACGCACTATACACATTACTGGGAGCTCTTTTTCCCACAGGTATATTTGTAGGATGGTAACATCATCAGACTTGACAAAGATAAGTATACCACTTTTAAGGTGTTTTGCTACTCTCCAAAAAGGTTTCTCCTCTCCAAGGAGATCATACACACACACAGTTGTCAAGTACAGGATTCAAACCCCTACCTAACTACTTTATGATACCAGAGGAGCACGCATTAACATGACACACAATACACATTACTGGTAGTTCTCTTTTCCACAGGTATATTTGTAGGATGATGACATCATCAGACTTGACAAAGATAGGTATACCACTTTTTAGGTGTTTTAGTAGTCTCCAAAAAGGTTGCTCCTCTCCAAGGAGATAACACACAAACATCAAGTACAACATTCAAACCTCTACCTAACTACTTTATGATATTACAGAAATATGCACTAACACAATGTGTTATACACATTACTGGAAGTTTTCCTTTCCACAGGTATATTTGTAGGATGATGACATCATCAGACTTGACAAAGATAAGTATACCACTTTTAAGGTGTTTTAGTAGTTTCCAAAATGGCTGCTCCACTCAAAGGAGATCACACACACACACAGTTGTCAAGTGCAGGATTCAAACTCTTATCTAACTACTTTAGGAGTATACATTTACATGACGCACTATACACATTACTGTGAGTTCTCTTTTCCACAGGTATATTTGTAGGATGGTGACATCATCAGACTAGACAAAGTGGGTTACATTAGGTGACATTAGGTGGGCTACATAGAAGGAATTTCTAAACACTTTGGCCATGTGATCATCAAAGGAGAGTTTACTATCTCCCTGGGTCCCAGGGCCATAATTACTTTTTCCATACATACTGGATTACCACCTGTGTGGTAATTTGTGTGCACTTTGTTTTATCCAATGGGGATGACTATGCATTCTTTGGCATTCTGCTTGACGGCATTGTTTTGACACCAGGTATCTGTCTCTGTAAGACCCTTCTGCAGGATGTCTGTGTCAGCCATAGAGTCAATTATGGACCACAGTTAGCAGTCATCTGCAAACCTGTTCAGTCATACTCCTCCTGTGCTTGCCTGTTCCTCTGAGCAGTATCTACTGAACAGGTGGTGTCCCAGGACCAAGACCTGTGGGATGCCATTTGTGACTGGTTTATAGTCAGACATGGCACCCACAACTCTGAACATGTGTGTTTGATCTGTGAGCCAGTTGCCCACCCATTCTGTGACAAAGCTGTTAATGTTCAAGCTGGTAAGCTTGTCCATGATGACAGAGTGGGGAATGGTGTCAAAAGTCCTTAGTGAGGTCCAGGTGAGCTGTGTGGACTACTTTCACCTCCATCTATGTCCTTGGTAACTGTTTCAAATGAGTCAACTAGGTTTAGGAGGCAGGATCTGCCTTTAACAAAGCCAAGTTGGGTAGAGTCCAGTGTCTGCAGGTCCCCGATGTCTCTGTTTATGGGTTCCATGATAATTTTCTCCATAGCTTTGCAGACTAGGCTGAGTAGACCTATAGGGCAATGGTTTCCAGGTTCTGTTGTGGCACCCCCTTTGTGGAGCTGGATGACTGTTGGTGTATGCCATTCTTTGGGTACATAGCCTGTGGTAAGGTTGAGTATGGACAGTGAATGTAGGTGAGGGTGTAGTTCCTTTTCGGGCTGGTGTAAGACGCAGCCTGGAACACCATCCTACCCCATTGATGCTTTGTTCTTAGCTTTGGAGAGGGCTGTCTTTACCTGCATGTCCATGAAGTCTGGGGCTCTGCATTTTTCTGGGATGGACACAGGCCCTTTTGGGGGTGATAGTGGTGGAGTTTGCACTGAGCCTGTCTGCCAGGATGTGGGCAGTGTAAGTTGGTTCAGTGTATTTCTTGCCATTTGTCAGTAGCTGACAGCATATTTGGAAATTGCCACCTAAATGTTTGGTATAGCTAACAAAGGATTTGTGGTTGTTATTCTTACATTCATTGGTAATTTGTCTTTAGAAACTGGCCTTGGATTATTTTATGAGCTATCATTGTGTCTTCCTAATAATGATCAGTGATGCCTTTCCTTTTGTGAAGTTTGCTCTATCATGTGTTCGTTTCTTCCTTCTGTTGTATAGCTTTTTTATGGGCGACGACCACCAGATTGGCTTCTTATTTTTGGAGGAGTGCATCTTGGTTTTATTTGGCATGTCTCGATCCCTGCATCCCTGTAGATGCTCATAGAATGCACCTGTAAATGATTCGGCAGATTGTATAGCATTATCCTATAGCAAGGGGGCTTTGTAACTTTCCACTTTGGTCTTGGGAAGTGTGAAGTTTGCTTTTGAAAATGTCTTCACAGTGGTTTCCTTGACTGGGGGGGGGGGGGGCAGGATGTGGATGTCCAGTGTGATTACTTTATGATCTGATATTACCAGCGAGGGGTTTATCTCTGTCATGGAACAGTGGTACCCCATGTTGGTGATGATCAGGTCCAGTATGTTGTCACCTCTAGTGGGTGTGGTGACCAGCTGTTCCAGGGCGTTTGAGTTTTAAACTCTAGGAAACATTGGGCAAAGGACGTTGTACACAAGTAATTCTCCCACTCAATGTTTGGGTAGTTGTAATCTCCTCATATAATGGTGTTTGATAGGACCTTTATATTTCCACTGTTCTCAGGAATACTGAGTGAGGTTCCTGAAACAAGGTAGGTGATCTGTAGCAGGCTACAATCTGATAAGCAGCTTTACTCAATGTTAGTTGCGCTTACATGGTCTCCAAGGCCTCGTGCTGTGCCACTAACCTGAAGGTGTGGGTATCTATAAGGTAAATGGATACACCCCTTCCTTTTGTGTTTCACTCGTGGTTTTGGGGCTGAAGATCAGAAGAACTGTGATGGTTTTACGTGGGGCATGTCCAGCAACTCTGTGTTTCACATAGCTTTGTATGTTAGGCAGAGATCACCTCTGAGTAGGCAATATGTGAGAGAGTACAGATGGAGCATTTTGAGATGGTTTGTGTATGGCATGTATTTCAAGCCGCTAATGCTCTTTGTGAGGTATTGTTGTAGGCTTTCCAGTTGTTGTACATGTCTTGTGAGGTACATAGCAAAAGGGGCATTGTACTCCATTATGGATCTAGTGAGTGATGAGTAGAGGTGAACAATGTCCTCTTCTATTCTGCATGAGACACCTTTTGTGATGAGGTGTGACACATAGAAGGATTTCCTGACTACTGTGGGGATGTGATTATCACAGGTGTGTTCACTGTCCACCTGTGACCCAAGGTCTCTTATCACACTTTTAGCATTAAGTATACTACCGCCTATGTTATAGTTCATAGCTACAAAGTTTTTACCAAAGGGGATGACAATGTACTTTTTGGCATTGAGCTTGAGCCCATGGCTTTGACACCAGCCATATGTCTCAGTGAGGCCCTTTTGTAGGATTTCCACATCTTTAGTATTTACAGTTATGGCTCCTAGTTTGCAGTCATCTGGAAACTTCATTAGCCACATAGCTACAGACCTTCCATGTTAAAGTTTACTTCAGGGAAGTAGATACAGAACAGGACAAGACCCAGGACTGGGCCGTGTGGTACTGCACTCGTCACTGGTCCAAAGTCATACTTGGAGTCTGCTACTTTCACAGTGTGTGTTCTGTCAGTAAGCCAGTTGGCAACCCATCTTGTGACATAGCAATTTATACCTAGTTTAGTGGGTTTATCTATAATTCCAGAGTGTGGGATGGTGTTGAAAGCCATGGCAAGATCTACATAGGCTGTACAAAACACCTTACCCTTGCCTAAGGTTCTGGTGACTGCTTCAATTTCATCTATCAGGTTTAGGAAACATGATCTGCATTTTACAAACCCAACATGGTTGTGGTCCAGAGTTTGGAGATTACCAATGTTGTTTTTTATAAGTTGTATGATGATCCATTCCATGGCCTTGCAGAGCAGGCTCATCAGGCTAATGGGGTGCTAGTTCCTGGGGTCCCTGGTGTCTCCACCCTTGTGTAGTGAGATAACCGTCACTGTGCACCATTCAGCAAGCACAAAGCCTGAGGTGAGGCTATGACTGAACATTGTACATCAGTGTGGTGCCTGTTCATTCTGTAGTTTGTGTAGAACAGCCTGAGAAGTTATCTGGTCCCATGGATGCTGTGATACTGGCTTTGGAGAGTATTTTTTACCTGTGCAACCATGATGACCGCAACTTTGCAGTCTTCCATTATAGAGATGTGCTCTTTCATGGGTGAGAGGGGGGTAAGGTTAACACTGATCCTATCTGCCAGGATGTTGGCAGTGTCAGTTGGGTCTGTATATTTAGTTCCATTGAGCTGTAACTCAGAGCAGATTTGAGTGTTGCCATGACATGGACCTGTCTGTTGGGCAGAGATCTCCTGAGTAGACACTATGCAACAGAGTACAGATTGAGTTAAATTCAGTGTTGTTGCATGGGGCAACTGTTTGAGGCCAGTAATCCTCCTGTTGAGGTACTTCATTGGTCTTTCCAGCTGCTGAAGGTGCCTAGTCAGATTCATCACAGGTGTGTTGTGGTACTCCCTGAATGGTCTGATGACTGATGAGTAGAGGGAACCTCCTTTGACCTACATGCAAAGGCCTTGGCAGTTTGTGGGAACACATAGCATGATTTTCTGACTACTTTGTGAATGTGTTTCTGGAAGTACAGATGACTATCCACATTTGCCCATAGATCTCTTATTATCACCTCCATATTTAGGGTGTTGGCACCTATGTGGTATTTGTATGACTGTAGCTCAAGGACATACTTTTGACACAACATCTGTATGACTGAGACCCTTTTTAAGGATGTCTCTGTTGTCCCAAACATCGATTATGACAACATTTTGGCAGTCATCCACAAACTTTGCTAAACATAGCCCCTGTGTGTTTGACTGTATTTCTGAAAAATATATACCAGGCAGGAGGGGTCCCAGGACTGAGCCATGGGGGACAGCAGTTGTTACCAGCTTGTACAGGAGACCACAGTTCTTACCTTGTGTGATCTATCTGTGCCCCAGTTGACAATCCATCAGATAACAGACATATTTATGCACAGGTTGTTGATTTTGTGGATACGACATGTGTCTGAGATGTTGGCAAAGGGCTTTTCAAGGTCTATGTGGGACGTGTGTATCTCATTTCATTGATGTATGTCCTGGGTGACTGCCTTGTAAGTAGCCCAGCAGGTTTGGGAACCATGATCTGCCCATGACCAAACCATAATTGGTAGGGTTGGGTGTTTGTAGGCTCCCAATAGCTCTGTTTATGAGTTCCATCATGATGGACTCCATGGCCTTGCAGATCAGGTTTAATAGGCTTATAAGACAATAGTTCCCATGTTCTGTTGTGCACCAACACTTGGGGAGTGTGTCAAACGTTGCTGTAACACATTCAACAGTTTCATATGCTGTACAGAGGGTGAGTTTCAACAGACTGTTCAGGTGCAGGCTCTGTTTGTTCTGGAGTTCACTTATGACACAGCTAGGGAAACAATGTAATCCCATAGACGCCGTGTTTTCAGGTTTGGAAGGAGCTGTTTACCCATTCTATATGTGATATCTGTGATTTCACAGTCTCCAGGTATGATGATAGGGCCTTTTGTCAGTGAGAGGGTGGTATGTATGTATGGGCCTGTCTGACAGGATGTTGGCAATGTCAGTCATTTACAGTTTGCACTGATTCAGGACATATATGAGTGTACATTGCTATTTATGATGTAGCGGAAGGAAGCGTCATGGTTCTCTATGAACGCCTTCACAGATTCTTTTGCCAGAACATGGATTGGATAATATTTGGAGTGCACGTTGTTTGTTGATGATACTGATTGCAGGTTTATATATCTTCTTTGTTTTTTAACTTTCTGTGAACAACTTAAGTACTTGTGGTACATAGTTTGATTATGACAGGGTTCTAATATATTATATGTGTCTGTTTTCATATAACTGTGTGCACAAGGCAGGATTTGTGAATAGTGACAGGTTCCTGGGGTGAAACATGCAACTGCCAGATATGTGTGACCCACTGTTGTACTCAGACATGGCCTAAGTGTGTAAGCATGCCCAGTATGACCTTTCAGTATGTTGTTGCCTAACATTTGCTTCATTTATTGAAGTGTGTGAGCATGCCCAGTATGACCTTTCAGTGTTTTGCTGAATGAAATCCACTACATTTGTTGAAGTGTGTGAGCACGCCTGCTATACACATTTATACTATATGTCTGTGGAAAATCAAGTTGCATTTTTACTGCAGGGCTCACCTTTGTGTCATAACTCAACAGGGATCATGCTGTGCCTGTAGGGCTTCCATGATACACTTTGCATAGACTTATCAACATTTCTACATACAGGGGGGACAGCTATTCTTTGTTCATTTCTACCCGGGGGCACACCTGATTGTTACTGTGGGTGTACATAGGATGAGGGGTACACCTGACACTGATACACATTTGCTAGGCCTGCACTGCTATGTAAGGTACACCATTTCAGTCTGTACTGTTGCCTATCGTACTGGCTTGAGGCAAACTACTGTACTACAGGTCTTAGCATCCAATGTCACGTATATTAGATTGCGACTTCATAGCCTACCCAACCCACATCACACCACCTGGCATGCTCTTCTCTGTCTGCATAGGCCTGTGGGGGAGGTTACCCATATGCCTCTTCAGGGTCATGATACAGCATTTCTTTGTGTTTGCATTAGTGTACAATTGTCCTGCTGTGCCTGTGTCAGTGTAATGCTCTCATGGCTTAGTGGTTCAGTAGTGTGATTATAGTGCACAGTATCCTGGGTTCGATCTCTGTCACTGCTTTTTATTTTCATGATGGACAGACCAGACTGCTTAAGGAACAGTGCAGCAAATATGAGCGTGTTTACCTGAATTTGCTCAACTTTGCCCGACCTTGCCCAACATTGCTCAATATTGCCCGGTGTTGCGCTAGTTAGCACGGGCAATTTTGTTTACATATACAAAATAGTGGTAAAAGCTGCTTAGCACGGCTTTATATTGCTTAAAACATGGCAATCATACCTCAGGTGGTGCTGCAGGGCTGCCTATGTCAGACGCACATAGTACACTCCCTATACATGTTTGAAAACAGGTAGTGTCAAGTTAGGCATCCCTTTTATTTTATGTGCGAGTCAGAGAGAGGTATCATTTCCAGGGTTCCTACTGAGCCAGTGTATGTGCTATGTGTTGCCTCTTTGCCAAGGCCAAGGCATACTGGGCACACCTCTTTCTGCCTACTGGGGCAGGCTCAGGTTGTTCCTCCTCCAAGTCACGCTGTGCCTGTGATGGCCTTATCAATGGTGGGGGGCTGTTTGGCCCTGCCCCATGCTGTTCCTGCTGCAACTGTTTTCGCAGGATCATATTGTGTAGCATGGCACATACCATGACAATTTGGTTACATGTAGTTGATGAGTACTGCAAGGCTCCACCAGATGTGTCCAGGCACCGGAACCTTGACTTGAGCATCCCAAACACACGCTCGATTACATTTTGTGTTTGTGCGTGTGCCTCATTATGGATTTCTTGTTCAGGTGTGTGCATTTCTGATGGGTGTCATCAGCCACGGCTCCAGTGCATATCCAGCATCCCCCACTAGGTGACCATCAGGGATGTCCCAATTGGCAAATGTCTGGTACAGCTGGGTCAGATGCCAGATATGGGAATCGTGGTAGCTTACAGGGCAGCCAGTACACACATTCAGTATTATGCCCTGGGCATCGCACATGACCTGGCAGTTGATGGAGGGGTAACCCTTGCGGTTGAAGTAGGCCCTACCCCGCTCTCCGGCTGGTGCTTTGATGTGTATGTGTGTGCAGTCAATTGCACCCACTACCTCAGGGTATTCCGCTATTTGCTGGAAGAGACACATATTGCTGGCCAATGCCTCATGGGAATTGGGAAAATATACATGATCACCTACATGTGCTGACATGGCATTCAGGAACTGGTGCAGTACCCTGGATGCTGATGCCTGTGAAATCCCCATCATAACACCAGTTGGTCTCTGGAAGGTACCTGTTGCTAGTATTCTTAGGCCAACATATACCTTGGTTTCCACTGGGATGGGTTCCCCTCTGTTGGTTCTGTGTGTGAGGCGTGGCCTGCACAGCTCAACAATTTGTTGCAGGAGGTCTCTGTCCACTCTATAGCGCTCCACTAACTCCAGCTCATGTAGCCCCTGGTAGGTTACCCCGGGTCTGTACACTCTTCGCCGTCTCCTCACTGTGGGTTGCTCAGCAGCATTCACAATGGCACCACCCTCAGCATCTTGCACATGCTGCCTTATAATAGCAATGGCAGCCCCTACCATTTTTTGTCTGAGTTAAGCTTTTTAAGTTTTCACTCTCTTTGTATACTGCAGTGTTGCAGTGTTTCTGAGAAAAACATGGGGGGATGTTGTTTGGAGAGTTTTAAGTGCTGGGCTGGGCTAGTGTACTGCCTGTGTAATTGGCTGATTCTGATTGATTTCACCTGGCAGCTCTGCTAGTTCTCTTTGGTTAACTTCCTACTACTTCTTTTCCTTCCTTTTCCCTTTCTGTTTCCACAGGAGGTAGCGCAGCACAAACAAGAGCAATCACACACACATGAGTGCACACGTGTGCACACAGGCTTAGGCAGGTGCTCACATGCGCACACAGGCTTAGACGGGTTTACAGACGCGTGCACACGCGCACATGGTGTAAGCACATTTGCAAGAAAATTCTGTGATATCCACGGTGTACAGCTTCGGTTTCTGGGTTTCATTTAAGACAACTGTAGACATGCCTCTTCCAATCCTGAGTAACTCACAGTAAACACAAGCCACTCTGCTCCAATGAGCTTACAGTCTTTCATACATACCCCCTCATGATGTCACCTATCTTCTACTCTACTACTCCCCTACTCCTAAACTTACACTCTAGGGACATGGCTCACATGGCAGGGAAAATTGGGATTCACTATCCTTATCCTCATTTGCATAGGATTGCCTACTAATGCTTGGTTACATCTCTCAAACTGAGCTTCCCCCCTTAGCAACCACTACTCAGTAGCCATGTTGTCTTCAGCCTGCCATTCACCTGCATGGCAGAAGAATATTTTTAATAAGAATGCCTATTTTTGGCTTTTTTTTTCTGGTTTTAAAGTGACGCATGTTTGCGCGGCGCTGCGCTATGCTTAAACATCAGAAATCGGGGGAAAACAATTTTGATTTTTATTAATTTTCAACCGATCAAAATACTAATGGCCTTATATTTGGCCATTGGCATGCTTCCTCAACTGGATGCATCCTTTATTTGGAGCTGTCATAGCTCCGTTTTGCTATTTGCAGAATGGTACTCCATTACCAACGGAGTATATTTCTGTAAATAACTCTACTCTTTCATTGACAGGTTAGTGTTTCCTGGATCACAAAATTACCTCAGTTGTATAGCTTTTAGCAGCAAATTAGGTAATTTGCATAACATAACACTGTCTGTGCAAGAGTAGTTTTAGGAGCTCTCATGCACACCCCTGCTGGCTGTTGCTGGATCGCTTGGCAGACATATTGGCTGTCTGCCGGCTTACACTACTCTTAGACTCCGTGCAAGCCTTCATGAATCCAGCACTATGTTCTTCCATTCTAAAACAGAACAGTGCATACAAATTTGAAATGTATGACATTTCTGAAGGATGTGACTTGCATCATATTTATTAAAAAGGAAATTATCACTATACTAGTTTTACAGACTATGATCTTTTTAATAAAATGGGGTGCAGTTTGTAGTAATTAATAGCAATTTCAGGTGAAATTATAAACTAAGGTAAATTATTTTTATCCGTGTAAACATGCTTGAGAATAATTACAAGTACCACATTGTTGCTCAAGGACTTCTTATGAAGATTTGACCTTGGAACTGATGGAGTGGCCAAGAAGGTGATCAGTTAGCAACACTAAAATCTTGCTCTGTTCTGCTTCTTTTTAAAAAATGGAAAGGATTTTATTTTACTTTTATTTTTGACAAAACATTCTAATTTATAAGTTTATTCTTAAGAGTTTTTTAAGAAATATTCAATTTTTGTGATTTTTCTTTACAATTTTCCTGTCAGAAAATACCAGCTGTTTTGTTATAGTGAACTCTTAAGCATAGTTCTCAAGATAGTTCAATGAAGAAAGAATTACAGTGTATTCTGAGCATTCAGGATCTTTCTGTTAAAATGGATAAACTGGAAACAAAATTGGACAATATAAGGGAAGAATATATGAAATAAGTGGAAAGAATTCATACAACAGTCACTACAGATTTATCTAAAAGAAAAAACAGTTAATGGCTTGGATGAGAGAGTGGCAGAAAAATTAAAAGCATGTTGAATGTATTCTTAAACAGAATAACTTGCTTTTGGAGAAAATAGAAGATCTAGAGAGCAGGTCTAGAAGGAATAACATTGGGATCTATGGAATTCGGGAGAAAGAGGAAGGATAAAGTATGATATAGTTTTTAAATAACTGGATGCCTAAAACTCTGAACTTGCCTGAGGCTTTTTTTGTAATGGGATGTCTCATAGATTCCTTTGTAATTCCTCACTAAAAAATAATCCACCAACACCAAGATCAGTAATTGTCAGGTTTTTCTTCAGCCAGGACAAATATTTAGTTTTGAAGACAGTTTGGACTAATTTTCCAATAGAAATAAAACAAAATATAATCATGATTATTTTACTTCAGTGATGACAAAAAGAAAAGCTTATATCCCATTTATAAAAATCCAAAGAAAAATGAACTTTGTCTCATCTTATTTTTCAAGCAAAAATAAGGATTTTTTTCTACCAGAAGGACAAAAGTCTTTTAACAACATGGAAGATGCTTTAGAATTTTCACAGAGGAAAAAAAACTGTTTAACAAACCTGAAGAAATGGACTGGTCTCTGTCTATCTTGAAGAAACAAGCAACCAGAAATAGATGGACTTTAAAGAAAAGAATAGTAAAATAACTCAGAGTCAAGTGACTGCTAAATATATTTGACATACTTTTTAATAGCTTATTTCATGAATGTTTTCTCATTATCATACAGATGAATATCATCTATCACAAAGTAATCTTTTTCACATATTACAATGGCTCTCTTTAGTTTAGATTGCAAATTCATTGCTGAAAAATCATTGATTATTAGGAACATACACTAATGAGGGGTGAGTGTGTATGAAAAGTAAAAACTTCTATTAATGATATCATATCATCACACACTTTACTCTTATTAATTCTTGAAGTATTTATTTTATGATTATAATAAATGGAATTGGCTCCAATTATTGCAACATGGCCATTAGAATATGTTGCTTGTTAGCGGTGTTTCTTTTATTTAGTGACAGTCCTACATTAATAACAGCTCTTTTATTTAAAGGTGTTCTTATAAAAAATCTAAAAAAAAAATCTAGATACTTTAATCCTTATTAGATTATTTTATACATGTTTTAAAGTTATTTAATGCTTACAAATTTGTTTTACTGTCATTTTGCAATGTCAAGTGTCTGTATGTTAAAATGGGTCTACTTCACATACCAGAAATACCACATAACCGAAATCCAGATGACCTAGATGAGAACACTGAAACTCCAAATAAACAAACGTCCATGTGGCTAAAATGTTTACCAGAGTAAGTAGCCACTGGGCCAATAAAGGGAGATTTACCCTCTTCCACACTGTAGTGAAATCCTGGAGTTTGCATATTTAGGGGGTTGTGGGGGCATAGCCCCCCCCCCATCTGGATAGGTTTTAGATGGTGCTTGTGTTCTTCATGAGTTTTTGGCCCAGTGGTTACTTACAATGGGAAACGTTTTGGCTACGTGGACATTCTTTTATTTGGAGTTTCAGCATTCTTGTCCCTGTCATCTGTTCTTCAGTTATGTGGTATTTTGGGTATGTGAAGTAGACCCATTAAATATGTTAGTAATGGTTGTCTTTCTTTAACTACTGCTTGCCTGATTTGTTTGTGAGCTTCTCTGATTTGAAAAAGTGAACAAATAAGGTGTTTTTTCACACTTGAAACTTAATAATGCTAAATCCAGCTTCTATGAGTTGTCATGAGCAAATATTTACTGAGAAAAGCTGCTAGATTCTGTTGAGAGCTGTTTCTGCAGGTGGAAGAATTTTGTTTGATCTATGACTCTGTTGGCAGCAGGAAATGCTTAACACAGAATGTTAAGATTATCACAGAAGATGTTTTAAAAGAAGAAATGAAGACAGAATTTGTTTTTGGAAAGGATTTTAAATAAAATTAGTCATCTTTTGGAACTTTTGTTTACTTTATTAAAGGAGGTAATTGTCAGAGATATATTTATTTGTAGGCTCTAATTGTTAGTGTGAGCTGTACTTTGAACTAGTATTGCATTTGTAACATAGTAGGGCACTGAGACTTCCTGAGAAGCAGTTTTTATTTTATTTTATTGTTTTTTTTCCCATTTGCTAAACCTTAGATGCTTTTGAGGATATTTTTTTTTTCTGTTTGTAAACACGGAAATGGTTTCTGAATGTACAGAATACTGAAATATGTTTATAAGAAATAACAGAGGGTATATGATTTGATAATTTATCAAAAATGAAACTTCTAAAGTTTGTAAAGTTTCTTTTATAATTAGAATGTATTATGTTTAAGTTTATGCTATTCTACATTAGGTGGCATTTGGGAAGCTGCAACTCTATGTGGGTCCTACTGCAGTAGCTAAGCATTTGGACTGTTTTACAACATCTTTGTAGGTGAGAGATATGTATGATTTAAGATATTCAAATTTCCTTAATTATACCCATTATTCATTTAGATTTGGCAGTCAGACTGATGTTGATAAAGTTATTATTTCTAATTTTATATTCTAAAAGCGAGGATGAGGTGATAGTTTCTTGTCCTCTATTTTATCACAATGCAATTACTTTTAATCTTGTTTTAAACCTAATAATTTACTATATAGTCAAAGACTACAAGCATATGCAATTAAAATTAATGGTTTTAGTGAATGGTTTATTAATGAGATTAATATTTTTTTTAGTATTTAATAATAATGTGAAGTTATGGAGATTATTTTGTGGGATACTTTAAAAGTTTATTTTTGAATGGTAAAGTCAAAATTGGTATACTTGAAAAAGAAAAGAAATGGAATAGAGATCTGATTGCTTTACAGTCTAAGATAGATACATTTAAATTAAATATTAAACCAAATGATATGTCTGCTAATTCAGAGTTGAAAGCATTAAATCAAAAATATGTTGATATATTAGGTCATAAGATTTCAATAAAATAAGAAATATAATCATATCCTATAAATCCCAAAAGTCTTCATAGATTAGGTGCTAGATCAAAGTGAATAATAAAAATATAATTAATAAAATTGCATATAAATTTAGAGGCAAATATAGAACAGTGACAGATTTGAAAGATATATTAGAGTGTTTTATAAATCAGTAAGAACAAATCAACAGTACTAGTAATTGTAAAGGGAATAGTAGTTTAATTCATAGATTTTTGAAAGCTAACATAATTACTGAGTTAAATAAAAAGTTAAATAAAAAGCAAATAAACATATTTGATGAATCATTATCTTTCAAAGATTTAAAATATCAAATAAAAAAAAACTTATAACAAGCAAAGCTCCAGGATTATATGATATAATACCAGAGTTATACAAGTTAATTCCTGATAACATTTTTTAAAAAACCTTGCTAAAAGTTTTAAAGAGACTAAATCTACTTCCAATGTTCCCCCTTCTTTGAAATGTTCTATATGCTTACCCATATTAAAACAAGATAAAGATACAAAGTATGTTCTTCCTATCAACCTATCTTGCTTTTAAATGTTGATTATAAAATATTTATGTCTATTGTAGCAAAAATAATTAATTATATCTTACCAGGAATAATTAACTATGATCAAAGTGGATTTACATTAAATGGAAGAGTTCAAGATAATATTATTAGTCTTAATACTGAGATTGATTTTAATAGTAAGAATTAAAAAGAGCTTTCAATAATAAGTTTAGATATAGATAAAGCTTTTGACTCAGTGAATTGGTTTTACTTATAAAAAGTACTTAAAGAATATAATTTTTCTCAGGAGTTTATAAATGTAATAATGAAGCTCTATAATAATTTAGTATCAATAGTAATGGGCTGGCAACTCGGCCCCATAAAAATTGACTGCCAATCATTAGCGGACCAGAGTACCACTGTGGTGACCCCTAACTGGGAAAAGCTGAAAAGACAAGCAACAAAAAAGTAATTTACGTAGTAGTAAGTCAATTTTATCTAGGATATATAAAATTGTTAAATAAGATTTTACTCTTCCAGATTTGGCTTATTGGAATTATTCTACAAATTGTAACAATATTTTTTTCTGATGTAAATTAAAAAAAAATCCTAAAATCTGCTAAAAAGTCGACTTCTTCTATTTATTAGAAAATATTTATGTGGAAATATTTGCATAGAGTTTGTTTAACCCTTCATAAAGTTGCTTTCATTTATAAAACACAAACTATTAGTTGATGGAGATGTGAAGATCTAGATGTTAGATGGATTCTTACGATATTAGAGTGTAAAATAATATCACACTTTTTATTTGAATTTAAAACACATTTCTCAACCCTTGTGGCATGAAAGATATTTCTTTGATTTTATTTAATGCTCCAATTCCTGAGCATATCCCAACATTGAAAGTACATCTTATTTGGTCTATTTTAACTATAGCTAGGAAAGTTATTACAGAAAAATGGCAAAGTAAAACAATCCCACCTTTTATTTAATGTATTTATTTGGCTAAAAATGTGTGTAGAAATGTGTTGTCAACCATAAAAATGAGATCTTCTAATGTTATGTTTCATTGTATATCTTGGCAAAAATTAAGTGATTTACTTGAAAAGTATTAATGGTTTGATTAATGAAAGGAATCTTCTGGAATTTTGTAAATAGTTAAATAGTTGTGTTTGGTTTAAAAAGTTTTTCATTCTTTGTTTTGATTTGTAAAAAATTAATAAAAAACTAAAAAAAAAGATTTGACATTGGAAGTATATTCTGCAATAAAGGGTAATGTATACTAACCTAGCTACTATCTTTTGTATATATCATTTTCCTAAATCTAGATTGACTTACCTGTGTCTATGTCATATGTGGCTGTTCTGGAAACGTTCAAGCATAGAATGCAACAATATAAAAAGTAAACATTACAAAAATAGCTTAGAGAGACATTCAGGAGTGATTGAGTAAATCACTGACTGAATGTGACAGAAAGTCACTGTGGACATCATCATCATTAGACAAAGAAATACCTGGAAATTAAAAGAAAGAATATATCAGTAACACACTCAGCCAAACAATTAGCTGGCTATAAAATTGTCAGTCACACACCATTGATTAGTGCATTGGATTAAAAATGCCTCAACTGAACCATATATATTCACATATTTAAACTTCACAGATCTGCATTTCCAGTCACAGCTATATTCATCTAATAGAAACCCATTTATACAGCATATTGACTGCTCACATTCTTCACTTTTCAACACATATTTGAATCAAAAGCAACAACTGCAATTATATCTGTTACCTGTTTTCACCTTAGATATCCAATGTCAAGAAACCTTTTATTCACAAAAAACAAAGCTTTCGGGTCCACACCTTTCTTCAATACTAAAACACATTAATGATACATCATTAAGAATTTAAATAGGAGCAATTACTATCACATGGCTAGAGCCAGCCAACCATGTGATAGATAAAACACAGAAACAGTTAAAATAACGTTTCACTATAAAAAAATTATAGAAAAGTTTACTATAAAAAATGTGGTTTACCTGGCAACCTGTGTTACTTGTCCCTCATTTTATGTGGGCAAAACTACGAGAAAATTAAAGGAGCATATCATAGAGCATGTCAGATATACACAGGAATAATGAAAAGAATGCACTGAGTAAACACATTTTAAGCACAGGCAGTACACATAAATTTAAGTTTAGAGTGATAGATGTAGTTTACAAATCAATCGGGGGGGGTGACTTGAATAATGTGTTAGAAATAAAAGAATATGAATGGATATTACGCTTGATGGCTGATAGTCCACCAGGTCTTAATACTGCTGTAACTTTGAAACCTATTCTAGTTAAATTACAGCAGTGTAAACTTTGATTTTATCTATATGCTCATTTTTTATAGTAAAATTTTCTATAATTTTTTTAGTGATACATTATTTTAACTGTTTCTGTGTTTTATCTATCACATGGTTGGCTGGCTGTAGCCATGTGATAGTAATTGCCCCTATTTAAATTCTTAATGATGTATCATTAATGTGTTTTAGTATTGAAGAAGGGTGTGGACCCGAAAGCTTTGCTTTTTGTGAATAAAAGGTTTCTTGACGTTGGATATCTTTACTTGTTTGACTATGTGTCTCTCCAGTTATTACAGCAAGAACTTTGGTTTGTTTCCTAGTTTTGCAGTTTCTTGCTGTATCGTTGAGAACTGTTTGAGGGCATATACAGCCAGCATTTATAGCAGAATGGATACTACAAGTTCATTAAGATCTTTCTTATCTAAAGAAGATAATCCACTTATGCGCCTTATGCCAGGGACCACTAATAATTCAGCTGCAGCCTCAGAATTGACTGTGGACTTCAACAAAAAGTTAGATTTATTGGAGAGAAAAGTTGGTACCTATAAACGTTTTCAATGGCAGCATTTTAGTTTCATGGCTTATCTGGATATGGGCATTGTTCCTCGGGGCCTGTGGGCTCTGAAGATGTCATCTTACGGCAATGCCTATCCAGAGCTTTTTAAAACACTGGCAACAACTTAATTTAAAACAAAGCCTTGACTATATGATTCTGATGAATGACTTCTTCTCCAAAACTGAAAATGATCTGAAAGTAGAGATACTAGATATGGAGAATGCATTGATGGAGCTGTCCTGTTTTCCCAGTATGCTAACTGTCTATCAGAAGATGCTTGACAGATTGCAGCAATTAGATGACAGGTTGGAAGCAGTTAAGAAACATTAAATATTAAGGGACATAAATGATTTTCAAAATGGTCATATATTCTCTTGGCCTAAGGCAGAACTGCTCTCTAATTTAGAAGCCAGTAATCATAATTATACATCGCTGAATGAGTTAGATGACTTCTCTCGTAAGGGAACTGTTGTAATAGCCAATCAATATGTGCCTTCCTCTAAACTTTGTTGACTATACCTGTTGATGACACACCCACAGCTCTTATTGCTTCAGTAATTGATATAGCAACAGAAGCAAGGTCGAGTTTACATAATGCTTCAGAGAGGATGGAAAATGGAAAAGAAAATAGTAAAAAAAGTCAACAACTAACTCTTAATATGTCCAGAGCAGGACTACAGAAGCGTTTTCAACTAGAGCATCCAGAAATGATCAAGGAACAGAGTCCGTCAAGAGAAAGGTCACTACAGAGACAGAACCCAAACGGGACCAAATGCAAGAACGAGAGCTCGCTAGGCCAAGGCAAACTGGTCCGGAGATAATTCAAGGTACTTTGAATCTTTCCTCGGCTGTTTTAACAGCCCCATTTTTTTCTCTGTTACAGAAAGGGTTGAACTTTATTCCAACTGCGACGGATGATATAGTTACTGCACTTACTGACTTAAAACAATTTGTTATAACAGTAAACTTGAAAGTTTTATTCAAAGGAAATTTGTTAGAACCACCAGTGGAATGTAAGAGAAGAAGGACTTACATCCCTTTAAGCATACCTGTGTTAACAGCTTTTCATGATATCTGTGAGGTTGTGATAAGAAATATGCATGCTATAAAACAACAGATTAAGAAGCATAACCTTATATAAGAAGAGTCACTGGCTTTGAAAACATTTATGAAAGATGACAGTTTGGTAATAAAGCAGGCTGATGTGGGCGGTGCCGTGGTAGTCATGGATCGTGTTTATTATACACATTCCATGGAACTACTTCTGGAGGATGGGAATAATTTTAAACGCATTACACCAATAGAGGTTAAAAGATATATCAGTGAAGTAAATATGTTAATATACGATTTACAATTGAATGGGGATATAGATTTACCCCTGTTTAATTATTTCACTGTATCATGTCCGGTGATTCCGCAGCTATACAGACTTCCCAAAATACATAAATCACTTTCTAATCCTCCTTTCAGGCCTATAGTGTCTGGTAAAGGCTGTGTAACTGAGCCTATTTCCTTATACTTACAGAGGAAACTGAGCTGTTTTTTACTGGTCTGTGTTAATATCTTAAGAGATACAACAGATTTTATTTTAAAGCTAAGAGATTGGTATGAAAAATTGGACAAGAGGGAGTCACTTCAAGATGATTATCTCTTTGTTACGTTAGACATAACATCACTCTTCACAGTTATCCCTAATGAAGTGGAAAATATTTGCTCCTTATTAGATATAGTTCTGACCAGGAATATTTTTCTGTTTAACAATGATTTTTATCTTCAGCTGTCCGGGGTAGCAATGGGGACATCGGTAGCCAATACTTACGCTAATCTGGTTCTCCATCATTGGGAACAAAAATATATTTGTAGCAATATGAATGTATTGAACCAGAATGTTTGTCTATATCAACATTTGTAGACTATTGTTTTATTATTTGGAAAGATACTGCTGGGCAATTGCATGACTATGTGGACTAGTTAAACAACGCCACTAGTTTTTTTTTAATTTGAGATGCAATACTCTAATACTACCAGTACGTTCCTGAACTTAAATCTAGAACTGAAACATGATGCTATAGAAACTAGTTTTCATAAAAAAACAGGTACATGCTGGGAGATATATTTGTAGGTGTAGTATGCATGCTCCACATGTCTTCAGAGGTATTATGGCAGCACTATTTAGAAGGGCTAGTAGGCTGAATATGGATGATTCTGTTTTTTTTTAAACAGTTAGAAGATATGAAAACTGAATTTTTATCCAGTGAATATGATTATAAACAAGTCCTAGAGCTAAGTAATAAGGTTATTCAGGAGAGAGAGAGAGAGAGAGAGAGATGTCCCTTAAACCCATTTTTAAGGCAGTAGAGTATTAAAATAGTAATGTGGAAGATGATAAACTAAGTATTAAAAAAGTTAGGTATATTACAACATACAATGTTAGAACCCATTTAGTGAAACAAATTATAGAAAAGAATTGGTTAATTTTAATGGCCTCACCTGATGTTAAGAGTGTATTGGATGAAAGACCTTATTTTTCATATAGAAATTTAAGAAGCTTGAAAGGTAAACTGTGCTATAAGGACTTTGCTTCTAAGCCGATACCCCAAGTAGAAACAAGAATAGGCACATTCTGTTGCATGGACTGTATATGTTGTGCTGATATATTAAGTAAAGGGAGCGAGAGTTTTCAGCATCCAACTACTAATGTGAAGTATACTTTTAATTTAACAGCAAATTGTGTTACTGTCAATGTGGTTTACCTGGCAACCTGAATTACTTGTCCCTCATTTTATGTGGGCAAAACCACGAGAAAATTAAAGGAGCATATCATAGAACATAAGTTGAATATACGCAGGAATAATGAAAAGAATGCACTGAGTAAACACATTTTAAGCACAGGCAGTACACATAAATTTATGTTTAGATTGATAGATGTAGTTTACAAATTAGTTGGGGGGGGCGACTTGAATAATGTGTTAGAAATAAAAGAATATGAATGGATATTACGCTTGATGGCTGATATTCCACCAGGCCTTAATACTGCTGTAACTTTGAAACCTATTCTAGTTAAATTACAGCAGTGTAAACTTTGATTTTACCTATATGCTCATTTTTTTATAGTAAAATTTTCTATAATTTTTCATAGTGATACATTATTTAACTGTTTCTGTGTTTTATCTATCACATGGTTGGCTGGCTGTAGCCATGTGATAGGAATTGCCCCTATTTAAATTCTTAATGATGGTATCATTAATGTGTTTTAGTATTGAAGAAGGGTGTGGACCCGAAAGCTTTGCTTTTTGTGAATAAAAGGTTTATTGACGTTGGATATCTTTACTTGTTTGACTACGTGACTCTCCAGTTATTACAACAAGAACTTTGGTTTGTTACCAGTTTTCACCTTCACATCATATCCTCACAGTGATTTAATATGCAGCTTACAGCCAGGCAATGTGGTGTTTACAGTGCTCATGTTCTAGTCCACCTGGTATAAACTGTAATACTTTGTATATTCTGCAGTCATATTATGACATTCTTTGCAATTTACTTAGTCATATAAAACCTATAGGATTTGTAGGAGCTGGACAGCAATTTATTGTCTTGGTAATTAATGCCTTACTAATACCCAGCCATGTTCTGACCCCCATTTCTCAAGGAGGGCTAAAACAGTCAATCCAGGGGTAAATTTGTGGGAACTTATCTAGGGGAAAATTTATGAAAATCTATCCAATCATCCAGGATCTGCATGAAGAATGTTAATGCACTGCACTGCTTAACCTGAGATGTTAAACAGAGGTCCCATCTGCCTGAGTTGGTGGTCAGTCAGGTGTATGTAAAATATATCATTGAAATTATTAAAAAAAAGAGCAGGTGATGGTTTCCCTGGTGCCCTGGCCAAATTTCTGCAAGTTACTATGAATACCATTTCTGCTTTCCACTGTAAAGGGGCCACCAGCCTAGTGTGACTCACTCAAGCAACAAAATATAAATAAAATTTAGATAAATAAAATAAATAAAATACAATAAATAAACCTGTGGTACAAGATTATTTAAGAGATATAATACTGCTGTGTAATGAAGCTTTATTTCCATTGCAGTCTTTTTATCTTCTAGTGAAGATTTGTGTCCCTATTTTTCGTGTTTGTGGGAGATTAGACTTGATGAGTTTCAGAAGATAAAACACAAAAGAGTCTCTATGGTGTGATAGGTAAGACAAATATTGCACCTCAAGTGTCTGCAAGATACTGAATAGAGGGAAGAGAGTTTATAATCTCTCCTATTAGCTCAGGGTCTTTTGATTTGCAATCTTTTTGATTATGAGACTTTGGAAGTTATCTGTTTGATATTTCTAATGGGGTACATATTGAAGGGGACATTGTGCTCATAGTCTAGTCTAATTCATGTTGAGTATAGGAGAATGGTGTGCATCAAATCCCCATGGCTATCAACTGCACCAAGTAGAAGGAATGTCTGACTGCAGTTGAAACATGTTGATTAAAAGGGGGAGTGAAATCTCAACCTAGGTTCCAAAGTCCCTGATTATATTTGTGTTCCATCCTGGGGAATTGTCAACATTAGAAGTTGATGATGTTTTTATTTTTCAAATGCTAAGATACTATGCATTTTCTCATTTAGTTTGAGACCATTTCCAGTGGTATTTACTTGGGTAAGTATTTTCAGAAGGATACAGACATCAGAAGGACTCTTGATAATAACTCTAAGTTTTCAGTCATCTGCAAATGTAGTACATAAGTCGTCAAGATTCCTAGTCTGGAGAGCAGAGATATAAATGCCAGAAAGGACGATTCTCATAACATCCAGAAAAATAATACCTTGATTTTTGCTACTATATGAAATCCAAATAAATAATGCAATTAGTGATGTACTTCATAAAATCTTCTAATTCACTATGATTTAATACCCACACCATAAAGATGTTATTAATATTTATTTATCAGTAATTTAAATGTAACATGTTTGTATAGTAATAGGGATTATCCTAGTGAGACTATGTAATACATTTCATATTCAATGAATGTAAAAAGAAGGAAAGTAGGTGGTAAACAATAAACAACAAAAAAGGTTTTTGATGGAAAAGAAAGTTTAATTGATTTTAAGTAGAAATGTTTAATTTGTCTTAAGTAGAAAAAGTAGACAGATTGGACCTCATTTTCATCTCACTTTTTATAGAAATTTAAACTTCAAAAACAGTGAGAAAAAAATGTATATATATATATATATTTTTTTTTTTTTTTTTTTTTATTGCATGGGACAAGTCCCCCCATACTATGCATTACATATATAGCAATTTCATGGTCCCACTGCACTGGGAAAAGAGAGGACCTTAAAGAGGGCTGTTGGCTCACACAATACAACACACTCTGGTGAAACTCACTGTGAAGAAATATATTCCAAAAACGCAGTGATGACTTGTAGGATAGATCCTGTCTTCTTTAGGGTAAAAATCACACCAGCAGGTTTTAGATGTGTGCTGATGAATGAAATCAAGTAAAGTAAGGTATTTTATATAGAGGAAGTCTAAGCACAGATCAAGGTAAATAAAACTGGAATATAATGAGAGGGGATTTTAGTCTATCATAGTAACTTAAGAAGTTTAGGCAAGGAAATTTCTTGGTTACTAATTATGAGGTCCTTTCTATACGAACAAGATGTTTGAAGAGGTACATATCAAAAGAAATGTATTCAGTGCGAGGTCTGATGAGATCTGACTTCCTTCTTCATAGAAGAAAGGTCTTTGGAAATTAACTGGAAATTAGCTGAAACAGTTAAAATGATTGATTATGGTTGAAATGCAGTGATCAAAGGACATTTTGTTGTTGACAACTGTAACCATATCTGTTATGACTGTGCCAGTTTCAAGGGGAGTGTCAATAATATGGTACGAACTATGGAAGTCTTCCTTCCCACATAGAAAAGCATTACATTTGTTTGGAATTATACTTAAAACTGTAGTCACTATACCAGGATTCAGCCTAATCATAGCCTGGGATTCAGCCTAATCAAAGCCTGTGTGGAGTATAAGGGAATCCATAGTGGATAATCCAGTAAGACTCATTTTGTAGTTATCAATAAACTTAGAGAGTAATTGTTCTTTGATTTCCATCTTGTCACCAGAAAATAGATGCCTCAAAATAAAGGGTCCATGACAGAAACCTGGGAGATACAAGTAGTACATTTTTTTGTGGGAGGAATCTCCAACCCTTACTGTGTGAGCCAAGTTTGGGAGGCAGTTTGCTCCCTAGAGTGTTAAGGTTGAGTTAGGTGATCTTGTTAATGCTACCTACCTGGATGATCATAACAAAATCCTTAAGCCACAGTAAGTAGTGTGGGGAAAGTCGCTCATGTTCATGGCTTTTGTGATCTTATCAATGAAATAATTTATATTGCTTAGAGAGTATCTTCGTTTGACAAAGCTAGTTTGACTCGGAACTAGCAACTAAATTCCCCTTACACCTTCATTTATAACATCAGTTATGCTGCACACTGTGACATTGCATATGATACTAGTGACATTTGTGGGTCTGTTAGTACCTTGTTTTGTGGTGTAGATGCAGTTATGTGATGGCACTATAAAGATACCATTATGGTAGATATCAGAATATCTAGCATATATCCAGCAGAGAGGCATAGGCTCATTCATAATGGACTGAGCTATATTTTACACTTAGTATGAGGGATTAAGGTACATATTCTGGACCCATGAAAGCAGCATTCTTAGTTTACAGTAGTTTAGCTAGAATTATGATCAAGAGAGGTTTTTGGGATGAGGTACAATATGAAGCGAGGTGGAGGACTGATGCATGAGTAAGTGGAGTTAAATTGCAGTGTATGGCTAGAATATCGGTAGTGGCTTCTGAACACAATATTTATTTATTACAATTTATTGCACTAGTCCTACTAGGACAATGGTCTCTTTTTAGTAGAGACCCAAAGTGATATTCGTGCTGAATAGGTGAAATTTGGCAAAGGCACTGTGGAACTTCCCCTGCTCTTTTTGATAAGTGCTATAGGACCTTTTTTTTCGTCAGTTACTCAGTCATTTACTGCACTGTTATAACTTGTTGATACTTTTGAACCTCTGCTATCTCTGAAAAAAACAAAAAAAAAACAAAAATCTTGCTTTTTTCCCACTTTTCTGAGATTTAAAAAAGTTCAGTTACATGCTTGCTGTTCTTGAACTGTTTGTAAGTTTCTTGTCGGCCATTTTTTGCTTGGGCTAAAGGGAAGTCTCTCTGTTGATCAGTGGCAGTGAAAAACATTGAGCAGCCTGCCTGCCCCTGTGGGAGTGGTTACTGACTTGAAACTGTAGTTTTATTGGCCATTTTGGATCAATTCCAAACTCCTTCATCTTCCTCTCTTAAAACCCTCTTTTGCGCGGTTTTGTGCGTTTTTGTGCATAGCGCAACAGCGGGCAGCGCCACCTAATTGGGTTTAAACTATTCCTGGCTCCACAAAGTCTGCTCTTCACTTTTCCCCTTAGAACTGCTCTATCTCTCAATTTAAACACCATATTCTCATTCTAAGGCCCTTCACTGGTCCAATTAAATAATCCTACAAGTTAGCACTATTAAACCATAAGCACTACTTATTCTTATACTCTCTACGATTACCCTGTCCTCTATTGGTCGGTCTTAAATTCAGTTTCCCTATAGTACTCTAGCATGTCTACAGGTCAGTCAATGGTTTCCACTCCAGTCCAGCTGGTGAATCTGGGAATTTTGAGGCAATGTTACAACTGTCTCATGTACACGGACAACCCTCTCCTCCTCCAAACAGGTTCAAATATATGTGAGAGATGCAAACTGGAGGCTGAGCTCTCTCATCTCAAAACTGGTGTAGCCAGTCAGGAGGAGAAGGTAACCTTACACAACACAATTCCAGTATCACATAGTCCCACCACATCAGCGAACCAAACACATAAATACACAAAAACATACTAGGAGGCTCTAAATAAAAATCTACCTAAGCAACAGAGACCTCCAAAGCAGACATCCAAGCAAACGCTACCTCAAAACAAAACACGCACAACACATAGCCCACAAAGTCAGTGTGCCAAGCAGCCACAGCCCTTAAGGCTGAATAACACACCTGATACTCTTGTAATAGGTGACTCTATTGTCAGACACACTGACATCCCGCTCACCAGGCTGAATAAAGAGAAGGTCATGGTGAGCTGCCTGTCGGGTACTAGGATCTGCCACATAACGCAAGCACTCAGGTCACTCCAAAGCAAATACAAATATGACTCAGTCATTGTACATGCTGGTGTGAATGACCTGAGATGTACCTCCCTGGACTACATAAAAAGAGACATAGAGGAGCTCTCTGATCATGTAGCCCTGGCTGGTATGACCCTGACCTTAAGCAGCATCTTACCCTCACCTAGAATGATGCCACAGCACAAAGACAAAATGATCGATTTTAACAATTGGCTAAAATTTTGGTGTCATTCAAAGGGGATCCGGTGTCTGTCAGCCTGGGATGACATGCTCGACAAGCCACGTTGCTTCACTAGGGACGGCTTGCACCTGTCACCACTGGGCTTTTGGATATTGGCAAAGGCTCTTGCCACCCCCATAGTGCCTTTTTTGGCAAGGCTCAAAAGTCAAACCCACCCCCATAGACAGCACTAGGAACAAGAAACTAAGGGTAATGCTGCTAAACGCCAGAATTCTTAACCTCAAGATGCACGCACTCAAAGCTCTCCTCAGTATGGAGAACATCGATATCTGTGCAGTGACAGAAACCTGGTTCAAGGCTCCAGAGAGCACCCCAGCACTACCAGGCTATACCTCATATCATGCTTTTCGGCCCCAAAACCCGGACCGAACCACAAAAGGAGGGGGAGTTTCCATATTTATCAAGGATATCCACACCTCCAGGTTAGTGGCATTGCACGAAGTATCGGAGTCCATCCATGTGCAACTAACAGTGGGCAAGACTGCTTTTCAAAGTCAGAATTCCCACTCGGCTTTCCTGAAAAAATTGGAGAACATGAAGATCTCTCCGAACACCATTATATTGGGCAACTTCAACTACCCAAACATTGACTGGGAGCACTACTCAAGCCCCAGCACCTTAGCCCAAAGGTTCCTGGAAATTATAAACTCAAATGCTATGGAACAACTATTCACCACTACCACAAGAGGGGACAACATACTAGACCTGATCATTACCAACATGGGGACTCTATGCTCCACACCAGAAGTATATCCCTCATTGGTAAGATCAGACCATAAATTAATTTCGCTGGATGTCCACATCCCGACCCCAACCCCAGCCCAGAAAACCACAGTGAAAAACTTCTCAAAAGTGAACTTCTCACTTCTCAAAACTGAAGTGGAATCCTTCAAGGCCCCAGGGCCAGTGGAAACTATGGCCCAAACTGCAGAATCCTATATAAATGCATTCTACGGACATCTCCAGAAATGCATGGATCATGCTATCCCAAACAAAACCAAGACCCAATCATCCAAAGGCAGGCATCCAGTCTAGTGGACACCTGCCATAAATAAACTGTACAACAGAAGGAGGAAGCTACTACATGACAGAGCAAAATTCCTAATAGGGAAGGCATCTCTGATCAGTACTAGCAAAAAATTACGATCCCTCATAAAATCCTCCAAGGCCAACTTCGAGAGAAAAATTGCACAGGACACCAAAGACAATCATAAGGCTTTTTTCAGTTATGTTAGGAACCTGGGATGCAACTCCCAGACTTGTTCTGAGTTGATTCTAAACAACAAAAAATACACTGAACCCACAGACATCGCCAATATCCTGGCAGACAGGTTCAGTGCAAACTTCTCCACCCCCTCCCCCCCAAAAGAGCAAGTATCTATCCCAGCAGAGGACTGCCTCCCAAACATCTCTGATGCTCAGGTGAAGGCTGCCCTCTTCAAAGCAAAAAACACTGCTTCCATGGGACCAGATGGCATCCCAGTTTCCTTCCTACATGAACTCCAACAGGAACTAATCCCTCAAATAAAACAGCTATACAATCTCAGCCTCACTACAGGATATGTGCCCACAGAATGGCATACAGCAACAGCGGTCCCACTCCACAAAGGTGGAGCCTCTACAGACCCTGGAAACTATCACCCCATAAGCCTGACTAGCTTAGTCTGCAATGCTATGGAGAAGATCATCATGGAGCTCATAAACAAAGACATTGGGGACCTACAGACACTAGATCCTACCCAGTTCGGCTTTGTCAAGGGCAGATCCTGCCTTTTGAACCTGGTTGACTTCTTCGAAACAGTCACCAAAGCCAGAGATGAAGTTAAGGTAGTCCACACAGCCTATCTGGACCTTGCAAAGGCATTTGACACAATACCCCACTCAGGCATCATAGATAAGCTATCCAGCTTAAATATAAACCCCTATGTCACAAGATGGGTCACAAACTGGCTCAAAGACAGAACCCACAGAGTGAGAGTTGCTGGAGCCATGTCAGACTCGAAACCGGTCACAAGTGGCATCCCACAGGGTTCTGTCCTGGGACCACTCTTGTTCGGTATATACTTTTTCGAGGTAGAGGCAAACGTGGACTATGGCTCACCAAGTTCGCAGACGACTGCAAACTGGGCGCCATAATTGACTCTCCAGCTGACACAAACATCCTTCAAAAGGTCTCACAGAGACATATAACTGGTGCCAGCGCCATGGTTTAAAGCTAAATGCCAAAAAATGTATAGTCATACCCTTTGGCAAAAACAATGTGCCCACAAATTACCACATAGGCGGAAACCCATTAAGTACAGAGAAAGTTATTGGGGACCTGTGGACCCAGGTTGATAGCAATCTCTCCTTTGAAAACCACATTGCCAAAGTGGTTAGAAAGACCTTCTACATAGCCCACCTCATCATGAAGGGTTTCACATCTAGATCAAGAGAGGTAATCGTGCCCCTTTATTCATCCCTCATCAGGCCCATCATAGAATACAATGCCCCTTTTGGGATGTACCTTACCCGACACCTGCAGCAATTAGAAAGACCCCAAAAGTATCTCACCAAGAGGATCAAGGGTCTCAAACAGATGCCATATGCTGCTCGGTTAAAAAAACTCCAGCTCTACTCAGTTGCATACCGCCTACTTCGAAACGATCTATGCCTGACATACAAAGCTATGTCAAATCCAGAATTAATGGACATGCTCCACCTCAGTAAATCTAAATCCCTTAGAACCACACACTCGAGGGACATGAACCTCAGCACAGAAATAAATAGAACTTGCTGGAGGTACAGTTTCATAACCCAGAGGCTCCCTTCGCTCTGGAATAGAATTCCAGTTCATGTGAGGCAGAGCACCTCACTGAATCTCTTCAAGAAGAATCTCAATAGGTGGATGGGGGATCGTAGGTTTGTCCCAGGGATTACTCCCGTGTCACTATTAGACAGAGGCACAGTAAACTAAACCTTAAAAAGGGCACAGTATACTCAAATCAAGAGTGGTGTAAGCCATACAGAATCGGGCTAGGCTCATAATTGCCCCAGGGCAGATAGCCTAGTATGAACCTATGAACCTATGAACGTGAGATATCACCAGCTTAGGCAGATGGGGCCTGGGTTTAACATCTTGTCTGAAGGACAGCACACTGAGGAGTGCAGGATGCCCCCCACTCTCACCCAATTCCACACAGCAGTGTTAAAATTGGAAAATGTATACAACTACCTAGTGTGGGAATCAACTCCACAATTTTCTGCACTGAGGTTTAATATGCTAACTCTTGAGCTATTAACACTGAATAAAAAGAAGTAGTATTGTTAGACTCCACCTCAAAGCAGGATTGACTGTTATATCACACTTTCTTACAACAGTTAAATAGGGCTTTGTGGCTGCCTTTGCTGTAGGTTGAAATGATAATTTAAAAAGTAGCTGATATTTCACAGACTTATTTTAAGTCCCTTTTTGGTAAGGAGAACAAGATGTCCTATAAAGGGCAAGTCATATTTTTTCTGGTTATAGAGTTTGTTTATGTGAGAATTCCAGTATATGAGTTTATTCCTGAATTGCCTATCATATTTGTATGTGGGACCTGTTACCTCTATGCAATTGTTTATGTGAGAGAAGAAGTCATAGGTATAGCCATCAGTTTTGCAAGGTTTTGAATAGGGGACACTTTAAATTTACTTATGTCATCAGAGAATAATAATAATAATAATAATAATAATAATAATAATACATTGGTTTTGATGTAGTTCCAAAGTGAAGTAGGGTTCATGGGGTACTAGTGATATTTGCAAAGTAAAAGATAATGGGCTACTAGTCAGACCTTATACGTGAGGAAGACAGAAGTGGAGGAGTGCAACAATATTTAATAGTAATAAGGACAAAGATACAAGTATTTGATCCACTAGTGGGGAGATGGACAATTTACTCAATGCCACTAGTACTTACAAGAAATACTGTGTAAATATGTCATCGATATATCTAATTTGTACTGGATTGCCAGTTAGTGAACTGATAGAAGAAGTCAACTAAAAACAATGTAATCGTTTTAATTGATATATTTTCCAAATGATTTTGGTATATATTATGGTCAAGAGAAGACATGGAAGGGGGCCTATAATTCTGAAGACTTTGGTAGCCACTTTTTATAAAGAAGAGTGGACCTCAAAAATTCTAAGATGGTGTCTTGCTGGCTCTGGTGTGAGATGATTTGGTCAGAGATAAGTAATGAGACCCTACCGCATTCCCATTTATTCAAAATGAAGAGATGGTGCTGAATCCAGGCATAGAGGGCTATCAATACACTGTTTCTATTTGGTATTTTGGAGATTTTGTCAGTTGTTATTTCTTTACTACTTTAGTATATCTTGACTTACTGTTGAATATTTGTGTAGTGCCATGTATGATGTTTGCTGTCAGTGATAGACTTGACGACTATTTGAATAAATATTTGTATCTATCTAATGGTACCTGTGTTAGGTAGGGGACATTTGTAATTAGGAGCCATTGTTACTCAGCCTCATGGCACTATCTCTAAACTAGAGGATAGAACAGACCTTGAAAGAATAATGCAGAAATCACATATGACTAAATAGCTTTAAGTAGTTTGATTGAGGTTAGACGTGGCTAGGGTCATAGATGAATTAGGCATGTAGTTTGAGCTGTTTAGGTAAGGAATAACTTACATCAAAATTACAAACTAGGGCAGGTCTGAAATGGTGAAGCCAATATCTAGAAAAAGTTTATTGATAACATTTGTTATAAACTGCTAAGAAGAAAATGTTTCATTCAGGGGAAAGGGTTCCTTTAAAATAATTAAAAATTACTTAAAAGAATTATTACAAACATTGAGGTTATTAGGTCCTTAGGCTGGCAAGGGCAACAACAGACCCCCGCATGGTGAAGTATAAATGTAGAAATGAAGACAACAGGGGTAGGAACTCATCATTTACATAACCATGCACATGATACAACTAAAAACAATGTTCATACTGACGGGTAGCAATAACATGATGAAAAATGGTCGAGGTGGAATTTTAAGTAGAATATACAATGAAAAGTAGGACAGTAGAAATGAGTAATATATTGGAACTGCAAAAACAATTATCAGAGGTGAAGAACTTGAATTTAAGTGACAAATAAGTAAAGAATGTATGCACTATTGATTATATGGGATGAAAAAATTATGTACAATGCACTGTAAAAGGTGTTGCGTAGAAAAAGTAGTAACTAATGTAGCAGTAACTTGACTAGCTATAGAAGTAGTAAGATAATACTGAAATTAGTTAGTAGCCAATGGTAACAGGATTTCTGCTAGCAAAAATAGTATGAACATATTACTGACAGCAGAAAAAAAAATCAAACAATAAAATTTCAAATGCAGTAAAAAATTAAGTACAGTAATATGCAGTTACTGCAGTAACTCAGGGCAGCTCACTCTAAATATTAAAACATGTCTATGGTTAATCATCAAATGCCACATTCATTGAACAGCTGCTCATTGAATACAAATTGTTGACACTTCCTTTAATCAAATAGCCATATCATTGTAATGATTTTCATCGAACAATAATAGTTGGCCAACATAAAGGTAGTGTAAACAAATACTTACATAGCATTAACTGAGCTCAAAGAAAACCTGCCCATTCCCCACTATAGTGCAAACTCAGAGTTGATATATATAATTAGCAGGGGTGTGGGGGAATGGGGGTGTGGGAAGCACAGCTCCTCACATAACGAGTGTCCAGTGTTCGCATAATGTTCTTCTATGCCCCCCCACACTCCCACCAATTATATATAATAACTCTGAGCTCACACTATAGTGGAAAAAGGGCATGTGTCCTTTTAGATGAGTTACTGGTAAGTAAGTATTTGTTTATACTTCCTTTATGTGAGCCAACTATCATTGTTGATGAAAATCATTACAATGACATGGCCATTCAATTAAAGGAAGTTTCCACAGTTAATATACAATGAGCGTGCTGTTTGATGATTAATCATAGAGCCATTACAATATTCAAGACTTTGTGTGGATACTTAGAGAAAAAAATACATGTGCCCTGCCGTAGCAAGATATGGAACAAAAAAGTGCAACCTTATCTAACTATTATACTTCCTGGTGTAAGAATCCAGTGAAACATATTATAGTGATTCTCTACCTCTACTGTTGTTGTGCCATTCCCTCAACATACTACATAATTTACTTAGTAGTCTTTATAGGCTATGACATCATGATATTTCATATTACTAGATTGGCAGCAGTGCCATTTTTAGTGGTAAAACTGAAGCATCGACAAAATATAAAAATAATTCATAGCAGCACGGTATTGCAACACTGTTCAGCACTTGCACTGTATTTTGGCTGGTAAACAGGCTGTACTCTGTTTTCTTGAAGAGTAGTCCCTCACAATTTGCGTACATGACATAGAAATGAAAATATGATTGCTTACGGCCGCTATTCATTGTTTTGAATCGATTCTCTCTTCCCCAGGGATGTGCATCTGTGAAGTCGGTATATATAAATTTATGAGTCGCAGAATGCCTGCCCCCTATGACAGATGGGGCAGGTGTTTTTTTCTTTTTTTAATCTGTGTTAGTACTTGTACCATATTAGAATTTTGGAGGTAAGCTTGCCAAAGTTATTTTTAGTGATTAGCTTTTGATCTTGTGTAGAACATGCTCTTAAGCAGCCTAATCCTCCTTATCTCTGATTATCAAATCAATGGAGAGATATAGATATTTAGAAATGTGTTTGGTAAGAGATAACTATAAAAATCTACCATAGTACCTAAAAAGCAATGGTTTATCTTAAAACACGCACAGTTTGGGTTGTAAACTGCCACAGTAACAGACTATTCACAGTTTAGAAAAACACAGCAAACATTCGCATCCCCCGCCCAAAAAAACAGATATAAACAGTGATGTCCTTTCTGCATCTGTCCACAATATAATAGTCCTACATAACAGGCAATAACTGACCTTTTCTAAAAAGTCACAAGTGATGCTGTGAAAAAAAATTTATATTTGAGAATTGACTACAGAGGACTGTCACTACTTAGCGTTATGTCATTTTTTCAAGACAGTAATAGATGCATTTGATGAGAGACGCATGGAAAATATCTGGGCCTCACCAAGCAATTCAACAGAATCCTCTATGAAGTTATAGAAAACTCATCTAACTAAATATTAATACATTTGGTAACAGGTAAATAACTGTCCCAAATGACAATTCAGAAAGCAGGAATAGCAAATTTACTGAAGTTACCATTGGATTTCTTTGTGACTTACTTTTGAGGTGATTCCTTTTTTTATTTTTTTTTTAGATATTAGTACAGATAAGAATTTTGGTTAGCAAACTCCTGTCGTGACTGCAAAGTGGTATTTAGAAAGGTTATTGCAAGCAGTAAATAGGGCTCACCACTGCTAGTAGCATTTTTTTGATTTAAAGACAGCCTTACTACAGTGCTTCTAAGTGATCTGTAGAAGAACTGCAGTTGTCTGACCCTTTGGCTTACTACAATTGCAAATGAGGCATCCTGGGGGTAGTAGTGATAACAAGTCCTGGGAATGCCTGTGTAGGTGAACATAGCCAAGCAATTCATAGAACTATTTGGCTGTGTAAATTAACCTCGCCAGCTACATTAATTAACTCAGCACAAATTTCTTGTTCACTCAGTGGGAAAGATTGTGTTAGAGATTTTGCTTGGACAAAGTGTTGATGTATTGTTGTAAATTTTTAGTAGGTAACTTTACAGGAGTGAGTAGGGATTTAGGTGTGGCTAAACATTATGTAGGCTGTGGTTAGAGTGGGGGGATTAGGTAGGGAGTATTAGCCTGAAGAGATTATACAATTTGGGTATTGTGTGAGTGAGGTGATGTGGAGTGAAGGTAGATGTTGATGAAGACTGAAGAGAGTAAGAAGAGGAGTGGCTATATAGAAATGAGGTTGGTGTGAGAGTGAGGCTTGGGGGTGGCTAGTTATGTATAAAAGTCAGGAGCTTAGGGGGTTTGTGAA
The DNA here is from genome assembly GCF_019279795.1 of Protopterus annectens. NCBI lineage: Eukaryota > Metazoa > Chordata > Ceratodontiformes > Protopteridae > Protopterus > Protopterus annectens. Next base: position 1,523,916,596 of record NC_056741.1, on the reverse strand, counting down.
AATGGGGGTAGGGTAGGGAAGCAGAGTGAGCCTGAATGTAGCGAATGGTGAACGGAACTGGAAGAGTCAAATTCCAGGTATGTGCAAGTAAAAACAATCAATTGCTTTGCACTATAGGCTGCTTAGTAGTAAATTTGTTTGTCCATTAAGCTATAACACTTGTTATTGTAGATATTAGTGAGACTGCCTTGATATGGGCAGCTGGGAGACTAAATACATTTATATAGTAAGTGGGCTATGGTTAAATAGAATGATGGAAAAAGTGAAACAAAATGTATTTAATTTGCTAAAGGAGTATATAGGGAAGATATACAATTCAAAAGACATCTGGTGACCAATCAAATTACTATAGGGACTAGAGGAAAAAACTGGAATAATATAGTAGGAGGAAGAAATAGAGTAAAAAATCCCTGCTGCTGGCTCAGACATTTGTATTTAGTAAGTTAAGGATTATCATAAAATACAGCTTTCATGACATAGAAATGAAAATATGATTGCTTACGACCGCTGTTCATTGTTTTGAATCGATTCTCTCTTCCTCAGTGATGTGCATCTGTGAAGTCGGTATATATAAATTTATGAGCTTTCAAAATAACCTTTATGTGGTAAAACATACGTATAATAGTGTTTGGTTCTTCAGGACAGCATAGACACCTGATATCTTTTAGGTTTCACAGAGCTAGATTTTTAGCAGTAAAAGGAGCTGTAACAGTGTTGTGAATGCTGGGAATGCAAAGCAATTTAGGGATATAATAGTGTCTGGTTCTTCTTATTGTATAGTATTCCTCATGTCACTTGTATTGTTTGTGGACTATACTGTATTTGGATTGTACTGTAGGTGGAGCTTTTCTTCCTGGGCCTCCTCTGAAAATAGATTCAGTAGACCCAGTCGGACCAACCCAGTAAACAAATGTCAAATAAATAAAATAAATAAATAAATAGGATAGATGCCCTTAAAGACCATTTTAAGGCTGACCAGTTTCCCCTTATTGTGCTCAAATCAACCTATCACATTTGTTTAGAGACTGGACTTACTCATCCCATAGTCAGTAATTATACATTACACCTAAAAAGAATATCCAGGATCATACCACAAACAATATGAGCAGGCCCATCGGACAAAACATTTAGGAGGTACCTTCTGTCCATTAGTAACACATGGGACAGTCTTAGGGTATATTTTCTGTTTTCCATCCCTAGATCCAAAGTTACTTTGAATATGAGCAGGGTTGAACTTTGTTATATGTGGATGGGAAGTCTGTTCCAGAACAGAAGTATCCTGTGAGAGATATACCTGTCCCGCCAAGCCACTCTGTTAATGTTGCAGAAGAGGTTTAGATCCCTAGATCAAGTATTTTTGATAGCATTTGACTTGCTAATGTGCAGTAAATCCATCAATACTGGGTCAGGGGATGTCTTTTTTGTTAGAGACTGGTCACCTCTTAGCAACCTGTTGGATACTGAGTATAACGACAATGCTTTGAGTTGCTCCATGCAGGATATGTTTTGTAGACCATGTATCCTTTTAGTAATGTACCTCTGTGGACATTTCAGTTGTTGCATGTGTCTTGCCAGTTAAGGCTAAAGGGAGAATTATACTCAATTACTGGCCTAATGACAGTTGAAAAAAGGGGGACAATAACATCCCTAGATCTAGACACAATCCCTTTGTATATAAGCTCTGCAATACAGAAGGACATTCTTACAGCAATGAATACATGTTGGTCAAAAGTTAGGTCACTGTCCTTAGAAGTTCCCAAATCCAAGCAGAAGGGTCAATTCATACAGGTGCATTGTCAATATGGTAGTTCCCCTGGTATAGATGCCTTCCAATAGGATACAATAATGCATTTTTGGCATTTAGGTTCAGTCCATCATTTTGGCACAGGTTATTTATTTGGGAAAAATGTTCCTCCAGGATGGCTAAGTCATTTGGGGATTCAGTGACTTCTATCTACATACTTAGTCAGACAGATGCCTTTGATATTGGTTTTACTTCAGAAAAGTAGATGCCAAACAGGAGTGGTCCCAGCACAAAACCCCAGGGGACATTACTGGTGACTTGTCTCTTTGTTGAGGTAACTTCTACTATTTTGATTTTCTGCATTCTATCTTTGAGCCAGTTGGCAATGCAGTGGGTGGGATAGACCTTTATTACCAGATTATTTAGCCATTCTACTATGCATGAGTGGGGATTTGCATCAAAAGCTTTGACTAGGTCAGGGTATACAGTATCTAACATTTTGCCTTCAATCATTGCTCTGTTCACCTTTTCTAAAAAGTCCACCAGCTTGAGTAAGCATGGCCTGCCATTGACAAAGAAAAATTAAATGGGTCTAGTGTTTGGAGGTTCTCCATGTCATGACTGATTATTCCAGTGATAAGTCTTGCCATGGCTTTGCATATGAATCTGCTCAGACTTATGGGTCTATAGTTGCCTGAATCTGTGGAAGGTCCTCCCTTATGCAGTTGAATGACTATAGCTGCTCTTCATTCACCTGGTACAAGACCTGTATGGAGGCTAATATTTAGTACTGTTGTTAGGTATGTGGTTAAATTACACTTCATGCTATTGAAGACACATCCAGGGGATATTGTCAGGATCCATCAATGCAGTATTTGTAGCTTTTGATAGCACTTTCAGGACTTGGACTTGTGTGATAGCTGTCAGCAAGCCAGTTACAGAAGTATCTTGAGGAAAATATGGAGGGGGGAGAGAGAGCTAAAGTTAGAGCTAAGTTTATCACCCAGTAGGTTTGTTATATCATCAGCCTCAGTGTAGGTAACATTGTTCACAATCAGCTGAGCATATTGTTGTATTATGCTTTTTTGATTACAAGCATAAATAAAAAGACCTTATGATTGTCTTTGGCTTGGGTAGCTATTTTTAACCTCAAAGTTGGCTTTCTCAGATTTTATTAAGCTGCTGAATTGTTTGTTTATCTCAGTGACAGGGACTCTAATATTCTGAAAATTACTTTTCTTACTTTTGGTCAAAATTCTTTTCTTTTTATTGTAAAGCTTATTGAGTTTGTGGCTCCACCATAAGAGGTTGATTCAGGGGGATTATTGCCCTGTGCTTGTGCCAATGGCATACAGATGCATCTATGCAGTTGTATACAAACTGGTATAGTGTGGTGGTGTATGTTTCGACACATTCATTGGGGTTAACTGGGTTTGGTGGAGAGTTCATAACTGGCAATGTATCACTTCGTAGGTAGTTTGTCTTAAAGAAATTTGGGAAAAAACAAACAGTAATTGTGATCCAGAATTTATCAACAAATATATGACATAAAAAGGTATACTAAAAGTACTTTAAGACATGCAAAATGTTTAAATAATTCATATTTTTTTTGTTTTGAGCTAGTAGCATATAAGAGTACATAAGGATGCTTGTAGGATAAATTAGAATATGTAAGATATTTAAAATAAGATGCCAATCGATTGCCAGAAAAAAAGATAATATTTCCATATTCTGTGTTTTAAAAATGAGAGCAGTTAAATTATAAACATTTCTAAACAAGTTGGGTAGCATTCTGCAATATTTTTTATTGCGCATTCTTTATTAATTTTATGTAATTCAATGGTTGATTGAGTAGTTAGAGGATTGGTTTGTGCCATGTGACTATCTATGAATACTAGTTAAAAATCATTTCATTTGTTCGACTTTGTTCTTAAGTAGTCCAGTTTTTAAGTGTATGAAAGTGCTTAACATTAAATATACTCTGACACTGTCATTGTCCTAAAAAGCCATTGGAGTTTTTCACTGGTTAAGTTTTCAATGCACCACAAGAAAAGTTTCTCTCTTTTAGAACAGGAGACATTCTATGAATGAGTCTTCAGGAATTTTGTTGACATTACTTATCGAAATACTGATTTAATTTTGGAATGTTTATGTTTACAATGATGTCTATGCAACTCCCCATATTTAAAATGTTAAAAATTCCTGACTGTTCACATGGACATGAATAACACTCCATTCAGATCCATAGTTGCAGCTTTTGGTTCAAAGACCAACCATTAGCAATTTAGACTGATTTTAAGATCAAAGAATTCCTCAGTTCTGCTCCATGTATTTTAAGAGACTCCTTACACTATGCAATTGCATGGATCAGTTTTAAAGTTGTGATGATCTGTTGCTTGTCACTACAGATGCTAAAAATATATTCTGTAATCCCTCATTCCACAGGGCTATCATAGTTTAATGAGGCACTACCAGGTTTTTCGAAATTATTAAATGTTGATAGTAATATTTTGGAGCATTTCAGGAACGTTATTTTTTTATAAAAACACAAGTGTAGCATTATAGTAAAACTAAACAAAAATGCTAAATAAACATCTTTTTTTATACTTTACATCTTGATTGGGAAGTTCCTTGGACTCTGGTTCTAGCGTTATTTTATTGAATGTTATTTTTTATAACAATTCCTTTTCCCTGGCAGTGAATATTACCATCACCAATGGGGTGATGCTATGGGGATGGTGCCAGTACCAATTTATGTGAATATTATATCCTGAATTTGGAAAGACAACTACATATGTAACAGTAGGTATAACTGACATTTGAAGCTATGTTTATGACCGTTGCAAAACCTAAATTATTTTTGAATTTTTGGCAACTGACTTTTAATTCTTTTTCATGAAGTTTCTAAGAACAGTATTCATTTTTTGTGTATAACAAACAAAGATTATACACAATGAAGATTAAAGTCCACAATCTATAGAAAAGCAAAATTTTCATGTGGATATTTCCACTAAACTAGTAATCATCCAAAGTATCAGAAAAAGTGGTTTGGTCCAAGTTCAGATGATTAGACTTTCTAGAATAATTGTATATGATGTTATATTTTAATTGAAAACAAAAATATTTAAGCAATTTTTAGAGAGAGCTTCTTCACAAAGAAGTGTGTAGAAATGTAATTTTAAGATTTTCACCGATATTAGGGAAAGTACCAACTGATAACAATTCTGACAAAAAGAAAAAAAAAGTAAACTAGTGCTATTGTGTTACCCATTACTAATGACTTGAGAAATATTAAGGAAATTATGATACTTTATCAAATAAAAATCTGTTTGATAAATTAGTAACCAGCCCAAGATTTGTGCTCAAACGAAACAGAAATATAAAAAATAATGGGAAATCAAAATAACTCAGCCTCCAGTTGTATTAATGAAACATTTAAAATATGGAAGTTGCAATCAATGTCAATTTATTGGGTGTACTACAAGTGCTTACATGCTAGTAGCTTGAAACACCCATGCTCACTGCCACTTGTTCTAAATGCATATGACCTAGCTTCCAGTAGCCTTCATATACTTAACTACCTAGCCCTCCCACTACCTGATCCTATTGAAAAGCATAGACATAAAACTCCTACTTGGTCCCTAACCCTAGCCATAGCACTCCTCTTCCTAGAAGTCCCTAAATGATCCCTAAACTAAAAAGCCCAATACCCTTTCCTAAGTCAAAATTTGTCAGCTACTCCTTAGCCTTCAATTCCATTCCATTCCCTAAACCAAAAACTCCCTTCCCATTCCTTAAACCAAAGTCCTTAATTATTACCTAATGCTAAAACTGTACTCGCACTCCATCAACATAAAGTTCCACTTCACTCCCTAATCCTAAACTCCACTCCCACCACCTAAACCTAAAGCCAACCCCTTCCCAAACCTAGATTCCATTCCAAATTGCTGCCTGATACCCTCAGGAATGAAGATGACTTAAAACCTAATCATAAAGAAAGAATATGAATGTTTAATTTTTAAACTAACACATATCTCTGCCTAGTGCTTTAATTTTTTTCTGGAGCTTTTTCTCTGGGCATTCTCTGAAAAGGGGCTTCTTGCTCAGATGGACTCTCTTGATCAACAAAGTAAATAAATACATAAATAGTCTGTCACTTTCATGGTAACCTTTATCATGTGAAGAAAAAATCAGATTTGATTTCATTTTTCATCTGGAGACTAAGAAGGCTTTCCTGTCTCGGTGAAGGCACAGAACAAAACCAATGTGGCTTTTAATACTAGACACAAACCTAGATCAGCTGTGGATTTACTGTATGAGCTTCTATTGTAGTAGATCCCTAAGAATGAAATGAAAAACAAAGAAAAAAAATATGGTAAAACAAGGATAGAAATAAACAAGAAGGTGACTATATCAGATTAAAGAAAAGTACATCCAGTATGGAAAAGCGATTATACAAATTCATAGGATACAATTTTTTTCTACTACATCCTGTGTTGCAAGATCCTAAATTGAATGAACTTTTATAGATGCTGTCCTCTTCATACTCTGCAGTGAAAGACTAGAAGCAAAACACAAAATGTACCATATATATATATATATATATATATATATATATATATATATATATATATATATGGTACTGATCCCTGAAGGAACTTTTCACCAAAGCACAAACAGCCGAGCATACTGCCTGCAGCTAGAGGGAGTCATGGGGGAATGACTGTTGCGGTGATCGGACTACAGTGTGGATAAGGGAATATTTCCTTTTCCTCACTATAGTGCGATCTTGGAGTGAGAATATTAAAGTAGGGGGTGTGGGGGGGCACAGTGGGGCTTGCCCCCCTGCATAAAAGTAGATTTATTTATTTTTTTGTTTTTTGTAACGCACTTTAATGAAAACGCTTTTTCAGTAAAAGTGCTTTTGTTAAAGTGTATTTGGTGATTGTGGATTTGTACTATTGAACGTTCGTTCAATAGTCCTAGATCCGTATATATATATATATATATATATATATATATATATATGGATCTACCTGACTACATCGACAGTTCACAACACCGACAACGACTCAGAAGATCGACAAGTCAGAAGACCGACGGAGGAAAACACCGACGCTGAGAACACTGAGATGGGGAAAGGATGTGTAAGTATGTGGTAGTGACGGCCGTTAGGGTGCGAGTAAGGTAAGTGTGCGATGTTGACGGTGTGTAGGGATAGGGGTGGGATAAGTGAGTTAGGGTTAGGTCACGGGTTAGGTAAGGGTGCGAGTAAGGTAAGTGTGCGATGTTGATGGTCTGTAGGGATAGGGGTGGGATAAGTGAGTTAGGGTTAGGGCGCGGGTTAGGTAAGGGTGCAGTAGTGATATTTTTTGGGTTGGGGTGGGTTAAGTGAGTTAGGGTTAGGGCGCGGGTTAGGTGAGTGTGCGATAGTGACGGACCTTAGGGTTAGGGTTTCGGTTAGGGTTGTAGATAGTTGTGTATGTAAGGGTTAGTGTTGGTTTGTAAGGATTTTGGTGTACTTGTGTTGTGTGTGTGGGTTTTGGACAGGGGATTTGTCTTGTTTGTTGTTATGATGTGTCGAGTGTATGAGGTGTCGTGTTTGTGAACTGTCGATTATGTGGTGTCGGTGAAGTTGTTGTCGGTGTTTTGAACTGTCGATGTAGTCAGGTAGATCCATATATATATATATATATATATATATATATATATATATATATATATATATATATATATATATCTATACTTCACATGACTGAGAACCCAAAATACTGAATTCATTTTACTGAGACAACAATACCTAACTTTAAGAATACTGAAAACTCATTTGACTGAGTCTTATTATACTGTAAGATTGCAATGCTGAATTTCAAAATACTGAATTTTAAGCCATAGAAGTGGTGTGTTTCCCTACACCTGTGACTTGCTTGTGATAAAAAAAAAAACATTACTGTAACTTAAGTGCTGACTGTCAGAATACCAATAGTAGTGTAAGAAGTAGTGTTGTAGTTTTCCTAAATGTGGGTATGTCTGTTTACATTTTTATGGGAAGTATCTGAAGTTATATGATGGATGTTTTGTGCACTACTGGCAGTAGTGGCAGTGTGTACAGTACTGTAAGGTAAGTAAAAGGTATATGCCCTTTTCACCACTGTAGTGGAATCCTGGAGTTAGTATATGTAGTTGAGGGGCTGTGGGGGGTATAGCCTCCACGTAGTTTGGTTTTATATTGTTAACAGGGTAAGTAAGTGTTTTTTAAGTTTTGGAAAGAGTTAGTCATTGGTGTTGTAAGTGGTCATGTCTACAGTTTAAAATTCAGTATTTTGAAATTCAGCATTGCTAGCTTTCAGTATAATGAGACTCAGTCAAATGATTTTTCAGTATTTTGAAAATTAAGTATTGATGTCTCAGTAAAATTAATTTCAGCATTTTGAGTTTTCAGTCATGTGAAGTAGATCTCTTTCTCTCTCACAATATATATATATATATATATATATATATATATATATATATATATATATATATGAAAAGAAAGAGAGAGAGAAAGAAAGAGAGAGAGCGTAGCCAGTATTTACTTTACATGTTGCCCTATTCCTTCTTGGCTGCATTTGAAAGTGCTTAGTAAAGTCTCTGAATTACTTTCAAATAACAATATTTGTTTCCAGTGTTATAGGTTATTTCTCTAAGCAACACACACAGAACACACAGACGGAAGCACACACATACACACACACACACACACACACACACACACACACACACACACACACACACACACACACACACACACACACACACACACACTCACCTCTCAACTTTTTTATTTAAGAATTTTGGACAAAGCCAGAAACAATGGTCCAAAACCTGGAACCATTTTTAAATACTAATTTAATTTGCTAAGAAAGTTTATCGAACAGCATATTTTGTATCAACAATCATTTTCTAAAGATATGCTTTCACTTCATTGATGGCTGATCTGTCATCATTCTATAGATCAAAGTATCACATGTTGCATTGTTTGAGCTTGTGGTTCACTTTACGGGACCTTTTCCCTTTTTCTCCACTGTGGGGCAACCACGGGCTTAGTTTATATAAGTTAGGAGTGTGTTTTTAAATATTTTTCAAATTATGTTTTTCAAAACTGAATTTTTTGGAGAATCATACATCGAATTATAGTTAGTGAGATGTAGGTAAAATATTTTTGATCTGTAACTAATATGAAACTCTAATGTCTGATAATATAGTCTGACTATAATCTTTAATGATTTACAAAAAAAAAAAAAAAAAAAAAAAAAGAATATCTACAATTTTATGAGAAACAGGATAAAAATATGAAGTAAAATTAGGGAACTTCTGCAGGACAAATGACTGATAAGACATGCACAAACAACTGTAACTGAAATTCAAAGACAAGAGCTGTGGCTAATTTTCAAAATGGTCACTGTGGAAAGATCCACATGGCTAATCAGACATGTACACTTAATGAATGGCTGCATAATTAATGAGGAAGCAGTATGCTAATAGGAGAAGTTGTAGTTGGTTACTCAACAAGTAGGTCAGAGCAAATGTAGGGTGTGCGATCAACGTATCTACCATCAAAATAAGGTGAGTAAGCATGAACAAGTCAATATGTACTCACATGGGCAACGTAACACAGCATAGCAGGATCTACTTTTAGCACAAAGATGGTGCATAGCGGTCATCAGATAAACAACTGAAGGTGTCCACAGTAATATTCCAGCCCTGTTCATCACACAAACAGGAAGATATGGGGTGGATATGAAAGTAAGAAAGAAGCGGACCACAAGTAGAGGGAATCAATCAAAGGTAACTGTAAGGAATGAAAGCTGGGGATAGGAATGAAAGTGAGGAAGAACCCCTTTATTTCATATTTGGAAAGTAAAGGCATGGAATAAATGCAGAAAGGCAAATAGCAAGCGAAGACAGACAAATAAAATCAGACAGGCTAGGGTGGTAGACACAAAACCTTGAGTGGGTAGTGAATGGACAGGGACATACAGTAGCTAGACAGATGAAAATGAGAGGGTTGGTGGAAAAAAAAAAACAATACGGAGTATCACACAAGAAATGGGAAACATCAGGATTAAGATAGGGTAGGGTCCAGATGATAGCTGGATACCATGATATTCCAAAGGAAAAAAAATCCATGCAAAACATGACTGTGAAATGTAATAGGTTCATAGGTTCATAGGTAGGTACTAGGCTATCTGCCTGAGGGCATTTTTAATCCTAGCCAGAGTGTGTCGGCTTTCGCTGCCCCATTGATTAATTAACTGATCCTCTGTCAAGCAGAGCCAATGAAGTGATCCCAGGGGTGTATTTTCTGTTACCCATCCACTCGTCAAGGTTTCTCTTGAAGAGTGTTAGTGAGGGGCTCTGCCTGATGTAATTTGGAATTTTGTTTCAAAGCATGGGGAGTTTCTGTGACAGGAATCTATCCCTCCAGTATGTTCTATTTATTGTTGTGGTGAGGTTTAGCTCACTAGAGCATGTGGCTCGCAGTGACCTGGATTTCTTTAGGTGGAGCATGTCCATCAATTCTGAGTTGGACATGGCTTTGTAAGTCAGTAAGAGATCACTTCTGAGTAAGCGATATGCCACTGAGTACAGCCAGAGTTTTTTCAGTCATGCTGCATAGGACATATGTTTGATGCCAGTAATCCTCTTGGTGAGGTACCTTTGTGGTCTTTCCAGCTGTGTCTGGTGAGGTACATCCCAAATGAGCATTGTACTCTATGATGGGTCTAATGAGTGATGAGCAGAGGGGCACTATAACCTCTTTATTTCTAGATGCAAACCCTTTAGTAATTAGATGGGCCACATAGAAGGATTTCCTAACTACTTTGGCAATATGATTGTTAAAGGAGAGATTACTATCTACTTGGGTCCCCAGATCTCTTATTACCTCTTCTGAATTAAGGGGGCTGTCACCTATATGATAATCCCTGGGTGTTTTGTTTTTCCCAAACGGGATGACTATGCATTTTTTGTCATTTAGCTTGAGGTCATGACTTTGAAACAAGGTGTCCATCTCAGTAAGGCCCTTTTGGAGGATGTCCATGTCAGCCAGAGAGTCAATTATGTCTCCCAGTTTGCAGTCATCGGCGAACTTGGTAAGCCATAGTCATCCTGTGTTTGTCTGTACTTCTGAGAAGTATATGCCAACAGGAGGTCTCCCAAGTCCGAGCCTTGTGGGACACAACTAGTGACTGGTTTAGAGTCGGACCTGTAGCCCTTTATTCTTACCGTGTCAATTCTGTCTGTAAATCAGCTGGCAATCCATCTCATGACGTAGGGGTTTATGTTCAGGCTGGTGAGTTTTTCTGTAATACCTGAATGAGGAATGGTGTCGAAAGACTTGGTGAGGTCAAGGTTAGCTGTGTGAACCACCTTTCCCTCGTCTATGGCCTTGGTGACTGTCTTGAAGAAGTCAACCAGGTTTAGTAGTTATGATCTGCCCTTAACAAAGCCGAACTGGGTCAGGTCAAGTGTTTGGAGGTTCCCAGTGTCTTTGTTAATGAGTTCCATAATGATGCGCTCCATAGCCTTGCAGACCAGGCTAGTCAGGCTTATGGGGTGATAGTTACCAGGGTCAGTTATGGCCCCTCCTTTGTGGAGAGGAATAACCATTGCTGTGCACCATATATGCACATAGCCTGTGGAGAGGCTGAGGATGAACAGTGTGTTTAGGTGAGGGGTTAGTTCATTCTGTAATTCTTGCAAGACACAGTTTTTTTTTGGCTTTTGAAAGGGCTGTTTTCACCTGTGCATCTGTGATTTTTGGGACACTACACTTTTCTGGTATTGTTGTGGGCACCTTTGGAGGTGAGAGGGGGGGGGTGAAGTTTGCACTGAATCTATCTGCCAGGATGTTGGCAATATCAGTAGGTTCAGTATATTTTGTGCTATTTTGCACTAGTTCAGTTTATATCTGTGAGTTGCCATTTAGATTATTAACATTGCTAAAGAAGGCTTTGTGGTTATCTTTTGAATCCTTGGCTATTTTTCTTTCAAAGTTAGCCTTAGATGATTTCATGAGGGACTATAGTTTCTTACTTATACTGATCAGGGATGCCTTTCCTTCTTGGGATTTGCTTTTTTCTGAACTAGTTTCCTCCTTCTATTGTATAGCCTGTTTATGGCAGGGGTCCACCAAACTGGTTTCCTTCTCTTAGAGGAGTGAGTCTTGGTTGTGTTAAGGATGGCACGATCCATGCATCCTTGTAGGTGCTCATAGAGTGCATTTGTAAAGGTTTCTGCATCTTGGGCAGCATTATCCTTTAGCGTGGGGGCTGTGAAACTTACCACCTATGTCTTAAGTAAGGTGAAGTTTGCTTTAGAAAAGTTTTTTACTGTGGTTTCCTTAGTTGGGGGGGGGGTGCTGGTGGGGTGTGGACATCCAGAGTGATTAGTTTATGGTCTGATCTAACCAGTGACGGGTTGACCACCAGTGTGGAACACCTGTCGCCCATGTTGGTGATGACCAGGTCTAATATGTTTTCACCTCTGGTAGGGGAGTTTACCAGCTGATCCAGGGAGTTTGAGTTGATGAATTCCAGGAAGCGCTGGGCCTGGGAGTTTGTACTCGAGTAGTTTTCCCAGTGAATGGTAGGGTAATTGAAATTGCCCAATATCAGGGTGTTCGGTAGGACCTTCATGTTTTCCAGTGTTTCCAGAAAGGTAGAGTGATGGTCCTGGGTCATGGAGGGTGATCTGTAGCAGGCTACAATTTGCATTGCAGATTTGCCCAATGTTAGTTGCACATGGATGATCTCAGAGGTATCATGTTGCGCCACTAACCTGGAGGTGTAGGTATCCTTGACGTATATGGATACACCCCCTCCTTTTATGTTTTGGTCTGTGTTCTGTGGCCTAAATGTGTGGTATGAGTTGCAACCTGGTAGTGCTGGGCTTCTCTCTGGAGCCTTGAACCAGGTTACAGTTACTGCACAGATGTCAGCATTCTCCATACTGAGGAGTGCTTCAAGTGCATGCATTTTGAGATTTAAACACCTGGCTTTGAGTAGCATAACCCTCAGTTTTTTGTTAATTGTGCTGTTTACAGAGGTGGGTTTGACTTTTGAGCCTTGCCTAAAAAAGGCACTATGGGGGCAGTAAGAGCCTTGGCCAGTATTCGAAAGCCTAGAGGTGACAGGTGCAAACCATCTCTTGCAAAGCAATGCGGCTTGGTGAGCATGTCGTCCCAGGCTGACAGACACTGTATCCCCTTTGAATGACACCAGAAGCTTAGCCAATTGTTGAAATTGATCATTTTTGTCTTTATACTGAGGTATCATTCTTGGTGAGGGCAGAATGCTACTCAGGGTCAGGGTCATAACAGCCTGGGCTACATGATCAGAGAGCTCTTCCATGTCTCTTTTCATATAGTCCAGGGCGGTACATCTCAGGTCATTCACACCAACATGAACAATGACAGAGTCATATTTGTACTTGTTCTGGAGTGACCTGAGTGCTTGTGTAATGTGGTGGATTCTGGTTCCTGACAGGCAGCTAACAGTAACCTTCTGCTTGTCCAGTCTAGTGAGTGGGACATCAGTGTGCCTGACTTTAGAGTCACCTATTACTAGTGTGTTAGGTATGTTATTTCGCCTTAAGAGCTGTGACTGTGCGGCACACACTGATTTTGTGTTTTATGTGTTGTCTGGTTTGTGACGGGAGGTGAAGGTTATTTGGGTGTCTGCTTTGGAGGACTCTGATTCTTTTGCAGGTTTTCATTTGGATTGTCAGAGTATGATTTTGTGTATTTACATGTATTTTTTGCCAGTGCAGTTTTAGTAGGTCTGTGTGCGGCTGGAGGTGTGGTGCAAGTGTTAACCTTCTCCTCTTGACTGTCTGTTCCAGTCTTGGGTGGAGACACTTTAGCTTCCAGTTTGGCTGTATAATTACATCTCTTACATATGTTAGTGTTTTGTGGTAAGAGGAGAGTGTTGTCTGTGTACATGAGGCAGTTGTAACATTGCCTCAGGATACCCAGATTCATCAGCTGAACCGGAGAGTACACCTGAAATTGCCCTTTTGTCATGCCTGAATAGTAGGGGGAGCTGCTTAGTCGCTTTGTTGGTAAAGGGTGAATAAAGAGCCTTGCCCTGCTGGGCAATCAGTGTCAGGGTATATTAGTGCTTGCTATTATGTCTGAGCAAGTGCTGGGCTGTAAGATGCTTTTTGAGGGCTTAGGTTGAGAGTTAGACTAGTTTCAAGGGAAAAACTGAAGAGGAGACTTAGTGGAGCCAGGAATAATTTAACTGTAGCTAACCGGTGCTGCCCGGTCCGCAAAACCATGCAAACGTGGTTTTTATAGTAGGGAAATGAAAGAGATAGAAATTAGCACAAAACGGCCAATAAACTACTGACTTCTGGGCTGGAACCACTCCTCCAGGGACAGATAGCTTGCTCACAGATCCCCTCTCTCACAGGTGAACAGAGAAACTTCCTTCTATCCAAGTAAGGTATGGGCAACTCAGAAACTAGTATAACAGCCCAGAATTCAGCACTAGCTTGAAAACTGGACTATACTAGCTTAGAAAGGTGGGAAAGAAGGACTTTTTTTTGTTTTCTTTTTGAAAAGATAAGGCAAAAACAGTAAAAAAATACACTTAAAACAGCTTAAAACGACTACAAATGATCAGAAAAGGCTATCACACTTTAGTGTGTAGCTTACAACAATTAAACAAATTATTTAAAGAAAAAAACAACTTTTTAAAAGTGCAGGTAGTCAAATAAGTGCAATATGTGAAAAAACAAGCTTTTAAATCACAATAAACACTGAAAAATCTGTGTTTAGGTGGATACAGCAAGAAAGTACAGAAAACATCACTCCAAAGTCTCTCTTCTAAGCTAGAAGGCTTGTATCAGTTTAAGGCTTTCTAGTGCTACCCAGTAGGTTAGTTACAGGAAAGATGGGAAAAAAAGTGCAGATGTGGTCTTTTAAACCAGAAAGTTGAAAGAGACGGACAAACTGTCCAAATAGTCAATAAACTACAATTTCTGGGCCAAGAACCTCTCTTCTCGTGGTAGACAGGCTACCTAGTGCTTACCACTCCCTCAGATAAGCTAGAAGGTTTTCCTCCAACACAGAAAGTCTTGCGGGGCTCAGAAGCTTACCAACAGTCCTGGATATAGCAACTCTGTATCTGGATTAGGCTAGTTACAGGAAAGATGGGAAACAAGTGCAAATGCAGCTTTTAAACCAGAATGGTGAAAGAGATGGAAAAAAACTGCCAAAACAGCCAGTAGCTACAATTTCTGGGCCAGGAACCACTCCTCGTTTGGTAGATAGGCTACCTAATGCGTACTACTCCCACTGATAAGCTAGAAGGCTTCCCTCCAACACAGAAAGGCTTTAGGGCTCAGAAGCTTATAGAGAGTTCTAGATACAGCAAATCTGTACCTAGACTAGACTAGTTACAGGAAAGCAGGGATCAAGTATAAATGCAGGCTTTTAAGCCAGCAAGTTGAAAGAGATGGAAAACTGCCCAAACAGTCAAATAAACTACAATTTCTGGGCCAAAACTCACTCTTTCCATGGAGGAAAGGCTACCTAGTGCTTACCACTCCCATTGATAAGCTAGAAGGCTTCCCTCAAACACAGAAATGATTGAGGGGGCTCAGAAGCTTACTAACAATCATGGATACAGCAACTCTGTAACCGGACTAGGCTAGTTATAGGAAAGATGGAAAACAGGCACAAGTGCAGCTTTCAAACCAGAAAGTTGAAAGAGATGGAAAAAAAACTGCTCAAACAACCAATAGCTACAATTTCTGGGCCAGGGACCACTCCTCTCATGGTAGATAGGCTACCTGATGCTTACCACTCCCACTGATAAGCTAGAAGGCTTCCCTCCAACACAGAAAGGCTTGGGGGGCTCAGAAGCTTACAAAGAGTCCTGGATACAGCAAATCTGTACTTGGACTAGACTAGTAACAGGAGAGGCAGGAAACGAGTGCAAACACAGGCTTTTAATTCAGAAGGTTGAAAGAGATGGAAAAGCTTCCCAAACAGCAAATAAACTATAATTTCTGGGCCAGAAACCACTCCTCCTGTGATAGATAGATTACCTAGTGCTTACCACACCCACTGATAAGCTAGAAGGCTTCTCTCCAGCACAGAAGGGCTTGGGGGGCTCATAAGCTTACCAACAGTCCTGGATACAGCAAATCTGTACCTGGAATACACTAGTTATAGGAAAGGCGGGGACCAAACGTAAAACGGGCTTTTAACTAGAAAGTAGAAAGAGATGGAAAAACTGCCCAAATGGCCAATGAACTACAATTTCAGGGCCAAAACCCACTCTTCCCATGGTAGATAGGCTACCTAGTGCTTATCACTCCCACTGATAAGCTAGAAGGCTTCCCTCCAACACAGAAAGGCTTGGGGGGCTCAGAAGCTTACCAACAGTCCTGGATACAGCAAATCTGTATCTGGACTTGACTAGTTACAGGAAAGGCAGGAAACAAGCTTAGAATTGTTTTTTTTTTTTTTACAGAAAAGCAACTAAAACAGCAGTAAATACAATTCAAATTACAGTGCAGGCCAGCACACCTGAGTGTGTAGCAACACTACTGCAAATACAGTTCAAATAAATGCAATTAAATTAACAAATAACTAAAAAACAAGTGCAGAAGGCAATAAATTAGAAGGCTACTAACAAGCTGTAATAAGTGCATTGTAAGAGTGACTGAACAGATAGCATGCAGAAGAGCAACTAAGACAGTTACAGTAAGAGCAGCTGAATAAAAAAAAAAAAGGGAGGGCTAAATCTCTGTGCTATTATAGTTACCTAATAGCCTGACTAGGTGTTCAGTATGCTCCCCTGCCTGGAATTCCAGCAGCCTACCTACTTATTTACTTACTTCTAACTTCAGTTCCCTTTCTCCCTCACCTCAACCCAGTTAGAGATCTCCCTCGGTGGATTCACAGGTGCTCTTCCCCATTTGTTCCTACTATTCTCAATTCCCTACTCCATTGTACTCTTTCTCTCTCTTAGATTATACAAACCCTACCTTCACTTTGTTCTTCTCTCAATACTTGATTCTAAACTTTGTAGTCCTCTCTATTCTGCTTAATCCCCTGTCCCCAGTACTTACCTTCTGCATTTCAAAAGCCCACTGATAGGTTCCTGCTCTCTTCCTGCTCTCTTCCTGCCTTCCTGGCTCTGCCCGCTCCGTTTGCCCTGTGGGCTCACTCCGCTCCCCTACCCTACCCCCAATTCCCACCCACCCCCAGGACATCTACATTTATTCCCCCTATCTCTCCCTCCCCCCTTCTCCCACCAATCCAAACTCTCCCTGACCATCCCTTCCTCTCTCTAACCACTCCCCCTATTTCTGTTCAAACTCCCCTTCTCCTCCACTTACTTACCAACCTCTACCATCATGATGTCCCCTCCTCCCAAAATCCTTCCACTGTCTTGCTTCCTTCTCCTACTTATATCTCTATACCACATCACTTGCTATATTCATGTCCACCTACTCCCTCCTCCTCCTCCTCCTACTCAGCAACACAACCCTATCTCTCATTACCACAACGTATCCGCCTCATTAATTCCTTACTACCCAATCCTCTTCATGAAAATTAAACATTTCCCAACTGCAAATGTAAACCTTAAATATAAACCACACATCTACCTGCCCCTTCCATCAAAATATAAAACTAATAAACACCTCCCCCATGCAACTATCATTCACTTAGCAGGAGATATTCACCCCAACCCAGGTCCTACATTCCATCCAAAAAATTCTCCCAACAAATATAAGACATCCTCCAACAAACAACTCAAGTTCCTCACCATCAATACCCAAAGCATAAAAAATAAACTATCCCTCTTCCATGCCTGGCTCAACCATAACTCCCCTGATATAGCAGCTATAACTGAAACCTGGCTAAAACCTCATATTAATGACTCTGAATTCCTACCCCCAGGATTCCATTCTCTACGGTCCGATCGACCTAATAAAAGAGGTGGTGGTGTTGCTCTAATCTACTCCAACCTCTTGTCTATTACTCCCTACCCAAACCCTATTCCATCATTTAATAACACTGAACTGGTTATCGGCCTTCTAAATATGAACAGCCATAAAAGTATCTGCATCATCTGTCTCTACATCCCTCCAGGCAACAATACTAATACTCTAGAAGACATCCTCTCCTGGACTTCTTCTAATATTAATCTAGAAACCTTCATTTTGGGTGATGTAAATATTGATTGGGGCAAAATCTCTAACCAAAATCCCTCAATAACCATTAACCTATTTAATTTCTCCCAACTCATTAACTCCATAACCAGACCAAACAAAGCAAATCCTCCTGGATCCATACTTGACTGGATTCTCGTATCTCATCCAAATAAAGTTATAAAATCTGACACTTCTCCAGACCCCTTAGGAGACCACCTCCCTGCCTATGCTATACGAGCTACCTCCTCCCCTCCCCACTCCCACCACTACACTCATACTCGGAACCTCTCTAACTTTAACCCTACTTCCTTCTCTGACTCACTTAAACTCTCCAACTGGAAACCTCTAAAACTATTACCACTAGATGAAGCCGTCCACTACTTTAATTCAACATTCCTAGCCATCCTTAACTCACAAGCCCCAACTAGACTTATAAGAGTTAAAGCTAAAACATCCCCTTGGCTCACCAAAAATACAAAAAAAGTTAATGCTCCAAAGAGACAAAACCTGGAAAACTTACCATAAACACAAACAACCTGAAATACTTCTTAAATATAAGCAGTTAAGAAACCTAACCAAAAACAAATCATTAAAGACAAGATTTGTTTTATATATATATATATATATATATATATATATATATATATATATATATATATATATATAGATAGATATATACATACATATATATATATATATATATATTTTTTTTTTGTTTTGTTTTGTTTTTTTTGAGGGAGGGAACCGAGCACAGGATTAAGAGGCTACAGGGGTTGTCCTTCCCAAATGCTCTCTTTGTACACAGTAGGAGTGCCTGAAATCAGAATATGATCTCACTGCACTCAGTTGAGTGAGCAAATGAGATGGGCCCAGAAGGAGTATCCAAATACAAATCTACAAGTGGGGTGGGCAGTTTCCAAGCCACCAACATTAACACCAAAACAAGAACAGGGAGGGTAGGTGGGGAACTAACTGTAGAGAGACAGCCACAACTTCAGTTGAGTTAATATTCAGTGAAAAACACAAATAAATAAATTAAATACTGTAGTATATGAAAAAGAGAAGATAAAAGTGTACTTAAATTCACTTATACGTCCAGTTGATTTCAGGTAAATGTTAGCCGGCCAAAGCTCTGATATTAAGTAGGTAATGTTATGGGCCAGTTGTTCCCCTGGTGGCTGTAAAGGTGGGTTTTGATATCTGCACAGCTTCACATGCAAGAGGGGAAGATGTTCCATATGTGCTGAGGCAGGGATTCAGCTATTTCCTCAACTCAGTTGCAACTGGCCTCTACAACTGACTTTAGAAAATCAAGGAAGATCTGCTCTTTAACACTGTCAGATGAACCCTCAGTCTCTTATTTGAGAAACATTCATGGAATGCTTTTAGGTCATGTTCATTAAGAGAGCCATCATCCCCTTTTGACAGGCAGTTCTTGAATCCACTGATAATCCAGTGAGAGAAGCTTTGGCTGGAGTAGACTGAGGTGAGTATGGTCTCACTTTCTCCTCTTCTACAACTGGACCTGCAGAAGAACAACAGAATGAATGTACTCCTAATTATACATATCTAGGCTAAGAAACAACTGTTGAATAGTCTGCACACATACAGTAAAGCATATTACACATCTTGGCATGTGGTGCTCTTTATGGGTGACTTTTGCATGGTCTATAAGTTTCAGATGGGGCTTTTCAACTAAGCTTCTATGGTATAACTGACATCACCAGCAACACACAATGTACTATATGTAGGTGGTTCCCTGTTTGCAAGGTACCTGTATTTATAGATTGACAGTGACTGTATGGACACTTATGAACTCATGGACCATGTGTGTACCCTGCTCACAGGAAAATTTAGTGTAAATCAAATATGTGTCAGATGTATGAACTAGAGGAATTTCTTAATTGGCAGATGGACACATTATACATAATATCCAGTAAATTAGAGAATTGATCCAGTAAATTAGAGAAATGGTCACCATTAAAATATCTTCCACTCAATGAAGCCGTAGAATACTTTAACACTACATTCCTAACAATCCTGAATCATCACGCCCCATCACGCTCAGTTAGAAATAAAACTAAACCAGCACCTTGACTCACCAATAATACTAGGCAAAAAATCCTTCTTAGAAATAAATCCTGGGAAAAATGGCGTGCTACTAAAAGTCCTTCAGATCACCAAACCTTTAAATATCATAGAAATAATACCAAAAAAGCCATTCTATCAGAGAAAAAGAACTTCTTCCTTCAAACACAACAGACCTACCACAACGCACCTTAAAAATTTTGGACCAGCATTAACACACTCCTTTACTCAGGTCAATCAATCACTCCCAACCCACTTGGCTTTAACCCTGACAACCCCTTACAAACAGCTAATGCCTTTAATTCTTTTTTCACTGATGCTATCAAAAATCTTGCTAGCCATCTTTCTCCCGATACCTCAAATCTTTCTACTTCAACCACTATCCCACCTCCTCCATTTTATTTTCAACCAGTGTCTACTTCCTTTATTTGTTCCCTTCTCCTAAAATTAAAACCTACCACCCCCTCAGCTGACCCACTCCCTGCCGAATTCTTGCAAAAAGGAGCTAAAGCCATCGCTTTCCCCATTTCTATACTGATCAGTAGAACCATAAATGAAGGAACTATCCCATCTATCTGGAAAATTTCCCATATCATTCCACGACATAAAGGGGGACACTCCAATGACTATTCTAACTTCCGCCCAATAGCTCTGCTATCTCCCCTTGCAAAAATAATGGAAAAATGTATCCATAAGCAACTACTCTCACACCTTCTCAACTATGACTTACTTGCCAACTGCCAGCATGGTTTCTGACCTTTCCACAGTACCACCACTGCCCTGCTATCCTTCTCAGACACCATCAACAATAACCGTAACAATAATATTCTTTCCTCAGCAGTCTTTATTGACTTATTGAAAGCCTTCAACATGGTTAATCACCAACTTCTCCTGCACATACTGAAATCCCTTTCACTTGATCCCCTAACCATGAATTGGTTTAAATCTTATCTTGAAAACCGCCAGCAGGCTGTATTGTGGCAAAATAAACTGTGATAATCTACCCATCTCCCTCGGTGTTCCTCAGGGATCCATTCTAGGTCCACTCCTTTTCTCCATTTATATTAATGACCTACAAGCAGCAATACCACACACCACCTATATTCAATATGCAGATGACTCTACCATTATCTGTACAGGCTCCTCTGAAACTGAACTTAAAACTCTAACCCAAAAAGCTTTCAATGCTGTAGAACAATGGTTCTTAAAGCACTGCCTCCTTCTTAACCCCAAAAAAACTAAACTCTTACTTTTCACACCAGCCCGAAAATCCACCCCCATACATCTCACACTTATATCAAATGACGGCACCATCATTTGTCCCGACCTAACCACTAAACTCTTAGGAATAACAATTGACAACAACCTCAACTTTGATACCCATATAAACAACACAATAAAATCAGTGAACAAAAAACTGGGATCCCTTTACAGAATTAAGCCCTTTCTTACTCCAGTACCTAGGACTGTTACAGCCAGAACCCACTTAATCTCAACTCTATTCTATGCCTCCCCCATATATACTAACCTTTCTAAAAACAACCTCAACAAACTGGCCACATCCTATAATAATATTGCTAGATTTGCCACAGGCTCCCCTTTCAAAACTCATCACTGTCTGAATCTAAAACAACTAGACTGGTTAGAATTTCACAATCAGCTTAAATTTCTACAGCTCCCCATAGTTCACAAGGCCCTGTATAAACCCACCCACGCCCCGATACTCTCCACCCTCATTACTCCTTATAATAATAATAAAAAGAACCTACGCTCCTCAGATAAACTACTTATTAATACTTCAAGATCCACTCACTCAGCAGGCAACTCCCTATACTCTAACTCTGTAGGAAAGCTATGGAATGTACTACCCACTGAACTAACATCACAAAGTTCTCTTTCACTCTTTAAAAAGAATCTAAAGCTATTCCTAAAGAAACACTGGCTATGCTCCTGTACTAAGCCTGACTAACCTCTCTCTTTCTGAACTACAACTACTCCTTACTCTAAAATGTTTTTCCTAAACAAACATAATACCATGTTATCATAAAGAATATGTACGTTTACATGGATATTGTATCTTATGTACAATACCCTTGATTCCTACTGCAAATTCCATTCCTGCTAAGACTAATTATTTTGTAAAAAAAAAAAATATATATTATTTTGTAACAACTGCTTTATGTAATAACTTTTTTTTTTTCTTTTTGCACATTTTATCAGCTACTATTTTTATCTGTTATTACTCTTAAAGTATGTATGTATTATTATTATTTATATTTTTTATTTTTGGAGCTTTTCTCCCCGGGCCTCTACTGAAAATGGACATGCATCCAGCTAGACTAGCCCGGTCAATAAATGTAAAATAAAATAAATAAATAAATAAACTGTAGATAAGGGAGCCTATACACTTCCTGTTCACATATCTCAGTTTGTCTGGATCAAAAGGTGTATTCATGCAGTCTGAAAAAGTTGATTAACTTCTTTGCAATCCTGGGGAGACAGACAGGCTCCTTTGCATGCTGCAAAATAATGTCAAGGAATCAAGTTTAGTATTTGTTAGGCTGATTCATGTGATATTCCTAATTTGTCAGCAGTAAGTACATAAGATAATTAAAACTATACATGCATTAGAATCCACAAGAATGGACATACCATGCCCCCCAATTCTGCTTGTGGGTGACACAATTCAGCAATGTCCCTTACAGTCTTTTGTCCACACAGAAATGGCCCACAATATATTGCTCACATACCTGGATGCATACCAGATGCTGTCTGTACCTCTTCCAGAGGTGTGGATGGCAGCAACATACAGTAATGCAGGCAGTAATTCTGTTAGTGTAAGTTAACATGTGCTGTCAAGTTACAGCTGCTGCTAATCTAAGCATCACTGCACTCATAACATTTCTCATATTGGTAGGAGCGATGGTATTGTGAATCCATTTTATATGTTTCTGAATCAGACCTCCATTTTTGTGTCATCATTTGCATACATCATCTGGCTTGATCACATGATGTTTCTCATTTTCATGTCATTAAAAACTCATTAGCAGCTAATGCCTGCTGCTTTATTTTGTTACAGGTAAAATCATAATATCACTATCTTTGAATCACCCACACATTATGCGTTGCTAGAACATATGTATAATTTGTGATGTGCAATACAATGTGTTACTTTCTCCAAATCTTTTGGGTTTTTAATACCATGATGGGAATGAACCCCATTCCTAAGTGAAAGTATGATTAACGTTCATGAAATTAGTATTGTTTCAGTTTTTGATGTCAGCTAGAAGTGCTCTTCGCAGCACCCGCAATGTGTCCAGTAAAGACTCTTTCTGCAATTCGTATGGAGTTAGACGTATTGGTAACATATCTAAATATGACTAGATTCTTTTTATAAGACCCTTTGCTCCTACTACTATTGGAACTGCCTAGGTATCTTTCTTCCACATCGCTCTCATTTCTGCCTGCAAATCCTTGTATTTTATGACTTTGTGTCTCTCTGTACGCAAGACACTTTAGTCACTGGGTGTAGCAATTTCAATAATCAATGCTACTTTTGTCTTGTTTATATGGACCACTATATCTGGTTTTCTCACATCTATCTTTTGAACTGTTGGTAATGGATGATCCCATGTGATGTAGACTTCATCATTTTCTATTATGCTTTGCGGTTCATGTTTCCAGTGTTTCTCAGCTACTTCAGTATTATAATGTTTGCACAATCCCCAGTGCAACAATCTTGCCACATTATTATGCCTTTCAGTATACAGTCCTTCTGCCATTAGTATGGCACAGCCAGCAACAAGTTATGCAACTGTTTCCAATTCTGTTTAACAAAACCTACATTTGTCTGTTTCTCCCACATGTTCACGGGACAAACCAATGTGAACATAGTCCATTATCTTGGGCCACAAATATTAACCTTTCATCTTTTTGGTTTGAATTCACCTCTCCTTAACCATTCCTGCATTTGATCCTGATCAACATCAGGTTGTTCCAGGAGTTTTTTATACTTGCAACTATATTTATTAATTTTCCACATTTCTTGCCTTCTCATCTGATCTTTCACCTTATAGTTTTTCTTTTGTTTTTTGGCACATTCATTTGCTGCCTGATTTTTATCTACTTCTGGTTTGATTTCCATTCCCGCTTGATGCCGATATGCTTCTGCTAGACTAAGAAGGGAAGTCATCTTTGATTTATTCTCCTCATGTTTCAAAACTTTCACTATGTTTGGGTCTTATGAGGTCAGAAGATATGTATGCAGTCCACCAATTGCAGATCTAAACATGTAATCAGTTTCAAAGAGGCCCATACATCCTTCGGAATGGGGAATATATAATCTTGGTATGCACTGATTTTTATAAATCATTTGATGAGCATGAAGCATCCTTGTTTTCCTGTCTAGTCTGTCTGACAACTTTTGGCCCTACTCAGTCACTCCAAAACTGTAAGTTAGGACAGGAAGAGCAAATTAGCTTGAACTTTGTTCTTAGATGTCAACACTGTTTTCAGGATTAATTTAAGTCTTCTAAAATATTCCTTACTGAGTTTTATTTGCATTTGTTCATCTTTTATTGTTGATCCTTCATCAGTTCCCAAACATATATACACTCCCTCTTGCTTAAGTTCTTTTATATCACATTCTTATCCCAAACTGATGTTTTCTTGGGGCTGCAGCTTTCCTGCTTTAAATGTTGATTTTGCACATTTATCAAGATCAAATTACATTCTTATATAATCTGAAAAAGTTTTGACAACTTGCAGTTGTTCTTTCAGTTCCTCATATGATGAGTTATACAGTTTTAAATCATCAAAAAATAGAAGATAAGAAGATTTTACACTTGGCTGTTTTCTGGCAGCCAAATTATAGTCATGACCTAATCTGTTAAGCCGACAACTTAATGGGTTAAGGGCAAGACAAAACAGCAGCAGTAACAGAGACACACCCAAGAATATCCCCCATTGAATTTTTATACCTCAAATAATAATTTGTACTTTATCATGGCTTAACTGCAAAGTGGTTTGCCACTATTTCATGGTCACTGTGATGTAGTTTATCAGTGTGTGGTATAGCCTATACATTTTTAAGCACTCTTTTATCCATGAATGTGGGCTACTGTCAAATGCTTTTTTGTAGTCTGTCCATGCCATATTTAAATTATTCCCCTTTTTACAGTTCTCCACTATGACTTTATTAAAAAACAAATGATCCTTTGTTCCATATGATGTTTTTTTATTGCCCTTTTGTTCTAGTGCCATAACTGAGTTTTCTTCTAAATGACTATAAACTCTGATGGCTTCAATTCCAGTGTATAGTTTATACATCACTGGAAGGCAAGTTATTGGTCTATAATTTTTAGGGTAGGTTCATTCTTAAGTAGGAGCATTGTTTTTCCTGTTTTTAGCCAGGCTGGTGCTTGTTCAGAGTGTGCATATAAATAGTTCTTACTCATGGCTAAATCCACATACAAAGATGTTAATACTTTTAGCCAGAAGTTAGGTGCTGCATCTGGGCCTGGGGTTTTCCAAATAGACATTTTCCTTAACTTTGCTTCAATCTCTCTAGCGGTTACTTCTTCCCATTTTATATCCTGTACATTTGGACTTATTATTATTTCTTTTACTTTTTCTATCCATTTAGCATCTTTGTTATGTTCCACATGATCTTCATAAATACTTCTCCAAAATGTATCTATTTCTTCTTTTTGTGTGGTCTTTCAATTCCTTTTATCGTGTTTCCTAATTCTCTATAAAACTTTTCTGGGTCATCAATAAATTGCTTATTTTGTCATTTTCCTTTATATTTATGTCTGTATCTTCCAAGTTTTTCTGCCTGTGCTGATATTTTTAGTTTATTATTTGTGATAATGCATGCGCCTCACAGCAAGAGGTTCTCTGGTTCGATTCTCGGCTGGGGTGCCTTCTGTGCGGAGTCTGCATGTCCTCCCTGTGGTCGCGTGGGTTTCCTCCGGGTGCTCCGGTTTCCTCCCACATCCCAAAGACATGCAGTAGGTGGATTGGACACTCTAAATTGGCCCTAGGTATGAGTGTGTGCATGTATGTGCCTTCTGTGAAAGGTTGGGTGCCAGGCTGGCAACTTGACACTGTAAAACTCCACTGCCAATCATGAGCGGACAGATGATCCGCTGTGGCGAGCCCTAACCAGGAGAAAGCCGAAAGAAGAAGAAGAATTTATGATAATGCATGATAAATCCTGATCTGTTATAATAGTATGCATTGCTTTTATCACATCTTTCTGAGTATTTTTGTTTATCTGTTCCCAATTCTATACACTTCTAACAGTCACATTTGTCTTAATTGCTTTATAGTTTTCTCTATTCAATACTTCCATGATGGCATTTGATTTGTCTCTGTCCTTTCCCTGTGTTCTTGTGGTAGGCCTTTATCTGTTATTAATTTGGCTGCACAGTAATGTATCCTATTTACTTCTGTTATATTGCATAAATCTCTATGGACAGTCCTAATTACTGTGTTCATTTGTTTTATCAAACTTTTAACTTTTTGAATTTTATTGATCTTATGTAGTCTGTTTATTTCATTGAGCTTAATATGTTTGTGTATCTCTATTAAATCAAGTAACTCTTCTCTTAGATCATTTTCTTCTAAACTGAGGGACAACTTTTTTCACCATTTCCTGCAGGCATTCTATACAGAGTTCAAGAGCTTCTTCCTGTGCCACATTTTCTTCAGTTTCACCTTGTGCCATCCATTTTTCTTTCATATGGGAACTCATTGGCCTATCACTCTACAGCATTGACTCTCAGAGTTGCCACAGTTTCCTGTTCTTTCCCTTGCTTTATAGCTCCAACTGAACCTTTGTACTTATTTTCTGTGGAAGGCTCCAAAGTATCGTCATATGTCACCTGATTAGATGCTTCCTGCTTCACTGGTTTCTCCTTAATTTGGGTGTCTATTGTTCTATCCTATTGTGTTGTTATCTGACTTAAATTTTCTACACTAAATCCTTCACTTTGCAGGTAATCCATAACTTCAGTGCCTATTTCTTTAACTTTTCCATTGCTAATCCACTTTTATACTTTTCATCTTTGTTTTCATATTTTTGTATTGTAAAATTTCCCATAAATGGATGTCTTTGCCTGTATTTGTCTTCAAATATATTTGGTGCTGTTCTTTTTGCATTGATTAGTTTTGTTTTCTCCTTTGCATAAATATTGCAAGATATTAAATCTCTTTCTCTTTCCTGTGTCCATATTTCTTCTTCAGATGTCTCCTGCTCATCTTGTTTCTCCTTACTTTGGGGATTAGTTGTTCCATCATGCTGTGATATGACCTGTGTTAGAACCACAAAATCCACCAAGAAAAGCACTAGAGAAACTGAGAAAGTTCTTTTTAGCGTAGTTAAAATTTAATGTTCGCTATTTGTCCCAAAGACTTCATCAGAAATGATAAAATGCACTTCCACATCACTTTTAAACCATTCAAAAACATTTGACCAATCAGATCATCTCATTAACAAGTCAATTAAATGCATAAAAACATTTAAAGGCATGCTACAAAAAATGTACAACTTAAAGTGCCCACACAGTTAACACAGTTTTAAACACAAGGGCATTCACCCCTGTATATTCACTTTAGTAATTTTCCTATTTTTTAAGAAACATTTTAGTTCGCCATATCATTCAGACCAGGGGATAAATAAGAAGCAAGTTTAATTTGCCATTCTGCCTCTCTTTGTTCAACCTAATTTCTAAAATTCCCTCCCCTAAGGTCATGCTTAACAACTTCTACTATAGAAAAATAAATTTTTTTCCAGTTAGAACATGTCAAATAATCCTTAAAAAAAATCATTATTACTGTTTTTTGTTTTTATAGCATGCAAGTGCTCAAATACCTGTTTCCTTAGACTCTCGGTGAACATGCTAACATAAAATCTTGGGCATGTTAAACACATTGCAAGATACACTATCTGTGTAATAATGCCCTTTTTAAGCATTTTTTGACATGTTCTAACTGGAAGAAATTTACTTTCTTAAAAAATAGGAAAATTACTAAAGTGAATATACAGGGGTGAATGCCCTTGTGTTTTAAACTGTGTTAACTGTGTGGACACTTTGAGTTGTACATTTTTTGTAGCATGCCTTTAAATATTTTTATGTATTTAAGTGACTTGTTAATGAGATGATCTGATTGGTCAAATGTTTTTGAATGGTTTAAAAGTGATTTGAAAGTGCATTTTATCATTTCTGATGAAGTCTTTTGGACAAATAGCGAACATTACATTTTAACTATGCTAAAAAAGAACTTTCTCTGTTTCCCTAGTGTTTTTCTTGGTGGGTTTTGCGGTTTTTGTACTGTGGACATCTGGGCCTGCTTGTGTGCTGCTTTTCTCTTTTTAATGACCTGTTTTAGACTTTCTACAATGAATCCTTTACTTTGAAAATATTCCATAACTTCAGCATCTATTTTTTTAACTTCTACTTCACTAATCTTCTGTTCTACATTCTCTCTTTGTGATCTTATTTTTCTATTGTGAAATTTTCCTTTGCCTATATTTCTCTTCAAATATCTTTGGGGCTGCATTTTCTGAGTTGATTAATTTGGTTTTCTTCTTTGCATAAATGTTGCACCATATCAGATCTTTCTTTCTTTCTCATATCCATATTTCTTTTTTATACCGTTCAAACATCTCTAAGTTTTGTTCTTTAGATTTTCACACTTCCTCAGTTGCTTCTTTTTCCAAATGGCACAAGGTTTATTGGTCTAAATAGTGTTTTTCATGGATCTGTTGTATTAATGAACATACATTTTTATTTGATGCTTCTGACAGTTTTTCTTGTGGAAGTATTTTTCTTTCCTCTAATTTCTTTTTTAATCTTTCCATATATCTTTTGTCTGGAAATTCTGGGCTTCTTGTATAATAGTAACAATACATAATTTCTTTGTTATCCTCAATAGTCCACTCTGTCATCTGTATGGCTCTTTTTTGCCTATCCATTTTTGTGATTTTTGTGAACTACAATACACTGCCTATGGATATGATCTTATGACTTGTATGACCTTTCAAAACAGAAAACTGTTTCTCTCTGTTCTGGAGAGTAGCCACAAGTCAAGAAGACTGGTTTTGCAAAGTTCCCCTGATTGAAACAAGATTCTGTAAATCTTATCTCACCCAAATGACTCGATGTGTCTGCATTTGGGAAGCTTGTTCAAAATGCTGAATTAAAAGCTCCATCTTAAGTAAAAATATTTCAAAATGCAGTTTTGATTGATATTTGCTGATGCAGTTTGTTCTATTTTTTGCACCAAATTATGCACAAAATAACTTTAGTATTAAACTATTTTGCATTATTATTATTATTATTATTATTATTATTATTATTATTATTATTATTATTACTACCACGACTCAGGAGGACACAAAAATCTGTAGATAATTTTACTTTGGTGATACCATTTGTAGTTTAAAAAAAAATTAGCACATACTCATGCATGGGAATTATTAAGAAAGCAGTGGTGGCAGGGGCATGGCAAAGATGGCAAGCAGTTAGCAGGACAGGAATTTTTCTCTGCTTCTCCTATACATTTTTGACAGGATTAAATTGTTATATTCATCAAAAATCATTCAAGTAACCTGGAATATCATGTTGGAAACTTCTTGGGACATTTTGCTGGAAAAATAATTTACATTTCAAATATTTTCCTGTTAAAACTTCAAGATAACTATTTACCAAAGGAAGATGAACCACTCTGATGAAGTTTCACAAGAAAATTCAGTGAAGAAAGAGTTACAGTCTATCCTGAAAACTAGATAAATTGGACTCCAAAATCAAGAAAATAAAAGAAGATTCTACAAAACAGATTGAATTAATCATGGAAGTAGTGAAACAACAGAAATTCCAGATATCTGCTATGGAAGATTCTATCACTGACATAGACAGCAGACTTACAGAAGAAGAACATAACATTGATTTTATTCTTCAGCCAAACAAGTTCTTGGAAAAAAAAACTGATGACCTGGAGAATAGAGTGAGGAGGAACAAGATCCAGATTTATGGAGTCACTGAACAACTAGAAGGTGATAGCATGGCAAACTTCTTATCCACTTGGATCCCTAAAACATTACACCTTCCTGAAGCCCTATCATTTGGCATAGAGAGAGATCATAGATCTTTGTAGTGACACCAAGCAAAAAAACTCTCAAATTCTAGATCTATATTACTCAAATTTATTTCTAGTCAAGAGAAGGATCTAGTTTTGAAAACAGCCTGGTCTGCTTCACCCATAAACTTTGTGATTCTTTCATTAGATTTGATAATAACTATTCCTCTCTGATGGTTTTAAAAATAAAAGCTTGTATTCCTCTGTTAAAAATCACTGAAGAAAGTCGGAACAAAAACTTACCTAATCTACCATCCAAAACTAAAATTATTCTTGTCAGAGGGAAAACATTTGATTCCTTAGAAGATGTAGTTTCATTCATCCAGAAAAATAATTTACTTACAATTCTACTGATGATATGCATCTGAGGGTATCTTTAAAAAGACAGGCTACAAAGGATGATTTGACAGTTAAAGAGATTGTCAATGATCTGTATTTTGTACATTGCGTTCTCTATGTATGGCATAGCTTGCCTGCCTCCTCTTATTTATAAAGCAAGTCTCTTTTATCACTGAAGTTAAATATAGGAGCCAAAGAAGTGCTTTTGATAAACTGCCTTTTTTGGCATTTGTAAGGAACTAAACTGCTTTAAAATATGTCCTGTTTCTTCCAATATTATTTGGTACTATTGTCTTAAAGTGAGTATGAGAAATGTACCATCCTTATAGCTCTCAACCTCTTAGCACAAAAAATCTGGACAAAGCCAAAAGTAATGGGGGAAACCTCAAAATAGGGACAAATTTTAAATATTGCTCTTATTTATAAAGTTGCTAGAATAACAGGTCTTGTGTTACAATGCAGATTCTGAAAAAATAATGTTTGAAACATAAATGTTGGTCATTATTTAATGAGTTCATGCCTCACTGATTTGCCACAAATATACACAAAACCACAAATTTTATAAGGAACAGACCAAAAATATGAGGTGAAAATCTGGACAGTTGAAAGGTACATCATGTTTCATTTTTTTAATACCTTAAGAATCAGGGACAAACAACCCAAATCAGAAATGTCTTTTTTTTAAATATAGGTTATTCTTGTTTATTCAGCTACAGTTCACTCTTTTACAGGATAGACTTGGCAGTGATCTTCATTCTACTTGTTTTATGCAAAAACATTTTTTTTTTCATGGCAAAGCTTTATGAGAGACCTACAACCCATTAATCTATTTCCAGTAATTACCCTTAGGTCACCAATGGTGAACAACCTGGACCTGCAGGCAGAGCTATTCCCTGTTAGGTCTGGGTGTTGTAAATCATGCAGCAATTGGCTGCAACTTGAGAAGGAGGTGGGGATTGAGCCAGGAAGAGGCCTATAAAGGTCTCGGCTGTACAGCATTTTTTTATTAGCTATAGCAACTAGAAGCATACTGGGTACCCTTTGTATTTTCCTTCTTACAGCCAGAGCCAGCAAGCTAGCAAACCAACCAACTAGCAACTCCTGCAGCCTGGAAGCTAACCAGCCAGCCACTCAGCTACTCCAGCAGGCAGGGAGGAAGTCAGTCAATCAGCTACTCCAGCTGGCAGCCACTCAGCTACTCCAGTAGGCATGAAGGAAGCCAGCCAGCCACTCCAATAGGCAGGAAGCCAGCCAGCTAGCCAGCCACTCCAGCAGGCAGGAAGTCAGCCAGCCACTCCAGCAGGCAGGAAGCCAGCCATTCCAGGAGGAAAGCCAGCTAGCCCAACAAAGACTGTGATTGTAGTGGTAAGTAAGTACAAATAGTATTTTAATGCTTTAGCTCTTTAAAATGGGAATATTGTATTTTATTTCAATTTAACTTTTTAATGTTTAGAAGTAAATGTGGTGCACCGTACAGTATTTAAATATGTGTAGTGGTTATTTTTTGAGATTTTCAAGTATTAGTCTTTAAATGTATAAAAAGGGTGGTGTGTGTATGTGTGTGTGTGTGTGTGTGTGTGTGTGTGTGTGTGTGTGTGTGTGTGTGTGTGTGTGTGTGTGTCTAATTTAATTTGTAATTGTTGTGGCTGTTTTGGGATTTGTTTTGGAAGCATTCATTTTTAATGGCTAAAATGTGTGTATACAAGTTTTTTTTATTTCTGGTGCAGGCAATTTTCAGGGATAAATGTAGTATGATATATTTCTATTGTAACTGTGGCTTTTTCAGGATATTTTGCATTTAGAGATAGAAATGTTTCAGGACAGTTTGCACTTTTTTGTGTGGAAACGTGTTTAGTTTATTTTTTTAATGCTGCCTTCAAGATGTTAAGATGTACTCCTTTAGGCATTTTTATAGGGTTAGTTCTTACAAGTCATCACTAAACAACTTTTAAAAGTAAAAATATGAATGTGTGTTTAACTCTTCATTTTTTGAGGGAAAATGTTCATAGGTAAATGTAGTGCATTTGGGATTTTACCAGGTACATGTTGTCATAGATGTTTCAAGATAGTTTGCGTTTATAAGTTGAAATGTGTGTATTTTATTTTTTTGCTGTCTTTAATAACTGTACAATGTACTGCTTTGATTATAATGTGAATATGGCCATGCTGCTGTTACTTGGGCCTGTTCTTTATTGTAGCATTGTACTGGGTAAATTGCTGTTATAGGTTTATTTTTCTTATTAATTGCTGTGTTTGGAGGCAAATGGGGTCCATGGGGTCTGCTGTGCATTGTAATTTATTTTATACTAGCTATTAAGTGTCTTTCAAGAATTACTATTAAAAAAGAAAATGTTTGCTTAATAGTATTTTTTTTTGAAGGAGGCATGTTCAGAAGTTAATGGCAACATGGTACATTTGGAATTGTGCTAAAACATGTCAATATTGTTTTAGGATAGTTTGCTTTTATAAGTGGAAGTGTATGTATTTTGTTTTTAATGCTGTCTTCAAAAAATTTAAAATGTACTGCTTTGATTATAATGTGATTATGACCAATGTTGTTGTTGGGCTTGTTTTTTATTTTTTATTTCATCATTCTTCTGGGTAAATTAGTGCTATAGATTTATTTCTTTTTATGTAATTGCTGTTTTCAGAGGTAAATGGCACCTATGGGGTCTGCTATGCATTCTAATTTATTTTACAGTGGCTTTTTAGTGATGATTTGTAAGAAGTAATTTAATGTAAAAATGACGGGATGGGGACATGTTCATTGGTAAACATAATGCATTTGGTGTTCTACAAGCTGTGTTAATGTCAAGTTTTCAATGGCCAAAATGCCTCCCCATTATGTAATTTACTATTCTACCTTTTGAAATGGTTTGTAATGTTAGTTTTCTTCTGCTCCATTCCCCAGGTCTTCAATGAATCTGTCAAAGAACTTCTTTACTAACTACTTCATCTTTCAGGTGTCAATGTTTTTCAAACCATGTATTTTAAATGCCAGTATTTTTAACCAGTTCTTTCAAATGTCAGTGTTTCTAGATAGTTCTTTCACATGCCAGTGTTTCTAGCTGGTTCACTTGCATGCCGTTATATTACTGCATTCTACTAACACAGTTTTGTTAAATGTGCTGAATATCAGGAAGTACAAACTCAAGAATGAAAGGAACAGCTTCATCACAGTCTACCTCCAACAAGAGAATATTCAAGTGGCAGGATGTTTGGAAAATGGAATTTGACTGGCTTGAGAAGTGCAATGATGTAAGAGCATTCTGCAGGTACTGCAAAAAGGAATTCCTAGTCAGCCATGGTGGAAGAAGCAATGTCACATGACATGAGGCAACTGAACAACATAAGACTGCTATTCTTCAACCAAAATCCAGTCACCTGATGACAAAGTGGGCAAGGAACACAAACCTTGAGGGACCAGATCGTATGATCATTGCAGCAGAAGTCTCTGAGGTGTTCCATGCTGTTAAGCATAATATTTTCTATAACAGTTTGGACTGTGCAGCAAAATTGGCTAGCCAGTTATACAGTGACTTGGACATCAAAAAAAAAAAAAAAACAACTGTCCTGCAGAAGAATAAGGCTGAAGCCATTGCTGAAAATGTTTTGATACCATGTTCATTGGAATGTCTCCTGCATGACCTTGAGAAATCACCCACATCATTTGCACTATCATCGGATAATACTAACAAGGGAAACATAAAATAATTTCCACTTGTCGTGGTGTATTTTTCCAAAGAAGAAGGGGTGGTAAAAGGTCTTTTGGACTTCTACGAAGACCCCTATGTATCTTCCCAGGCTATATCACAACAGATTTTGAACATTATGGAAAAGCACTCCTTGCCCTTGAACAGCATTTCAGCATATGGGGCTAATAGGGTCTATATTAGAAGACCGAAGATCCATTTGAGCGAATCTGAAAAGAGCGACACATGTTGCGTGAATGATGGAAATGGCGGATGTCCAAAACCGTGAAAGTTGAAATGTTGATTTGCTATGGTTGGCTCGTCTGTGGTATAGCACCGCAAGGTAAGTGTCCGATAGTTACGGACCTTAGGGTTAGGGTGCGGGTTAAGGTAAGTGCATAGATAGTAATGTATGCAAGGTTTAGTGTAGGTTTAGAATCAGGATTTGTTTAGTGTATGTATGTGATTTATTTATTATGTTTGGGCACGTAGTATGTAGTGCGCGGTGGGGTTGGCCAACTATGACGATTCGAGATTTTAAATTTCACAGTTTAGGGGTTTTGGCATATTTCCAGTTCAGGCTATATGTGACGCTGTTGTAGTATTCGCTCAAAAGGGTTTTCGGGTTTATAATATAGACTCAGGCTGATAGTGCCACTGTGAAATATGGAATTAAAAGTGCCCATCACTCCAGAAGGCTAACTGTGTTGCCCACATTATTCATAATGATGCCAAAAAAGCAGCAGCCCAGCTACCTTATGATGTGTTTTTGATGAAACTTTTTAGCCATTTCTCAGGTTGAGCCACAAGTTGTGTCATGGAATTTGAGACTCTCTTAAGGCACATGCCAACAAAGGGGCTGTTACTGCCAGTGCTCCAGTCATATTTTCTCTCCCAGGGTGAAGAGGAGAGCCCCCAGCAGATGTGGCAGCACTTTTCAGATAATGAGCATGGTGAGAATGCATTGCCTACACTAGCCAGTACTGTTTGCACTTTCTCAGTGTTATTGTCATGGATTTCAATGAACATATAAATAGATTAGAAAAAGCAGCAATTACTGCCATGGAAACATTTTTAGTTGTGGTCTCTCTCAAGGAAGAACTACAGGCAAGAGCTGAAGATGCTTTTTTTGATGCAAAACTTAGGGAACTTATTGGCACAGTAGACAGCACTTCTTTTAACAAACTGGAAAGAGACAAAGAGACTTCATAGTTCTTGGAGACAGTAGTCAAGTACTTAGAACAGTGGTTTGATTTTAGTGACAACAAGTACTCGTTTACGCAGTCTAAGTTATCTTTAACTGAGCCCTTTCTTCTCAGTAACTTACTCAGTGTGACCACTGCCCTGAATCTGCAGGATATAGATGAAGACTATCTTTTCCATGACTATTTAGCAATCAAGCCCTTTCTCCAACAGTTATGTACCACAAGCTGATCTTTGGGAGAAAAGTGGCTGAAGCTTTTCAGAGAAGGGCCTGAGCTGACTGCAGTATATCTGCTAATTGCTAGGGTATTATCTATACCAACATCAACTGCATTTACAGAAAGATTTTTTTCTTGAAAAAAGTAAATGGAGAGATGTGAAAAACTGATGTAGTATGGATTTTTTAAAAGCCGAGCTAATGATGAATATAAATTACTGTATGAAATGCAGTGACTTTTATTTAAATATTATATCAAACCTGGCACTTCTTGAGGCCATCAAATCAAATGCAAACTACACATTTCAAAAAAAGTAATTTATTAGTCTAGATTTCTTGTAGTGTGCATTATGTCATGTTTTTATTTCTTTGCTTTGGCTTTAATTTGCAACAAACATACTCCATTTTACAGGTTTAGAAAATATTGTGCTCGTGAGGTGCAGTATGTAGAGTTTTTTAGTTTTCTGGATTCAGAATAGCCATGGTTAGTCCGACATGTAGAATTTAATATTTTTTTTCAGTTGTTTTAAATAAACATAATTGTTTAATATGAGTAGTGTATTTTTTCTGTAAACTTTAGTTACTGTTACCACTGCGTAATGTGTGTGTGTTTTTTTTTTGCAGTAATGCTTCACTTTTACTGTTAATGCTTCATAATTTAAATGATTTGTGAGATTTCAGTATGCCATAATAACTTCACACTGTTGTACCCATAACTGCATCTCCTTCAACACCCATGTGGTTAAGTCTCAGCAGGAGGTGTGGCCAGTGTCATATTGGCCACACACCCCATGCCCCACTTTGGCTTGTTTAAAAGGTGGCAGCCCTAACTCAAACAGTTTTATTTTTTTTTTATTCCTTTCCCTTTCTTTTATGTCCTCTCACTTTTTCCTTTTCAACAACAATTCAGTAGCTAAGTAATTTTAATAGAATGTGGCTGGTTTGGGGGATGGTTTGACAGTTGGGAAATTAAAATGTGTAGAAAGGAATGTTAAAACTCTTTAGTGTTTTAATTTTTAATATTTAACACAGTACGTATATGTAATGTTACTGACAGTGGAGGAAATAGTTAAAAAGTTTTCACTGATGTGTTTTAATCCCTTTTTCTTTCTGGTGATGTTGTTAAGGTTGCGTAACTTTCCCCTGCTTATCTGATGTTAAAAGAAAATCAGTTAAAATGTGGCTTTCAGAATGTGTCCATGAGCCTTCTGGGTTTAAAGATTTTCTTTTCAGTCTCTTTTCCTGCAGAATTACTTCATACAAGTTTAGAGAATGTTTTTACCTTGCCCCAAGCTTTGGTGTGTCTCTTCTTCACTCTGAATCCTTCCTGAACAGTTCCTGAGTCAGAGAGGAAGTGCAACATGACCTCTAACCCCTCTGAAGCAGGAAGCTTTTAGAACACAGAAAAGGATTGCTAAAAATGATTTTTAAATCGTTTAGAATTTAAAATTACATTTCTCAGTATTAAAAACAAACTGTAAGTAGTGAAATTTAATATAATAATAATTCATTAGACTTCTGAATGGCTTATTTTAGCTATATACACTTGAAATGAGTCTATATTAGATAATGAAACTTTCAAAAGTTCAAGTGTCATATGGTCAAAATCATATGATCAAATTTTTGAAAGTTCGAACGTTTTAATAGAGATATCCATACAGTGCAGAATGGGAAGATTTCCCTTTTCTGCACTGTAGTGCAATCACAGAGTTGGTATATTTAAAGAACAGGGGGTGTGGGGGGTGCAGCCCCCCACGTGGGTTGTGAAGGGGGCTAACACCCCTGCTTAAAATGTTCAGGTAGGTTATTTGTTTTTATTAGATAACCAAACTTTTAAAAGTTCGATCATATTGTGTCAACCATATAACACTCAAACTTTTGAAAGATTGATTATCTAATATAGACCCACTTGGAACATCTGCTAAATTATTGAAGGGGGAACAAGTGAAATGATGCACAAAGGGTACATATTTGATGTGGGACACATAGAGGTATTCTCATTGAACCTCAAAAACAATACACAGATGTGCACTTAATAGTTGAGTGGAAATTTATGTTAAATGTTTTCAACATTACTACTGAGTTTCCTATTCCCTATGTAGCTGTTAAACTGATTTTTAATGTAATTCTTAAGTTTTTAATGGGTATTGTTCCTAGTTGAAGTATTTGTTCATACTAGATAATGCTGTAGTACCACTTTATTAGTTAGAAGACTCAGACATGTCTTATATAGGAAATAGAGGAATAACATTTGTTGAAAAACACATGCAATTTCATTAAGATAACTTATATTTCTGCATAAAATACAGACATTAGCAGTATGCTTTAAAATCCAGCTTATTAGATAATGAATATGAATGTACATAGCCAAAATCTATACAGGCTGTTTTCAAAAGCTTCTAATCTGTGTGAGAGATTAGATGAGAATTTGTAATCAGTTATGAGTTTTTTGTAGTGAATGTAGTGAGAATGTAAGCAATTTACATAGGGAAAATGTTAATATAAGTGCTGGTTCATAACCTTATTGCAAAGTATAATAAGGATAGGTAATATGTTTGTTATACAATGCTGTACATATAGGGCACAAGTGTTATTCTGGTTAAATTACAGGCACGTGTACCTTAAAAATACATTACTTACTCATAACACAGAGTTTCCTAATTTATATAAATATTTCAAGCATTAAGAATGGCCTGAGCATATCTTCAGTATGACAGTTAATATATAAATAAATGTTTTGTGTAATTAATGCTAATTATTATAAATGGTTATTTAAAGTTCTTCTGTTTGTTAGGTCTTATTATTTATTAACCTTGTTGTGCAGTTCTTTTTCTAGTAATTTAACATCTTCTTAAAAAGTGTAAAATATTTATTTAGAAAATTTTAGTTTATGTGCATAGAAGTAGTAGAAACAATGTGATTGGTTGTGTTATGGCGTTGTTAGTAAGTGGCTTGTATGAACTTTTCCTCAAGCCTGGAATACTTTATTCCATGCTGGAGGTTAAAAATGTTTTTAATTCTAAAATTTTCATATCATCCTTATTGTGTTTGCCCATAATAAGTTGTTCTGTTAGCAAAATGCTTAATGCACTAAATCATTTCATAGCAGTTTCTATACCTATTCTTCCAATAGATGCCAACATTAAATATAAATGGGTTGAATAACCATTTAAAGGGGGTAGTTTAAACAAGTATTTAACTCTCTACATGAAACAGACATTATTTTTCTACAGTAAACTCATTTATTGACTAAAAATGTAAATAGAATGTTGTTAAAAGATTATTCAGTTTTAATTGGCACTCAGTTTGGTTCAAAAAAGAAGAGGTGTTCTTATTCTCTGGAAAAAAAAGTCAGGTCTACCTAAATTAGTGGATTCCTATTCTGACAAGAATGGTATGCTGGGATTAGTGGTAATAGGAATTTATTAAAAATACTATACCCTTATAAATACATATTGGATTCCTGATATTGCTTCTAAAACAGTTACAAAATAATTAGATATTATAATACTATACTCTAAAGGAGAAATGTAGATAGTTGGTGATTTTAACTGCATCCTATCAGAGAAAGACACTACAAATGTAAAATAAAGCAGGCTATCTTCAGTAGTGAAACATTTAATTCATTATATTAATACAATGCATGTGAGACATATATCAGATTTAAAACTATATGGTTCTTTCAAATATGTTAACTATTCTTTCAGATTTAGAACTCAAACCAATATTGATAATGTATTGGTGTCCATAGCATTATACTCCAAAATAGAGGGGGGTACTAATAATTTCATGTTTATTATCTGACCACAATGCTATTACATTTAAGTTAAATTTAAGTCCAAACAATTTAATTTCTTGCCAAAGACTCCCAGTGTATATAACTAAAATAAAAGGCTTTAATGAATGATTATTAAAAGAGATAAATTAATTTATAGAATTTAACAATAATGATGAGGTCACTGATGTCATGCGATGGGGCATGTTACAAGCATACTTATATGGTAAAGTAAATAACTGGTATATTTGTAAAGGAAAGGAATTAGATAAAGAGTTAAATGCTCTCCTAGCTGAAATTGACAAATTACAATTAAACCCTAAACCCAATGATAAAACTTCAAGCACACAGTTGAAAAATCTAAAACAGATATACCTAGAAATTTTACATCATAAGATTTTTGTTAATCTAACAAAATAAATCACAGTCATATTCAACAAACCCCAAGACCCTTCATAGACTAGCTACTAAGTCAAAAACATTAGTAAAATAAACAATATCAATGAGATTGTTTATAAAGAAGCGGATATGACTACTAAAACTATGGATATGAAAGATATATTAAAATGTTTTAGCAAATATTATGAAGAAATTAATAAAACAAAAGTCAAACCTGAGTAACAACAACTTATTAGATAGTTTTTTTAAGAAAACATACATAATAAACTATCAAAAGAACAGAAAAGCAGGATAGGTAAGTATTTTTATTTTAAGGAATTAAAAAAACAAATTAAAAATCTTAAAACTAATAAAGCACCAGATAGGGATGGAGTAATTCCTGAGCTAAATAAACTTTTACCTGATAATATTTTAAAATATTTATTAAATGCTTCTGAAGAAGTTAAGAGTACATTTAATATTCCCCTATCAATGATATATTCTCCTATTATACCCATTTTAAGATCAGATAGGGACCTTGTTCTATGTTCTTCTTATTGACTTATACCACTTTTAAATGTAGACTACCAGATTCACATGTCTATATTAGCAAAAAGATTAAAGCAAATGTTCATTGGTTTAGTAAATGAAGATCAAATCGGGTTTATAATTAACAAGAAAATTCATAATAATATAATAAGACTATTTTCTTTGATTGATATGGCAAATAAAAATAAAAGAGTTATCCATATTAAGCTTAGATATGGATAAAGCTTTTGATTCTGTGTATTGGTCATACTTTTTCAGAGTACTAAATGAGTATAACTTTTCCACTGATTCCGTTAATGTATTTAAAAAGATTTATGATAACTCAATTTCTTCTGTCAAAATATGCTCCTTTATATCTAGCCCCTTTGATATCTTAAAGGGTACCAGACAGGGATACCCTTTATTCCCTTTGCTAGTTGTGCTTATTAGGCAGATGTTTGCTAACTATATAACATTTAACATAAACATTAAAGGTTTCAAAATAAATTAAACATTTTTTTTCTAAAATTCAGCTTTTTTTGCTGATGACATTCTACTCACTAGTGGTAATAGTGAACTGTCACTGGATCATATAGTTAGCTCTACGGACTATTTTGAAAAGATTTCAGGTCTGAAATTTAATCACAATAAAACAAAACCCTTGCTTATAAACAAAGGGATAACCACTAAGTTAACCTCTTACAAAAAAATTGGTTTGGACCATTTACAGTTAAAATACTTAGGAATTACTATTGAGACTAAAAAAAAAAAAAAAAAATAGTGAACTACCAAAACCTAATTGATATAACATCCAAATTAACAGACAATTGAAATAAATAATTTTCCACATATGATGATAGACTTACATTGATCAAAATGGTAATTTTACCAAACATCTTATTCTTTGGTTAGTCATAAATTCTTCCCTTTCTAAAAAATAAACTCTATTTTACAAAAGGTCTTATGGTATCACAAAAAAACAAGACTCTCCATAGACTGACACATCAAAAGTTGGAAGGAGGGAGGCATTGGTTTCCTCATTATTGACTTATATTCTAAATCTGTAATTATTAAAGTAATATTCCAGTGGCTTGACCCTCTTATCCTTCCTGTTGGAAATCAATACATGAAAATATACTAATATATTCTGACAAATCTATAATAGAAATTTATACAAATTTGGCATCAATACCTTCTTGGCTTTTAAAAGACTATATATTAAATGAAAAACATAAGTTTACTCTCTAGTCTTTCATAAATCAAGTTTTGTTAATATTTAAGAGATGTATGAATTTAAATTGGCTAAACCAAGATCTGCTAATAATATTATTTCGTATAGCTTTCACAAATGGATGCTTAATATATTTTAATGAAAGGAAATTGTTGGACTTAAAGAATAGTAATTTAATTCATTGGTGTTAATTTCTGAATGGGAATAAAATACACTCAGTTAATTATCTGATTGCAAGTCTGGAAAAAAATAGTTGATTAGATATACAAATGTGTAAGGAATATATTCAAGACAAAATTAAAATAGCATGAGACATACAAATTAAACTATTCCAGAATCAAAGACTTCTTTTTAATACAAATAATAATCTACCAAAAGGTAAGTCATACTTGTCAATCATATATAAGAATATTAGAAGTTAATTTTTCCCCTTGAATTGTCATACTGGAAGTACTCAACAAAAATAAATAAAGAATAATTTCTGAGAAAAGTAAAAACTATCCTAAAAATCTGCAGATAATCAACATCCACTGTATAGTGCAAGACTTATACATGGACATTTTTACACAGAGTTTTTCTAGTACCCCACAAAATTGCTGTTATATATAAATCAGAAAAAATGAAATGCTGGAGATGAAACGAAGCTCTTGATGCAGATCAGGTTTATATGATCATAGAATGCACCATATTGTCATATTTCTGGACTGGTTTTAGAGATTTTGCCAACCATTGTGGTCAAATAATTGTACTATTACAGATTCCTTGATTTTGTTCAATGCCCCAATCCCAGACGTTTTTCAAGTATCGCAAATACCTCTTCTTTGTTCTATCCTAGATATTGATAGGAAAGTTATAACTAAAAACTGGAAATGCAAAACTACTCTCTCTTTTCTAGTAAATGTATCTGCCTAGCTCTCACTATGCTTTTCTGGTTTCATATTATGCTTTTTTTTGACAAATGTATTAATTTTTTCAGAAATACGAATACTACATGCTTTTTAATTTATTATTTTTATTGATACGAAAAGCATTTGTTTATTCCAAATTCTTTGTAGTGTTTCAGTTAAAAATGTGTTTCTTAGGGATTTTATTGTTTTGTGATATTGTAAAACTTTATATTATCATATACATGAAATTGAAACCTAGCAGTAGGATGGATGGTCAGTATTGCCTTACCCCTGGTGTGTGTCAATAATGAAGAAAAAAATAGGTTCAATTTTTGCATCTTTTTCAATAATTAAGTTTCCTTACTGATGAGATGCAATTAGTACATTTCATTTGATCAATTTTAACTAGCCGCTATAGTGAATCAGACAAATATGTTGCTGAACTCAAGGATGGGCTGCATATATGTTGTATTAAGTTGGATTAAGT
Organism: Protopterus annectens; assembly: GCF_019279795.1. NCBI lineage: Eukaryota > Metazoa > Chordata > Ceratodontiformes > Protopteridae > Protopterus > Protopterus annectens. Next base: position 1,523,873,669 of record NC_056741.1, on the reverse strand, counting down.
TATATTCATCCCTTAGAACAATAGATTTAGGTGTTTATCCCACTTTATGTGATGCTTTGTTTCTAACACAATTTACATGATTGTTAAAAGAAAGAAATAATGTTACAAGAACACCCAACTCTTTTTATGCATTTCTTGAAGGAAGAGTTAAGAATTAAACTATGTTTAAAAGGTGGTTTAGCAAAAGAAATAACTAGATTTGACTAAAGATAAGGCCAACTTTGTTTTCCCAGTTGGAAAAATCATTTAGGAACATGTTGATAACAAAGTAGCCATCACTGGAATTGGCAATAAAACATACCTTACAAGCATCAACATGCTTTGCAAGCCAACAATGCTTGTTTAACAAACTAGCTGGAAAGATAAGATTAAAGAAAAATGGTGGCAAGTCCAAGACACTGATGCCTGAAGTGTGCCAGAAGTCATAGTAAGGAATTCTAACTGGCTTTCCAGTTTTGAAATACACTGAGTGTAATCAGAGAACCAGTTGTTGACCCAGTTTACTAAATATAGGTTCAATTTATAATGTTTTTAAACAAGATCTATGGAGTAGTGAGGGAGGCTATCAAAAGATCTAAAAATACAACCCCTACACTGAAACCAGAATCTACGGCTAAAGTGACCTTGTCATAAATTTCAACTAAGTTTGTTAGAGTTTATTTTCCAGAGACGCAGCCTGTTGGTAATGGTTGAAATTCAGATTGCAGCCTTCAGGTTGATAATACAGTCATACTACCCATGTGTTATTGCATTTGCAAAGCATGAATGTTATGCTACTTGTCCTTTAATTAACTATGCTTCTCGCACTTTTTGTAAATTGGTGAAATGTGTGACTATTTCTATAGCACAGGATCTTTACTATTCTTATGATAATTAAATATTTTTTATTTAATTGTATAACTGCTGTGAAGAAAACAGTTACAAGGATGGTTGGTTTTATCTGGGGCAGCTAAGGTTTTAGTAACAGTTCTTTTCAAAACATCAGTAACTAAGTGTTCAGATATAAAAAGGATAAGCATAAATCTCATTTAGCAGAGGCTCTATAATTGTAATACTAATCCGTGAAGCAGTTGATAATAGGTGTGAGAAGTAGGCATTGCATTCATTTCCTTCATCATCATATGTTCCTATACAAGATCAGAAATATAACCCCTCCAACATGCCTTCAGTGTTTCCCGCTAATGGACTTTGCCTACAGCATGACTCACAGGATATGTTCTGGAGACATTCTCACAGGAAACCCAAGCCAACTCATTTCACTCAACTCAAAATGAAGTATCAGCAATTACTCTCTGAGAGTCTCTTAAATGTTCAAGCTCTTTAACTAACCAAAGAAATTAAGCTCCTTGACTCTGTAAAGGAGCCTCATCTCTGTCACATGTGTGCAAGGACTCATTCTTGCAGTCCATACCCAAAGCTCATGGCCATAACTGAGGATATGGCCATAGACTGGCTGGTATATCAAGAGTCTGTCCTATGATTCACTTCTTGATGATCACCACAATCTGGTACAATGCTGTATTACTGCTTCCTCTTCATCCATCTAATTGCCAGTCTCCTAATACTTTCTGCTCTACCTGTGAGCAGGATCTCAGGCAAATGCTTCCATTTGAAGTATTAGCAACCTCCCCCCCCACACACACACACAGATGCATACACACCTGCAGAGAACAATATATTTTTCTGTGGAAGACTACTATGGTCTTTGATGTGCAAGTGCCGATTTTAACTATTACCACATGTGGCTCAGCAATGAGTCACTATAATGTACACTGAAAATCACAGATGCTAGAATTAGTAAGACACCATCAGCTGAAAACCATAAACATTGAAAATTCACATTCTTAAACTAGATTAAGTCATCAAGGCACTTTACTTAAGAAGTGCACTACCGACACATGGCTGCAATCTTCATCTTCTCATTGCTGTGCTATGATATGTACAATAGCACCTTATCTAGCTAGCTGCAGTTGCTCTACTTTGTTGCTTCTTATCATCATACCAGAGATGAGTATGGCTAACTGCCCTACAACACTAGGTCCTGTATATTCAGGGATAGTGAATAATGAACATTTCTTGTACTGTAAAATGATTACTGCAAGCACAAGCTTTGCACAAGTATGCAATACATCACTATGATTCCTTGCCTTTGAGTAGTATATAATCATCCTATAAATCTTGACAGAATACTTGGATATTATGGTCTTTCATAAGCTTTTTATCAGAAGCTATATTCTGCTGGTAGCATTTAAAGAATAAAACAAATCTGCAAGTGTGTGTGTGTGTGTGTGTGTGTGTGTGTGTGTGTGTGTGTGTGTGTGTGTGTGTGTGTGTGAGAGAGACTGCGTGTGCATGTGCATGTGTGTGTGTGTGTGTGTGTGTGTGTGTGTGTGTGTGTGTGTGTGTGTGTGTGAGACTTTGCGTGTGCATGTGTGTGTGTGTGTGTGTGTGTGTGTGTGTGTGTGTGTGTGTGTGTGTGTGTGTGTGTGTATGTGTGTGTGTGTTTGAAGGTGCCTTTGCAACTGCATGTACAACAGCTGAAGTTGTTAATCAAAAGCACACACATTAAATATATCGTCTGGTCCAAAGCTATTTTTGCCTAGTAGTTAATATAATAAACTATGATAATACTAGATCTGATAAATCTGATTTCAAGAATTGCAGCCCCATTTATGTACTACACATTCTTAGTATATCACAAAATTACCACTGTTCATCCTTTAAAATATGTGTTTTACACAAATGATTGCAAAAATGCAAGTATATTTTTAAATATAGGACTGTTAGTAAAATGACCTAGTTCCTACTTCTATGCAATGGTAAAGCATCGCTTTAAATCATGAGAATAATTCTCTGTTGTGATAAAATTAATTTCTTTCTTTTACTGAACTTGCGTTACTGATTTTCTGAAGCAGTGCACACTATGAAATATGACCCAACAGGCCATTCTTAAAGATAATCTCTACATTTCTGAAAGGCAAATAAGTATTTGCATGTACTGTAGTTAGTGTATGATCAAAATGCAAATAACCATTTTGCATACAGTTGGTGTGTGATCAATATGCAAAGGTGCACTCTCAATCTAATTAGCATGTGAATAGTATGCTAATTAATGTAAATAGGCTGGCAGAGCGCTAGAATGGTAGAAAATTGTTCAGGCTGTGTCTAAATGCAAGGCCTGCCACACTAGCAGAGCCAAGAAGTTGACAGGAAACAAGATTAAGAGGGATACCAAGAAGCACTTTTTATAGTGAGGGCGTTGAAACAAACTATTAGAAAAAGCAATCTGTGCAAGATCAGAAAGGATTAAAATGAAAGTGTGACAGATGGCACTGTCTGGCTTAATTTTCACAGCAAAGGTTGTGCGGGGTTTAGAAATCTTTCTGACTTTCTGTTTCATTTTACACCAAGAAGTACTTTGCACACAACTGTTAAATAGGCTTTTTTTCCCTCTGCCAGTAATATATATCTTTATTTGCTTTAATCTAGACAACTTTTGAACATTTTGGGGTTACCATTACAACCTAGACTATTCATACATTTTCTTTGGTTTCCACCCAAAACTCAGCAAGAAGCTAAACAGCAGGTATCTGGAGGCAATTGAGAATGAGTTAACTGAAACAATAATGCTTTATATGAAAAAGAAAACCTCATCATTCAGGTTGAATACAGTAGCTACTTTTCCTTTTCAGTTATTTTGCAAATCCTGCTTAGCTTCTGTCATCCTCATGCACCAGTTCTTTGCACTGAGCTCAGCTCTCCTGGGCTGCAGTAAGAATTCTGCCAGGGATCTGGGTCAACCTAATTAAAAATGTTAATATTCCAATAATGTGCTGCCTTGAGTTATAAAATAATCACTGAATAAGCAGACAAGTTGCTTAAGCGGACTAGTCATTTCTTCAAATTTAGAAACTACACCCTAGTTAAAAATAAATTTTCCAGTTTAGTTTTCATAAAGTAAATGGAAAAAACATACCAGAAACATGTGCTGTCATTATGTCAATAGAAATTCACCCCATTCATGGGGTTTGGTCTGTTACTTGTGTGTGTGTGTGTGTGCGTGTGTGTGTGTGTGTGTGTGTGTGTGTGTGTGTGTGTGTGAGTGCGCACACGTGAGCATGCATGTGTGTGTGTGTGTGTGTGTGTGTGTGTGTGTGTGTGTGTGTGTGTGTGTGTGTGTGTGTGTGTGTGTGTGTGTCTTTGTGTTTATGTGTATAGATACAGATATAAATAAATACTTATATTTTATACTATTGCATTTTCCCAAACTGTTGTCACTGTAAAAATTTTCAAATTCAAGACAAAAATATTGGTAAGAGTTTCTGTTTTTTAAATAATATTCATTTTGAGTATGAAAAATGTGGTATTGTATCCTTTTCTAGGCAGGACTTCTAAGTAGAAATAAGGCCAGTGCCTGATAGATATGAACTATATTAATGCTTAATATGTTATCTGGCAGGGCAGAAATGAAAACTATATATTTTAACCTCTTGCAGGAAGAAATCTGAAAAAGCCAAAAAATAACGGGGAGACAAAGTCCCAAAATAGGGACAGATTTTAAATATTGCTCTTAGAAAGTTTGCAGAATAGCATGTTTTGCATTACCAAGGATTTTCAGTAGGATATAAAGTCTGAAACTGAAAAGTCTATTATGATTGAATGACTTTAATCCTCAGTGAATTACCAGAAAACCACACATTTTATAGAAACCATACAAAAATATGTGGAATATGGGAGGATGGGTTCTCTGTGCCTTATCTCCATCCATTTTCAATGCCCACTTTATTCAGCTCTATGCCAGGGGCCAACCAGGCAATACCCTTGTATGTAGAGATGAAATGGCTATTGATATAAAATTGATCAGAAATAATACCATGCCTAACCACAACTGCTTCTTTTTTCTTCTTCATTTTTTTAACATATAAACAGAAGTACATTTCATATAATTATAAATAGCAACAATACAATTGCAAAGAAGCAAAATCGTCTTTTTCTTCCAATGGAAAAACGATGTACAATATATACAACATGCCTGCGAGACATTAACTAAACAAACTGTGGTATTCTAGAGAGTAAAGTTCAATATAGTAAGTAGTAAAATATGTTACAGAAATAATAAACACTTTAACAAGCAAATTCAGGAGGCAGAGTTCTGCTGAAATAAATGGATTAGAGTTAATACTTTTGTCCAATGACTATTGACACGTGTCTTAGAAAATAGCCTGCTTTCCTTTATTTCAGTCTCAGTTAAGGCTAATTATTGTAAGTAAATACTCTTCAAAGGATGGCAGTGAGCTTGATCTCCAACTCTTACTCATAAATTTCCTTGTCACTGCCAAAATGGTCGAGAGCAAGTAAAACTTCTCATTCTAATCTTGTGATTATTATTTATATTAAACAGAAATGAAAATGTAGCTAAAGAAAAAGAATCAAACCACAAAGCTTAAAGGAAATCCTCTATTGAATTCCAAAAATGTTTCAAAGAAGGACAGTCACGAAATATATGCATCCCATCTGCACTACAAATCTTGGTGCACCTGTAACATTTAAATGTGCTGTTTTTTTATTTGTCACGTTCCACTTTAATAAGCCACTCAAACACCAAAAGACTGTTGACGACCTTTATTGTATAACATAATAAATGATAAATGCATGAAACTTTATTAAACACAACACAATTTCAGTTCCTTGGAAGAGAAAACATAAAATACCTAACCATAAGGGCAGCGTAACCACTCACCCTTAGAATAAGCAGCATCCCCCATTTGCTCGCTTATCCTCACATTAACAAGGCAGCATTCCACTGCCCACCTTCAACATCTCTTCACCAATCCAAAACCACCAAGCCCAAACCACCTCCACCATTAATCTTTTGCCACCTCAAAATCCTTCCACCAATTATCCGCCAGAGGGGGAACTGAAGAGGGGAAAGCCTGTCCCTCTTCTCCAACCAAAATGCAATACCTAAATGGGACGGACTGGGAAGTGAACAAGATTACACCAAATGTAACTCCCAACATCCAAATCCCACCTCAAAAGCCTTCAGGACCCACCCCCCACCTCACTTCCTCCCTTAGCCTCTAACTAGCTTAACCCTTTCATGCCTATTCCCGTTATACTGACTTAGCTACTATCCTTACCTACTTCTCCTTCTTAATTCCCAGCTTACCCCTCCATTAAAGATGTCCCGTGACAACTTCATCTGTTCCAAACTTCATTTGTCACATTTCACATTAATAAGCCACTCAAACACCAAAAGACCTTTGACAACCTTTATTGTATAACATAATAAATGATAAATGCATGAAACTTTATTAAACACAACACAACTTCAATTCCTTGGAACAGAAAACATAAAATAACTAACCATAAGGGCAGCATAACCATTCACCCTTGGAATAAGCAGCAGTCCCCATTTACTCGCTTATCCTTGCACTTACAAAGCAGTGTTCCACCACTCACCTTCAACATCTCTTCACCAATCCAAAACCACCAAGCCCAAAACACCTCCACCATCAATCTTTCACCACCTCAAAATCCTTCCACCCATTATCTGCTAGATGGGGAACAGAAGAGGGGCAAGCCTGTCCCTCTACTCTGCTCACCAGCCTAATGGACTGTTCACCCTCACACCTTACCCTCACTAACCAGTCCCTCCAAAACAACCCCAAATTCAAATTAAACAAATCAAGTCCAAATTCATTAAGGTGAACCCCATCTCCCCTAAACCACATGGGATCCCTATCATCAGGCTCACTTTGTTGGATAGTATGCACCCCCATCCCCTTCAACTGTTTTACTAGCATAAAATTCACATACCTATGAGCCCTCTCAATTGCAGTAATTCTGAAGAAGTTCTGTAATAAACCGGACAAAAGTGCTAAATTTATTCTGGCTCCAGTGTGTGGTTTGTTTTAATTGCAGCAAGATTCTTTGCACCCCTCCAAACTAACCTAGGAATAACCTCCGACCAAACCAGACACATTCATGGATAAAGTTACCTTAAAGTTAAAAAATCTTCACAAATATGGTAAACTAGATGCCTCTTTGTTATCACACCCAAAATCATTACCTGCTAGGTGAATCAACACAATCTGAAGCAACCCCCACTGGCTGTGTAACATCATAAATACCTGAAGTATCCAGTTTCACATCAACCTTCTAATACCATGCCAAGTAATCTTCCTTCTGAAATGCTGCAAGTCCAAATCAATGCCATTGGTCCTAACTGTAGCCCACCTAGCTGCCCAATACATGAAAGAATGGCCTAAAATGATAATCCTTTCCCCTAACAAAAAAATAAATAAATAAATAAATAAATAAAATAACAAACTAAACATACGATTCCTTATTTAATATAAGTCAAAAATGCCTTAGAAGACCACCATCATACCCTCTTAATGACTTCAATTGAACTGCCTCCTTTCACTAGATCAGATGGCCTATCCATCCTGAAAGACTGAGTAGAAAATTTGTCCCCTCAAAGCCCACACTGAAAAGAGCCCTTCTCATGATTAAATTCAACTGCTCCCCCATTAACCCCCTACCACCTACTGATGTAAAAACGAATTCCTGTGGCCTACCCTCTCTAGCCACAAGCAGTCTCATTCCCAACGCTACTGGACACATCCATTCTGACCCAACTTTCCCCAAAGCTATAGATATCCCTTTCCCTTCTTGATCAGTTTTCGATGACCTCAGCCTAATGCGCACTGCCCTTGGCAAGATCAGCACCTCATCCCACACCAATGACCCCAGTAATTCTGACACATGAAAAGCTCCATAGTGCATCCATACACTAAACATACTCCATGTCACATATTCCTCTGAGCTTCCACATACTCTGCATAAACCCTGTAATAACATTCTTAAAATCCCTGTAGTCACTGGCCATCTCCTATCCCTAGACAGGCCTTCTCCTCTACCCCAACCTTTCAACATGCACCCAACTATCCAGGATTTAGTCCATCCTCTAATTTGGCTGACCGAGCAAATGCACCAATTGCTGCCAAAACCACTCTTACCAATCTTACTGCCTTGCTCTGTACCCTCAGCATTGCTAAATAATGGAACAATAAATCTTCCAACCACACACATTCGTCTTCCGGTAATTGACTCACAAAACTATCAAAATCATGTAATGCCCTGCAGTACACTTTCTTGGTGGTACCACCCATGACTGCTGCACCAACCCGCTGATCACTGCTGCCCAATTTGCCAAATCACATTTTATACCACCAAGGGGTCCCTTGCTGCTGTTGGAGCCACCTGCTGAAACCTGAAAAATTGAAAACAAGACATGCTGTCAGCTATCTCATTCTTCAACCCTGGCACATGCACCCCTGTAAAAGAAAAATTAATCAACAAACTCTGCAACACTAACCCAACAGCAATCATGCAGACTTAGCTGTCTTAACCTGCAACACTCTCACCACAGCAATATTCTCCAAATTAAATACTACCCTTCTACCCCTCAAATGATCCTGACGCACCACTGATGCAGCCCAAATAGGCATAGGTTCCAGAAAGGCAACATCACGCTTCCATTCCTCAGGCCAATGAGGAGACCATGGCACTGAAAACAATTGCCCCACAAAAAATGCTCCCATATCCAAACCCCCAGTTGCATCTGTAAACAACTGCAAATCCCCTTGACCTACCCAGTCTGTCTGCAAAAATGTGATCCCGTTAAACTACTGTAAAAACTCTAACCACAGAGCTAAGTCCTCACGTGCTAACTTGCTAACCCATACCCTGTGGTGCTTACTTTTACCTCATTTCAAAAGAAAAGCCACCGACTTACAAAATGCACATCCAGGATGTACTGCCCTGCAAGCAAATTTCAACAACCCCAATAACTCCATAACCTTACTCTTGGACCTCCATCACATTATTTTCTCTGGTAGTCGAACCACCTTCTCTCACAGCAAACAAAATAAACTTAAACTGCATCCACATTCAATCCCAGGAAATCTAGCACCTTTACCAGGCCCTCCAGCTTATGTTTAACCAATGGCACTCCCAACACATCTCACATCCCCACAAACTCGTGCATCACCACCTGTGCCCCCTCTTTCCCCTCACCCACTAGCAAGAAGCCATTTAGGTAATGTACTGTTCTCTGTCCTTCCACCCTGTGTTACCATATCCAATGCAAGGCCATACTAAGCTTTTCAAAAGTGGAACAAGCCACTGTATATCAAATTGGCATAGCTGTATCAAAATAAAAACTATCCTCCACTACCATGCCTAATAATGGCCAAGCCTCCTCCCAGACTGACAACAGATGAAAGGCCGACTCAATGTCTATCTTTACCAGCCAATGGTCCTCAAAACATCTAATGAGGCAGACTGCATCATCCAAGGATACATACGCCACTCTAACCTCCTCTCCCATGATGAAATCATTAACAGAATTGCCTTCTGGGTAAGATAAATGATGTATTAAGCAAAACTCACCCAGTCTCTTTTTGGGAACCAAATCCAAAGATGACACTTTAAATTGAGTAAATGGTGGACCATCAAAGGGGCCCAACAACCTACCCTCCTGGCATTCCTTCTCAATCAAAGCTCCCAGGACATCCTCCATCCCTCGCACTGACTTCAACATTTTTCCCACCTTATCATCACTCGCTAAACTAGACTTGATCGAAGATCCCCTTAAAAACTCTTAACCAATTCTCAGGTAATTGCCTGCAGCAGATACTGTGCCAGCAGCTCCCACTGTACCTGGACTTTAATAGGTGAATGGGTCCCCTGAGCTCCCCCTTAGTTCCCCGAAAGGCCCCCCCCCTTTGGCCATGAAAATTGGCCATGCCCCACACCTCTTGTAGTCCCATGGGAGACCCACTCCATCCTCTCTGACCTGGAAAGGAGGGCGTCTGTCCCCCAAACTGACTCTCACCCCTACCACATTGTGGCACTGAATGTGTGCCCATACACTTGGAACAAGCATGGGAGAATCTGTAAATTGTCCAGGAACATCTCCCCACATTAAAAGCCCAACATACTCCGACACTCCCTTCTGCTGGCTTACCCACTCTATTTCCTAACCTAAAGCTGTCCATCATAGTGGACAACCAAATATCAGGGTGTTTAAACTCCCAGTGCATGGATTTGTCAACTGCCTTCATTTTATGAAACTTCTGATCATATCATAGCTATGCATTATCTGGCCATATCCTTTGTGCCTCTCTTATAGTCAGAAAATAGGCCAGGAATGGAATTTCCAAAAAATTATCCCTTTCCAACCACACTGCCATATAATATATAAAACCCAAGACCCAATTTTCCTATGTCCTCTGCCGAAACTTACCCACATGCCTGTGACCTAATGCTGCCTAGGCTGCCAAAAGGTCTTTCCCATTTGCTGTCTCGGCTTCCATCAAGCACTGTACCCCATCTGCATTAATTAACTCAAAAATATCTATGTATTCTCCCTTCTAAATCTTCTCCTTCACTGCAAGCAAGATGTGAGGAGTTAAAAGGATTGCTGCACCCTTCTGCCCTAAAGCCTGCATCATTAGCCAATCCCCAGAAATGTCCCAAAGTCTGAACTATGTAATCTAAACAAGGGTCCATATCTTCCCCTAGCAATGAAATAGAGTTATCAAAACTCAAGTCTTGACCGCCCCAATGTCTGCAACCCTGCACCACCAATCCTGCCCACACTAACATACTGCAAGACCCTGGGCCATTCTTGAACCCCACCTTGCATCCCCATACTCAACCCCTGGTACTCACTCCCTGCTACTTGTCCCTTAGCTTCCCTGCCCACAGTGACTAATAAGCCATTACCTGACAGGGCTGAAGGTGATGCCACCAGTGTTGCAACCTCCGTTGTCCTCTCCTCCACTGCCAGTGTCTGACCTGCTCGCTTGACATTGGTTGCTCATGTACTGTTCCCCATATGTTTTCTCTTCCAAGTCTTAGGACCCTGCATGCTGGTAGCTGCTTCTCCATTCAGAATCTCCTGTAACAAGTCTTCTACCTTGGCCATGATGCTCGCCCATCTCTGCCTCAAACCATGTATCTCTGCCATGATGATTGTGCTCCATACCTGAAAATACAAACAAACACTGTAAGTACATGTCGGAGAGAGAAAAAAAATATCTTTAAACATAACATAATCTGACTCTTCTATGCATGGACAGGAAAGGTAGTAAAGCCATTCAAATAACTTCTTTCCTGCCTAACCATTATATTTTTTTATATATTTTTTGTTTTTGTTATATGATCCAGCTCCCCCTTACTTACTGAATGAATCAGCCCAGCCAAGTCTCAAACCCAGAACCCTGTACACTACAGACACAGCAAAGTATCACTACCCTAAGAGCTGTCACCTGTGACGTACCTAGCCCTCAACCCCACACCTCATCTTGAAAACTATCTTTAATTTTTTTTTTTTACTTTATTTAATTCTTCTTCTTATTATTATTATTATTTTTTTTTTTTTTTACATCTCGTCCCAGGCACTACTAGTAGCACATGCACAGCCAGCCTAACAGCCAGACATCCCGCAAATGGCATGCTAAACACATCACTCCACTAACCACCAATGTAAAACATTGAAATAGGACAAGGGTGCTCAGTTCCTACTATGAAACTCCTCCAGCAAAATGCCTCTAACCTCCTGTCCTCCCCTGCAACTCCAAATGCATTTATTTTTATTTATTTATTTATTTATTTATTTTATTTTACTTTAAATAATGCCACAGACATAACTGCACATGTGCGACCAGCCATTAATGGACAGCGGGAAGCCCGCGAAACACTGCACTGCCTCCCCTCTACCCACTAACCACCAATGAAAAACTGGGACAACAAACTGAATGTAGGGAGATAGGGTCACTCAATGACCCCCTCAGCAGCCATTCCACGCTCACCTCTCAAACACAAGCTGCACCATGACTCAGATACCGCCAATGAACAGAAAACCAAAGTGGTGAAAGTAGAAGGGGTGATATATATATATATATATATATATATATATATATATATATATATATATATATATATATACACACACACACACACACACACACACACACACATATATATATACTCCATTTTTCTCACCACTTTCCTCTTCATTTCCTTCCAATATTCCCTTTACTTACTGCTTAAACATGAATAGAATCATGGAATCATGGAATCTATGGAGAATATTTGGTATGACAATGTTAAGGGATACTATGAGATGGAGTTCTTAATAGTCTTTGTGTTGTTGTTGGAGGTTATTTCTGTTTTATTTTTTTATTATTTCTTCTTCTTTGTGTTAGACCAGGAGTTCTTCTCAGGGGATATTTTTTAGGTGGGGGATGTGCAGCCCATGCCTTCAGTATCTGGTAAAAGATTATTATTCTTTATGAAGGAAGAAGCATCTTTTAAGTTGTTGAAAATTCTGATACCATACGACAGATGAATTTTTATTTTAGCAGGGAAAATTATTTGAGGTTTGATCTCATTTTTGTTTGAGTGTTTGCACAAGAGGCAAGCATTTTTTCATCATTTCTGAGGTTATAGCTGAATCAAATCTTATGTTGTTATGACAATATTTTATTGGAGCTTTTTCCCAGGCTGTTTTAATGATTGAGTCTTTATCAATAAAATAAAGGCATTTTATTAGTATAGATTTTGGAGGAGTTGTAGAAGCAGAAGACATGGGATTACCTGGAGCTCTGTATGCTCTTTTGATGCCATAGGAATGTCCTTTCCGCAGGTTTAATACCTAGGCCGTCTCCTTTATTTTGTTTTCCTGGTAAATCGAATATTCTTAAGTTGCATCTTCTTTGTCTGTTTTCAGTAATAGTATAAAGCCCATGCACAACTATCAGCACATGACAGCGTGTTGTTATATTAAGAGAAAATGACAGTACTCTCATCAAAGCAAGCAGAAGGGAGAAGTCAAATACAAAGAGAGAATCAAGGCCTGACTAAATGTGAGAGTACCAACATTTCAATATGGCAGCCAAAGCTCAACTGACACATTGCTAAATTAGTCCTAAGTGACAGTTCTGTAGTGCATGTATACCATCCCAGAAGTGAGAATCATAAATGTCAACTCCTTTACCATTATTTCATTTGCAAACGATAGCTACTGGGTTACGTGAGTTTCAAAATAAAAAAAACTGCTTCATAATTGTGCACTATTACTCTTGTGATATAGCAAATAATGCATGCACCAGGTACATTTAGCCAACAGATAATTGCCATATTCAAAACAGTGCTCTCAAGATACGGCATACCCATTGAACTAATTACTGACAATCTTACCATGTTTGTATCAGATGAGTTCTAGCAGTTTGCTGATGACAATACATCAGATCCTCAGTATCTAGAATAAAGTGAGTAAATGTGGAAGAAAACTGGAAATGGACAAAAAGATACTGAGACACCCTGATCCCCAAAGAGCTCTTCAGTTATACAAAACTACTTCCCACAATGCTGCAGATGCACGTCCTTCTCAGGTAATGCTTGGAAGACAAGTTAAGAATGGATGTGCCAAGGTTTAAACAACACTTGAGAGTAAAACTATTCTGCATATTACAGTAAGATAAAAATGTTCCCAAAAGCTGTATCTATGTGTAAACACTTCTGTGACATGAGATATGCTGAACATCCACTACTTATCATTTAACCAAGGCAGTCTGTTTACTTAACGTTAGATGGGGAGAAAAAGTGGGACAGAACAGGCCTTGCTGCAGAAAAGACACATGAACTGAAGTCATACATTGTGCTAACTGGTGACAGTACCACAGTTTGTTGAAAATGAAGGCGAGTTAAATTGATTTTTGATGGGGTGCAACCTGAAAACAATGTTTTGAATAGCAAGTCATGTGAGTTTGAACAAAGAATAACCAGGTCAGTATCAATGTCCAATACGACTGTCTTCAGATATGTTACTGCAACCTGACATCCAAGTCAAAGGTGAAAGTGCAAATCCAATAATGTAGTGACAGACTGTACTGTCCTGCCATCATAATCACATACAGCTGTTCCTTTATCTGATTCTAGAAATCAATGCTCTTTGCATAGTGGCTGTAAGAGTTCAAATGTTCATAAGAATAGCTCATCTCCTAGTATTCTTAATTACAAGTTTCATTTTTAATCCATGTTCCAGTGATAGAAACATAATCTAAAGTGAACATCATGTCTGAGTTCTGATATAAAACTTGAAAAACTTGCAAAGAACAGATAAGCAGCTAGCAATGTGTCTCCGTAGCAAAGTTTTCATAGAGAGAATGTTTCATAAAGAATTGTTCTCATCTTATTTGTAGACACAATAATCTGTACTGATAGGATCAGTCTAAAGAGTTTAATATATGGTCCATAGCTGCAATAAAGGTGGTGCAGATGGGGTGGTTGTCCCAAGCACAATATGTTGTTGTTGAGCACTTCTGAATGCACAGTTCAGGTCATAACTAGTGCAGCTGCCCTGGCTGCAAATTATCAGGAGGTGTGATCAGCAGGTGTAATTCCTGTAGGAGTGCATTACCAGCACTGACCTTAGAATACCAACACTGCATTTACAGTCACAGCTTCACAACTGAAGCACTGAAGTAGGTAGTGTGTGAGCTGAGTGTGTAGTTACTGTAGCAAGCTGTTAGTTCAAATTTTAGCAAGCCACAGTTACAACCAGAGCAAAGTGGTCTTCATTCTGAGAAGACTTTTTTTTTCCTGGTCCTCATTTAATTGAGGTGGGTCTCCTGTCTGGTCTGGAGCTTTGAACAGAGCTCTAGGTGAAATAGCTATGATTCTGTAATTCCGTAATGGTGTGCTTCAGTGCTTCAAAAATTTTGAGTGGAGCAGTCTCTGTCTATGTCTCTGTCTCTGTTTCCCGCCCCCCTCTCTCTCTGCAGTTGGGAGATGTGATGATAAGCGAGGATGCTACAGTACTTGAATATTTTTCAAGTGTGCACTATTATCACTGCCACTATATGACTTTTGTACAGTATTGCAATTTTAAGAGTGTATGTATCCCATAATATATTGCACTCAAGCCTTACCTGTTTGCATCCTGATGATTCTTCTTCTGTTACCTTGAATTATTGGATAACCATTGGTGCATGGTGTGGGAGATTGCCATAATTTGGTATGGTCCATGCAATCAAATGACTTAGAGGTGGTATTTAAAGAAAAGTAAACATTTTCTGGTACTCACTGGCTTTATCAAGTAAATATTGGTAGTCTGATCTCCAGTAACTCTGTTTTCTAAAACCAGCTTGTATACTTGGCAGTTCACAGGTATATATATTTTGGAGTATACATTGCAGGATTTTAAGCTTTAACTTACTATCTTGTAAAATAACTACAACTGTATGATAATCTGAATACTATTTAACACTGATAATCTGAGTGCTCTTTAGCATTAATCATTTTTGGATTGGAATATAAATTGACTATGGCTGTTTCCAATGGTCACTGTTGTGTTTTCCAATTTTGTCTGCAAATTACAAGGAATACTGCAACAACATCATTTTGCAGGATTTTAAATAAGTCAGATATAATTCTCCCATTTATTGCAGGTATGTTATTAGCAAAGCACAGCAAAAACAGATTCCCAACAGGAAAAAAAACTTGGAAAATAAAGGAATGATCCCAACAATGACCTGGAACACACCAGCTTTATTGACAACAAAATGTTCCTTCGACTAAGCGCTTTCACCAGTAATTGGCTTCATCAGAGTCAAAGAAACCTCTAACTACAAAAGAATAGATAGTGATTTTTTTTTTTTTACAAACACTTAATTAGTTAATTGATAAGCCAATCATCAGCCATAAAATAACATTAGGTGAACCACCCTTAAAAAAGTGCTTAGTGCAAATCATTTCATCTAAAACAAATCAAAGAATCCATTTAACAATGAGTATAATACCTAGCCAAATTTAAACATATCCACTAGGTTCCACAAACAACAAAATTGGTTGAAAAGTTTGAGTGAACATATAAAAATTACTGTAAAAATTTGTTCCCTGAATTAAAAACATTGATATATAAAAAACATGTGTATAAAAAGAACAATGCAGCAGGCAATACTGATAAACATACCCAAGCTGAAAAACCATTAGCTTTTAACTTTTGAAGTTTGAAACAATACCAAACTATGGTTTCAGACTTATTCAAAACACTATTACATCCCCATAGTGTACCTGTTCCGGGTACAAAATAAACATTGTACCCAGTATAGTAAATGTGCTAAATAATGTTATTAGATCTCTGCTTTAACATGGGCATGAGGGAAATACCTTCATTAAGTCCTGGTGGTTGCGTGGAGTTTAACCTCAATTGCCACCTTGCTTCTTTGCTTTCAACAAGAACTCTGTCATCGCCAGACATTATTTTTGACAAAATCGTCAACATTTTTAAGTAGTTTTATGCAACCACAACAGACAATATATGGATTCTTTGCCCTAAATCATAGGCCATGTGCCATAATAACATGTATTTTGCAGGACACAACTGCCCAAAGGGGAGTGTCCCTCGCAAGGGTGAACAGGTGGTAACCCCAACCTATTATGCTATCATCTACCTAAGGTAGTCAGCGGAATATGTGCTTTCCGTCACTAGCAGACCTCACATACGAATGGGGGAGAATGAATATTGAATTAGGGACACTGCATAATACCCTCAGGGACACATTTAGATGATTGGTACTATTAACCTGACACATTGACAGTCATAAAGCATATGTATTTATACACATTTGTCGAGGTACATGCTGTTTATGACTCATACATGTTGTCATTGGTCATTACATGTATTCTGCCACCTGTCCACCTAATATCACTAGCTCTGGAAGGGTTTAGTTAGGACTGTGTTAGATTCTGATTCGTAATCATGGACGTCCATGATAATCGGGTACAGTTCACTGATATAGTCCTTATGTGTCCCCCCAATGGTTTATGGACTATCCAGTAGATGTGCTCTTACAGTTTCGGAGGTATGGGTGATATATGTGTATATATATATATATATATACATATACATATATATATATATATATATATATATATATATATATATATATATATATATATATATATATATATATATATACATATGTTACTGTAAATATACACATGTACATACCTAGGTTACGTTACCGCAATTACGGATAACATATGGTCAGACTTTGTTCCCTGAATTAAAAACATTGATATATAAAAACATGTGTATAAAAAGAACAATGCAGCAGGCAATACTGATAAACATACCCAAGCTGAAAAACCATTAGCTTTTAACTTTTGAAGTTTGAAACAATACCAAACTATGGTTTCAGACTTATTCAAAACACTATTACATCCCCATAGTGTACCTGTTCCGGGTACAAAATAAGCATTGTACCCAGTATAGTAAATGTGCTAAATAATGTTATTAGATCTCTGCTTTAACATGGGCATGAGGGTAATACCTTCATTAAGTCCTGGTGGTTGCGTGGAGTTTAACCTCAATTGCCACCTTGCTTCTTTGCTTTCAACAAGAACTCTGTCATCGCCAGACATTATTTTTGACAAAATCGTCAACATTTTTAAGTAGTTTTATGCAACCACAACAGACAATATATGGATTCTTTGCCCTAAATCATAGAACATGTGCCATAATAACATGTATTTTGCAGGACACAACTGCCCAAAGGGGAGTGTCCCTCGCAAGGGTGAACAGGTGGTAACCCCAACCTATTATGCTATCATCTACCTAAGGTAGTCAGCGGAATATGTGCTTTCCATCACTAGCAGACCTCACATACGAATGGGGGAGAATGAATATTGAATTTGGGACACTGCATAATACCCTCAGGGACACATTTAGATGATTGGTACTATTAACCTGACACATTGACAGTCATAAAGCATATGTATTTATACACATTTGTCGAGGTACATGCTGTTTATGACTCATACATGTTGTCATTGGTCATTACATGTATTCTGCCACCTGTCCACCTAATATCACTAGCTCTGGAACGGTTTAGTTAGGACTGTGTTAGATTATGATTCGTAATCATGGACGTCCATGATAATCGGGTACAGTTCACTGATATAGTCCTTATGTGTCCCCCCAATGGTTTATGGACTATCCAGTAGATGTGCTCTTACGGTTTCGGAGGTATGGGTGATATATGTGTATATATATATATATATATATATATATATATATATATATATATATATATATATATATATATATATATATATATATATATATATATATATATACATATGTTACTGTAAATATACACATGTACATACCTAGGTTACGTTACCGCAATTACGGATAACATATGGTCAGACCGGGCATATGTTAGTGGGAGGTCCAATAAACAAACGTCTACCTCCCATATATATGAATATATATACATCTGTGTGTCCGTTGACCAATACATTTCCCACTCATATGCACTTACACATGCGTATTGGGTTTTGTATATGCTTCACCAGCATACTATTGCCTTAGTCATTATGACAACGACACTTCACTCCGGTTATCTTCTAATCGGTATTTAGCAAGTTATACAGTGGACAGATGTTGCAATATGTTCATGTACGGATTACATGCTGCATGTTTACTCACTCCGAGGGTATTCAGAACTCCAAAGCTTATAGTCCTGGCACATACGTGTGATTGATTGTCAGGGTGTTCATGTGGTCATCCGAGTTTAGGCTTGTTCGACTGGAGACTGGAACAGATCTGTACCTGTTTGAAAGTCAGAATTAGCACATGGACAAAGTTAGTCCCAATGTTACCATTCTACCTGTGTTTCCAGATGCAGGGGTTTGCCCACCTCTGACCGGCTTGATATGTTGACACTACATGATACGTGGTGGGGGGGGGTTCCACTGGTGTTTCCCTTCACATTTGTTACGACTGCTTTATTGTGACCATGTTCATTTCTATCTCTCTCTCTCTATATATCTATATATCTATATATATATATATATCTATATATATATATATATATATATATATATATATATATATATATATATATATATCTGTCTGTACATACACATACATATACACCTACATACCTATTTACATTTCCCATACTGTTGAATGTCTGCCGCCCATCCCCGCTGGCTTTACCTCCCTATATTCTGGCCATCACATAAAATTAGTGGCCCTTGCATGGCTTGGACCCAGAAACAGACACACCTTAGTCACCTGTTTGACCACTACACCATCCGTGGTACATTCCGCATGGATGGTAACTAGGATATATGACTTCACTACAGGTATTCAACAGTACTGGCAACAAATGTGACAGTTGGTTGGTGTACATATGTGGACAGACCTCTCAACCATTCAGGGACTAATTTCAACAGTAACATGGACAAGGCAAGGACAAATCAGGGACAATCACGGACACTTTTACAATATTAGTACTATTAACTTGAAACATTGACAGAATCAGAGCATATGTATTAATACTTATTTTTTGAAGTAAAAGATGTCTATTACTCTTAATTATTGACATTATTCATTCAGTGTAATTCACCACCTTTCCTCCATAGGTCACTGGTTTGAGGGGGGATTAAGAGGCTGGCCAGTTATTGTGCGAATGCTCTGGCCATTGGTTGGGTTGCCACCTTTTCATATGACCAGGATGGGATATATTCGGGACACACCAGATTTTTCAGGCCACCACATACCCACAGTCAGTACAGGGTTTAGAACTTTACTTATTTTCCAATATGAGAGCTTATTCTTGTAGCAGTTTAGTTGCTTATTCTGTTTCTTGTAAGATTTATGTATTTTACATACAGAAATAACTGTTTTATGGAACTGTTACATGAAATATGATACATAATTATTTCCTACAATCACAGGAAATTTGCCATTGTATTATTTTTGGTCAGGACACACCTACCCAAACAGGGACTGTCCCTCACAAAGTGGGACAGGAGGTACCCTGCTTACGACAGCGCCTTAATCACCCTATATCCAACTGCCACTATGCGACTGTGTAAAGTATATATTCTCGATAATTCATGTGGGGATCCGTGCATCACTGTCAGGTGTTTAATCCCGGGTAGTAGGTTCTGCATGACCGGCTGGAGGCTGAGCAGTCTCGTGAACCACTACTACACATACAACTTGTGTCCAGATGTCTACAGGACTGGACATCGTGTCATGACACCAAGTCTGATGTTTACACATGAGGGATATCCAAAAATTGAACAAGCCAATAAACTTCGATATTTTTGGATTTACGAAAACATGATAGGGTTATACATGCAAGGGATACATAGTTTGCAATCCTGACACTGCCTAGGGTGAGACCGCCTACTAGATATGAGTAGTGGTCACTATGTGCAGATATAGCTGCACCAAGCTAGCAGCCCGAGTATGGCTGGATTTGGTGGACGTTCAGGAATCGGGGGGGGGTTGTGTGCTGTTGAGGGGATGATGCGTATTCAATTATCATCCAGGTGTGTTGTAGTTGGATAGCTCAGTTCAGTCCAGACCATTATGTGGCTATGTGTCAGTGAGGTTTCTGTACATGTGTATCACACATTTTAATATTCATATGTTTGTGGGATTGTATTCTACAGTATGGCCTGTCAGGTTGTATTGCGGATGTGTATGTTTGTTCTTTGTGTTTCTTTCTGATTCACCCACTGCTCCCTCATACACCTCTGGTTCACCTATTGTGCATCCAACACAGTCTCCCCTTGGTGAATTATTACATTACCCCCCCACACCCATATTCCACACACTCCATCCATCCCTTCTCTGGTTGATGGCCCATGGCACGGTTAAGTGAACACATTGCATACACTACATACCTCTGGTACCTGTATGGTTGTGAGGAGTACCCTAGCATTTTTCACCTTCCACATGCTGTACATGATGCACATAGGTACACACAAATACTTATCTTTCATTACATGGTAGGTAGACCTCGGTAATACCCGTTCATCTTTGGCCCTTCCTGACAAGGACGCCTTGGACTGCAAATGGGCAGATTTTGGGCGAATGCTCTGACCATTGGTAGGGTTGCCACCTTTTCATATGGCCAGGATGGGATATATTCGGGACACACATCAGATTTTACAGGCCAACACATACCCATGGTCAGTACAATGGATAGTACTTTTGTTTTATGCCTAAATGTAAGCTTATTGTTGTAGCAGTTTAGCTGCTTCTTCTGTTCATTTACTTGCTTATTCTGTTTCTTGTAACATGTAGGTATGTTACATATGGAAATAACTATTGTATGTGACTATTACATAAGATGTGGGACATAATTATGTCCTACGATTGCAGGATATTTTACATTTATAATGGTTTTGGTATGGACACAACTGCCCAGAGGGGGACTGTCCCTCACAATGTGGGACAGGTAGTAACCCTAACCATTGGACTAGACTTAGCTATTGGCGGTGTGCTAACATGATGAGTTTCGCTTCCACTTGGTATAACGCCGTCCTTGAGCCGAGCTTCATGAATCCCGGGGTTTGTATTTAACATATTTTTATGAATCTTGTTTGCCTTTATTTACTACTAAATATTATCTGGCCTGCCATTTCAATTTTTTAATATTATAAGAAGTAATTCCTAGGTTATAGTTAAACAGGGATATGTTCAAAAGGCATTAGCTGAGAATCACATAAACCTGCATGAACTAAAAAATGTACAATATACTGTAATATCTTCACCTGTATATCCACCATAGACAGACTAGGAGCACAATTCTTTGCAGAAGTCTAGATTTTGTTTCTTAACTGATATAGCAATCTGTACTTTTTATCTCATGTCTTATGTAACATTTATCTATGGCATTGATTTTAAACTTTGTGGATTGTCCTTGTTTCTACTACTCTGGGTCAGTTTACTTTGTATTATGAAAGGTAGAGCTGCTTGCACTGAGATATTGATCAGGTTCTTTATATGTAACATCCTAGTTGACTAGCAACTGGCTGAAGAGATTTGGTTCAGAAGAGCAAGGTAAAGGTAAGCATATGAATGTGGTCAAAGGTACATATGAGCTCAGTATAGTTTCTCTAAGAGTCGTAAAGTTCCATTTCCTTGACTGCACCCAAATCAGAACACATGTATGATCAAAATGCTGATGACTGTTTGCTACTGAAATCCAGTGGGATTACTTTGCTTTGGGTGATTTATGTCTTTTTCATGTATATATATGACCATGGAATAGATAAATGTAATTCCAAGAGTGGGAGATTGCCAGCATACTAAGGTTGTAAAAATAATTACAATTTGATTTTTCCTGCTGGGGCCTGCTCTGCAACCAGTTCTAACCACTCAATCTCACATTGATAATTGCTACCCTCCCTCTCCCAAACCATTCTCATAGTAGGCTATATCAATACCCACTCGTCTGGGAGCTATCTTTAAAATGTAGTATAGTCCCACCCTGCAGGAACTTCCTTTAGTCTGCTGTCTGTGTTCACTGTAAGTCTTTTTTTCTTTTTATATGCATATGCCTCTTTAGGTTGTCTGTTTGCTGTCATAATTTACAGAGATTTTTATGCTGTTCTATATTAGTGCTACAATTATTATTGCTGTTTAGAGTGTATAGTCTAACAAATCTCTGATGCTTTTTTTACTGCTGATTGTGTATATGTAGAGCTTGGTGATTACTTCATTGTGTATATGCATACTTATATATCTAAACTTACCTAGAAAGCTGGAGTGGCTTCATAGACATTTCCTTTATTGATCTCTGCTTCAAAGCATTCTGCATTTAGTATTGGTAAGCAGAAACATACAGTTGCAGTTTATTTTGTACATGTTGTTGTTGTTGTTAACAGCAGAAACGCAGCATGTATTACAAATTCTAGTCAGTATCTTACCTAACTCAAGTTCTTATTGGTATTAGCAGAAACATACCTGCTATTAGTAAGGAGAACCATAATTTGTTTGGTATCTGGTATTTGAAAAGCAGAAACAGTGTTTGTGACCTAATTTCAGGCACATTTGGTATTAGTTAGCAGAAACATAGCTGCTATTAGTAAGGAGAAACATAGTTTGTTTATTTGGCATCTGAAAAGCAGAAACAGTGTTTGTTGCAAACTCTAACCTGCATCTCACCTAAACTACAGTTCTAACTAGCTTTGTAAGAAGAAACATGCTTAGTATTTGTAATCAGAAACATACAGTTGTTTATTTGGTATTTGAATTGCAGAAACACAGTGTTTGTTACACACTCTAACCAGTATCTCACCTAACTATGGTGCTACTTTAACCTATTAGACTTAGTATGTTGTTAAATTTGTCTATTATGATCTGCCTAGACACTGTTTCCTATTCTTTGTGATTCTTTAGTCTTCCCTGGACATTTACCTCTGTACCATTTCATGTACCCACACTCTGTGTTCTGATAATCCTTCAATCACTCTCTGACTAATAACCTCTACCCTCTCCAAGTTTGTCTCCATGTCTCCTAAAACTGTACTATTCACTTTCTGCTCACACTCTATTTTTTTTCT
The DNA here is from genome assembly GCF_019279795.1 of Protopterus annectens. Lineage (NCBI taxonomy): Eukaryota > Metazoa > Chordata > Ceratodontiformes > Protopteridae > Protopterus > Protopterus annectens. The sequence goes on along the minus strand of NC_056741.1, from coordinate 1,523,850,212 downwards.
CTTTGTAGTTTGCTCAGGCCATCCACAAGCCTTCGTATCATGCCCCCCTCCCACCTTCGGTTCTGAAGCAAAGTTTCAGTAAAAGCTCAAATCATCCCTGGGATATCTCAACATTTATACACAAGCCTTCCTTTACAATTAATTATTAGGTGAATGTTATTGAATTGTTTTTAACAATTTTCTCTTACTTTGTGACTATCATTGTGAGGTGAGCACAGCTGCACTGAGCTCAATTCAGCTTCAAACTTAGAGAGCTTTAATCAAGTCGGTAACCATGTAGCAACATACTCTACTAATTATATATGATCCTTATTCCCTTTGTATGCAAATGGGTGAGCTCCAGATTCTAAAATTAAAACTTTTTCAAAACAAAACTTTAGTTCAGTCCCAATTCCCTTAGCTCTACTCATCCTTAAAGAGCTTGCTAGCAACATTTTCTAATAGACAAACAGCTACTGATTGTTTTTTGAGCTTTCTCGCACCTTGGGTGTATCCCCGCTCCATTCGCCCTCACTACGTTCGGGCTTACTTCACTCCTCTCCCACCCCATTCTCACCCTCATATCATTTCCTTTATACCTAACCATTAACACTCACTCTGCACCCTATTTGCCCTTATTGTTCTCCACACAAACTATTTACTAACTCCTCCCCTTTCCCACACTACACTTGCAAACTTTTACGTCTCCTTCCACTACCCATATTACTCCTACCCCCCACTCAAACATCACCTACGCAACACACTTTCACATACCTTCCTGCAAAATAAACCTACTACTAACTCCCCAATCACCAGTTTCAGTACTCTAGCACTCAATACTCTTAGAATCATGCCTTTTTCTACTACCCTTTTTGTTGTACTACCTCCATTACTCCTCCTTCACACTCTCACCTCAGGTAATATCCCGTATCTCATATTCTCAAAGTTCCTACAATACCTCATACTAGGGATACCTCATCTCCTTATCATTTATTTGCTATTTTCATTTCTATCTTTTCTACTGAAACTCCTCTTCCTAAAATCAAAATTCCCCCCACCTACACCACATTCCCTAAAAATAAAACCAAATATTGTATCTTTACCTTATACAAATATAACTGCCACTACTACCCTAATGTTCTTTTACTTGCAGGAGATACTCATCCCAATCCAGGCCCCACTCAATACAACTTCACCTATAACTAGAGTCCCACGAACCTATACACATCTGGCCCCCTAAACAAACAAATCTCCTTTTACTCAATAAACACTAGAAGTATATTAAACAAGGTTAGTGAACTTCATGCTTGGATCTCAAGCCATACCCTGATGTCATCACCCTAACAGAAACTTGTCTAAAACTCCAACACCATGACAAAGACTTTCTCCCTCCTGGCTATAGTACACTGCACCTTGACCACCAAAAGAAAAAGGTTGGTGGAGATGCCATCATTTACTCTAACCACCTTACTCTGACAACGTCTATTAAAATTATCCTGTCCTTTTCCATTGCTGAAATACTGACAGCCAACCTTGTACTTAACACCAATACCACCATCACAATAGTAGCGATCTACATTCCCCCAGGGGATAACTTACCCCTGCTGGAAAACATACTCTCATACTTCTCTCAACATATTCCTAATGAAACCATTATTCTTGGTGTCAGTATTAGTTCGTTAACTCTCTGTACCCCAAAGTCTTTCTTACACATTAACTTGTACAGCTTTACTCAACTTATCACTGATGCCACCCATACCAACAACTCTCATAGACACAGCACCCTTATCAACTGCATTCTAGTCTCTCATCCCTCTAATTATCACAATCCTGAAACCCTTCCTGACACACCAAGTGACCACTCCCCAATACAAGTACTTAGCTATATCCCTCACTTTAGTAAACAGCATGGATTTATCACATGCAACAAGCATTCTAACTTCTACCAAGACCCCTTTAAATCTCTTCTCTCTAAAGTTAACTGGAATTTCCTTACCCAACTCCCCCTTGAAGATGATGTTCTGTCTTTCAACTCCACCTTTCTCAGTATTCTTGACTCACTTGCTCCACTTTGCACAGTCTGTATTAAATCTATTATAGCTCCGTGGCTATCAAATTCCACTGGTATCATATTAAAAAACAGAGACAGAGCATAGAAAACATGGACCAAAACAAAGCTCCCTGCAGACTTGTTGAAATACAAAGAACTTAGAAATCAGAGCAAAAAGTATATTAATAAAGATAGAAGAGACATCTACTATAATCCACCCTCAGCAGTGAAATCTTCTTCTTCTTTCAGCTTTTTCCCGGTTAGGGGTTGCCACAGCGGATCATCTGTCCGCTCATGATTGGCAGTGGAGTTTTATGGTGTTGAATTGCCATCCCAGCGCCCAACCTTCCACAGAAGGCACACACATGCACACACTCATACCTAGGGCCAATTTAGAGTGTCCAGTCCACCTACTGCATGTCTTTAGGATGTGGGAGGAAACCGGAGCACCCAGAGGAAACCCACGTGACCACAGGGAAGACATGCAGACTCTGCACAGAAGGCACCCCATCTGAGAATCGAACCAGAGAACCTCTTGCTGTGAGGCGGCAATGCTAACCACTGCACCATCGTGGCCGCCCCTCAGCCTTGAAATCTAACCCCCCAAAATTTTTGAACTCATTAAACCACATACTACATCCAGGTGGTCCCTGTTCCCCCAATCTTTGTCCTGATAAGACTCCCAAAGATACTACCTCCACCTTCAACACATATTTCATTGACTCTGTATCCAAACTGTTTAACCCCAGTGCCAACTTGTCTAGCTTTAATAATATTTCAAGCCACTCTCTATCAAATCTCACTATACTCTCATCAAATTCTTTTTCCCCAAACCTGTACCCACTTGCTACAACAAATCCCTGCTTTCTAAACTCAAACCTTGCTCAACTAATACTGACAACATTCCTGCCATTTTCCTTCATTTAGCTGCTGACTCTTATTCTTAATGAACCGCTCCATTTCAGAGTCCAAAGTCGCTTCCATATGGAAACAATTCTTCCCTCTACCAATACATAAAACAGGTAACTCCTCAGACATCACCAGTTTTAGACCATTTGCTATCCTCTCTCTCTAAAGTTCTAGAAAAATGCATACATAAACAAGTTATGCACTAGCTACTCTATGAAAATCTGCTCATACCTCTCAATATGGCTTTAGACCAAAGCATAGTATTACTACTGCCCTACTATCATTCCTTAATACTATATCCCTTGTCAGAAATAACAACAAACTTGTCTCCTGCCTATTCATAAATCTCTCTAAAGCTTTCAACACCGTCTCTCACCTTCTCGTTCTGCACAAACTAACCGACCTTAACTTCTCCCCTGCTACTGTTGCATGGTTTTCCAGCTACCTCACTGACAGATTTCAAACAGTGAAGTGGCAATCTGCACTCCCCCTCCTCTGCCAGTTAAAATGGGTGTCTCTCAGGGTTCCATCCTTGGTCCACTACTTTTCAACATCTTTACAAATCTTCTTTATTCTTCCTGTCCTCAGTCACCACTGGTCCAATATGCTGATGACTCTACTGTCATCACTATTGCTGACTCTCCCTCCAAACTCATCTCTACAACACAGACTTCCTTTAACTCAGTAGAAAACTGGCTCTTCGATAACCAGCTTATCCTTAACCCCAAAAAAGCTAAGCTACTGCTTTTTCTTCCTAAAAACTACAACCACATTAAATCCACTTTCACAATCCTGTCCCTCAATAACACACACATTGAGGTGGATACTAGCACTAAACTCCTTGGTGTCATCATTGATGACCAACTTAAATTCGACCTACACATTAACAGCTGCATCAAGAAAACTCATCAGACATTAGGGTTCCTCTAGTGCAACAAAAAGTTTCTCACCAGTGAAGCTAAATTAACTCTCTCTTATGATTACCTCCTACCCAGTCTATTATATGGCCCTCAAAGTCTTACTTGCCTCAACTCCACACTCCTTGCCAAACTTTAATCTACTTACAAGATAGTCAAATTTGCAGCCCATCAAACTTACAAGTCACATCACTATCTCTCACTCAAACATCTTAACTGGCTAAAACTACCTCACCAGTTTCTTCTCCCTCAACTATAGAGCATTCACTCTATCCTTTATCAGCCTTCTTACTGTCCTACCCTATAATCTGTCATCTCCCACTATTTACCTGCTAGCTCCCTCTGGAGCTCTAACCTAGATCTGCTACAAATCCACAAATCTAAAACTAAGAAAGGATGTATTCTCTATAGCTATAATCCTTCCAAGGCCCGATACAAACTCCCACTAGAGATCAGGTCACTCAAGCAACTTAGTCAATTCAAGCTAGCCACTAAAGAATACCTGTTAAGCCAATGGACCTTCCTCTGTACCCCCTTAAACAGCTTATCAGTCCTAACTGCACACCTCTATCTGCTCCCAACTTATGTAACTTTCTTTAACTTTCTACACCTTGTCTCACATTAACTTCTCTATCCTAAGCAAATTACATACATTCTTATCTGCATAATGTAAGATTTTTACATCTGGTGACAAAACTATTGTTAGCCCTTCTGAATGATGTAGGATTCTAAATAAGACAGGCATAATGATTAGTTTACTGTAGTAAATTCTTGTTTTTCATGTGTATGTTGCTTTGAATATCTTCTGTAAATCAGTTGTTGATTGTTGACTTATTTTTGTAAATTATAATCTGTAGAACATGTGGCGCTTTTCTCCCCAGGCATCCGCTGAAAAAGGGATACTTATCTAAGTTGGACAAACCCATTCAACAAATGTAAAATAAAATAAATAAATACAATTTTTCTCTTGTGTGTTTTGGACATTTTGTTTTGGCATTGTTTCATCACCTTATAGGCTGTCAAGATTTTATAGTGAAGCCACTCAGTAATTTATTAAAATTAAAACTAGTGATCATTTATGAAGCAAAAGCTGACTTTTATCACAGAAGTGACCAAATGATGTCAGGCATTATGTTAAGCCCTTTACTGAGAAATATGAAATATGAAGAAATATATCACATTTTACAGTGACAAGTTGTCAGAACTATAGTCATCGGTTTTCTAAATTATATCCACCTGAAGAAGTAGACCTGCTTCCTGAACACTGGTAAAGGAACTCAGAAATTATAGAAGCAATTAAAATTATAAAAATGTTAAGCTATAGTATTATTTTGTTCCAGTAACATGACCACTTGTGGCTAGATCTACTATACACATGCGCACTGACATGTAATGGCTTAATGCTGAAGATCTGCAGCTCTTAGACACAAGGTTTAGGGTTCAATCCTTACATGTTGTCACCACCTCATTGGAATTGTCATGTTCTTCTAGTGTTCAACTGTCTCCATTAACCATGCTCAATGTTTTTTTCTCAGGGATGGAAGGTATCAGGTTAAAATACAGATCTCTCATTTGAACCTGAGATGTCTATGAACAGAATGAACCTAAAACTGAACAGATTATAGTGTAAAAGAACAGACATTATATAATGCCAGTTGGAGAAAGAGTTGTGATGAATGGTTACTTTATACATTAGCTATTGTTTTTGGTATCCTTTATTTAGAAAAGCACAGTCTACAGAATATATGCTATATCAGGGCTAGCCATTTGGCAGTGCAACAATTGGATCTAGCTGATTTGTTCACATCTCAGTTGCTACCCAAAAGGAGTATGGGTATTTATTTATTTTAAGTGAAGACTATGCCTGTCATAATCAATTCTAGGTGCTCATGCTGTTGGTGGGAGGGGTCAAACTGGTAAACATATCAGCATAGCAAAATCAGCTCAACTGAGCCTCAAAGTGTTATTGTTGAATGCAAGGATTCTAAGAAAAAAAAAAAAACTGCACTCCCTCCCAACCCTCCTCACGTTTGAGAATATAGACATCTGCACAGTTACCGAGACATGGTTTAAAGCAGTAGAGAGTACCTCAGCAGTGCAGGGTTTCAGTGCCTTCTAAACTTTTAGACTAGCAACTGTTGATCAAACAGGATAATGGTCTGGACTTCTTCCATGTACAGATCACCATGGACACAATCTCATAGTATATCTTAACCTGTTAAAGGTTACCCTACATGTCCTAAGAAGCTCACAATGTATATTTCGACTTACCATCCAACCTTTACACCCTACCCCTGGGAGACTCTAATTATGTCTGTTTAGATTGGGAATCCTACACAGCCTCAAATCTACATGCACAGAGATTTCTGGACTTCATAAATCCAAAGACACTTGGCCAAATAGAGAAAACACCCACTTGAGGCTCCAGCATACACGACATTGTACTCACCCCACTCCCAATGTCTTATCCGCCCTGGTAAGGTCTGACCATAAAGCTATTTCTTACAAAATCAAGATCAGCTCTGTAGCCACAATAAAAGCAGTATTAATTAGGGACTATTCCAAGGCAAAATTCCTTTCATTGTCATGTTTTTTAAAAATTCAGTGCCCTTCCAAACCCCAAGAACACAGCTGTTTATGTTGAATTGCTCCCAGAAACTCTGTACAACCATGTCAATGACTGCAAGTATACTGCTGTACCTCCCAGAAGTAAGCCCATAACTAGCCCCAGAAACAAACTGCTCTGGTGGCATCCAAAATTAAACTGGATATACAATAAAAGGAAAAGAAATATATTGCAAAATTGGGTAGGGGGATTCCCATAAAGATAAAAACTCTCTCATCAAACTAAATAGGCAACTAAGAGGGCTAGTTCGGTCAAAAAGACCAACTCTGAGGTTAGGATAGCACCTCCCAAGTAAAAGATAATCATATGGCCTTCTTCATCTGTATCAGAAACCTCAAGGGCAGTTCACAGGAGTTTGTTGAACTGGTGGTTATCGGTGCCAAATTCATGAGGCCTGGCAATATAGCAAACCTCTTACTCTATAAACTCAGTTCCAACTTTCCCCATCACTCCCCCAACCATCACCCAAGAAATACCCTCAAACATAAACCCCTCCATCTACAGCTAGGGAGCATGTACTGGCTGCAGTCATTAAAGCCAGGAATGAAACCTGACTGGGTCCCAATAGCATCCTAGGATGCCTCCTAAACAGTCGATAATATGACTTGTCAGGACACTTGGAGTCACTATTTAACTATACTTTTAAAGCAGGCTTTGTGCCATGAGAATGGAGGGATGTGACAGTCATCCCCTTCATAAGGGAAGACCTTCAACTGATCCCAGGAAATGCACACCTGACAGTCTGACTAGTCCTGTTTGCAAAGCCACGGACATAATTATTATGGTAATTATCAACAAGGACATAGGGCACCCTCTGGCACTAGATCCATTCCAGTTTAGCTTTCTCAAAAGAAAGTCATGTTTACTAAACCTGGTGGAGTTCAGTGAAAAGGTTAGTAAGACAATGGATGGGGGCAAGTGTTGAATATTGCTTACTTAGATCTGGCTAAAGCATTTGATACAATACCCCACTTGGGTTTGTCATTGTCACTCATTGTCAACAAACATATAGAACTAGGCATAAACCTCTTTATAACACAATGAATAGCTAGCTGAGTCACTGATGGAACCAAAAGTTTAGAATTGGTGGGCCACTCCTGCAAAAGGCCAGTCACCAGTAGGTCACTGCTGGCTATGTGCTGGGCCCACTTCTCTTAGGCATTTACTTCTCAAGGGTCAAAGTCAATTTCAAAGACCTCTAGCTAACCAAGTTTACAGATAATTCCTCACTGAGTGTAGTCAGTGAATCCTCCAAAGATGAGATCACCATTCTGGAAGGTCTAATATAGACAAATGCTTGGTGCCAAAGTCATTGCTTAAAACTCAAAAACAAGAAATACATTGTAGTACCTTTTGAGAAGTTTGCCTCCACAGGTAACTATATCATGAATAAAGCAACCCTAAAAGTTGATTCACTAGTCACGGATCTGGGAACTCATGCAGGTATTAACATAGCCTTAAAATAACATGTGTCCAAGGCAGTAAAAAAATCCTTCTGGCTTATTCAGCTTATAAGTAAGGCATGGCATCTAGGTACAGAGAGATCATTGTACCACTAAACTTGTCCTTCATCAAACCCTTCATAGAATATAATGCTCCCTTTCATATGTATCTGCCTAGACACATGCAACAACTGGAATACCAGCAAAGGTTCCTTATAAAAAGAATACAAGGAGTATACAAAATGTCCTATGATGATCACCTAAAAGCCATGTCTCTTTGTTCTGTATGAAACAGACTAATGAGAGGTGATCTTTGCCTGGCATGCACGGGTTTAAAATCAGAATGCTGTGCAGAAAATAAAAAGTGAATGGGATAGTCGAAGACACTTATGGGAATGCAGTAGTGCATTCGCATAAGTGTGTTTGACTATATGTACGGAGATCACGGTACAGTGGGGAGTGGAAATTCATCCATATCCCCATTGTAGTGCAATCTCGGAGTTGGAATATATTAGTAGTAGGGGGTGTGGGAGGTGCAGGAAGGCTTGCCCCCCCTGCAAAACATGATTTGTCATATAGGAGTTTGATTTAAATCAGCTCCTATATGGATATCATGTGATGTTTTTGGTGACAATGTCGACTCAAATGTGTTGATCATTTGGGTCGACATTGTGTAGGAGTGGAGAGTTGGGTTTCGGTGTTTATTTTCATTATTGCGAATGACAAATATTTGCCTTTCGAATAATAATGATAGTAAACTGTATACAAGGCATCCCCTGAACCTGATTTGATGAAACTTTTGTGCATGTGCAAAACAAACAGCATTAGAACTACTAGATTAAAAGTCCTAAATTTTGCTTGTGACACAAATTGGACATGTTGGAGAGACAGATATGTTTCTCAGAGACTTCCCATTCTCCGGAAGAGGCTCCCCATCCATGTGAATCAGATTTCCTTCCTCCCACCCTAAACCTATCTAAGTGCAACTCAGACCAATGGATGGGTAATAAGAAATTCACTCCTGGTCTGGTGTTTATGTCTTTGATGGAAAGAGACAATAAGTAAATCACTCCCTATATAAATCAAGTTTGTGGATCACATTTGAGTTGCACTGCTAGGCTTATAAGGGCCCTAGTGTTTGCTAGCCTAGTATACACCTATGAACTTATGGATCTACTACATCAGTTCACAAGTTCATAGAAAGACATAATAATTAACAATGTTGTTATATTAAACTGAATAGATGAAGCAAAGAAGTTCATATGTTGCACTCCTGAGTGAGTCATCCTTTTGATGAGATGCTAAACTGAGGCCCCTAATGTCTATGTTAATGGTAGGTGTTGTGAGATCTTTCACATTCACCTGAGATGTCAAACAGAATATGGTTAAATTCTCCAATGCCCAGCCCAAAATTTCCCCTAGTAATAAAAATACCACCAAGGGTCTCCACTGAAAGCACATTACTAACCTAATGGGGCAAAGCTGGTCAATAAAAGATATTTAAATTAAAAGTTTTAAATTAAATCCATATCTCTGCCTTCATTTCATAAATAAAGAAAAAATAGTATGCACACTGACAATTTTGAGCAGAGTTTATTGTAAATGGTGGGAGAAAGACAAGTAATGGGACACAAGAATGGCTGTGGGGGGAGGGGTGCTGGGTCCGTTCTCCTGCCTAGGGCCATTTGGCCAGAACCCGGCTCTTCGTGTGGTACTTCCAGGGCCAGCCTTAAATAAATTATTCCCTAGATTTAAAGGTTCCATGATGCCCACCCCACTGCCTCACCCCTCCTTGCCTATGCACACTATCCAGGTTACGTATTTTCTTCCTTTTTCTCACAGTTCATCTTAAACTTCAGTTTTTCCTGCAGTTATTTATTAGTTCATTCAGCATGATCTATCTAAGCATAACTGTACTCTGATAACTATAAAAGAAAAAACTGCATTAGATCTGGGGTCTAGGGGTGCAAGGCAACCAGAAGCCATGGTGTTTCTAGATGCTCTGAATTACATTTTAGATTTTTTTGTGTCCAAGATAGTAAGAAAATCCTTCTGTGTTGCTCATCTTTTAAGTAAGGCATGGCATCTAGGTCCAGACAAATCACTGTACCACTGAACATGTCCCTCATCAAACCCTTCTTAGATTATAATGCTCCCTTTCATATGTCTCTGACTAGTTACATGCGACAGCTGGAATGACAGCAAAGGTTCATTATAAAAAGAATACAAGGAGTAAACAAAAGGTCCTATACTGATCACCTAAAAGCTCTCTTTATTCTGTATCATACAGACTACTAAGAGGTGATCTTTGCCTGCCATACAATGCATCCCTTGACCATGATTTGATGAAACTTTTGCACATCTACAAAATAAACAGCATCAGAACTACTAGATTAAAATTCCTAAACATTGTTTCTGATATAAATTGGTCATGCTGGAGAGACATATATGTTTCTCAAAGAATTCCCATTCTCTGTAAGAGGCTCCCCATCCATGTGAATCAGACTTCCTTCCTCCCTACCCCTATCTAAGTTAAACTTAGACCAATGGATGGGGAAAAAGAAATTCACTCCTGGTCTGGTGCTTATGTCTCTGATGGAAAGAGGCAGTAAGTAAATTGCTCCCTATATAAATCAAGTTTGTGGCTCACATTTGAGTTACACAGCTAGGCCTAAAAGGGTCATAGTGTTTGCTAGCATAGTATACACCTATGAACTTATGGACCTACTACATCAGCTCACAAGATCATAAAAAGACATAATAATTAACAATGCTGTTATATTAAACTGAATATATGAAGCAAAGAAGTTCATATGTTGCACTCCTGAGTGTGTCATCCTTTTGATGAGATGCTAAACTGAGGCCCCAGATGTCTATGTTAATGGTAGGTGTTTGAGATTTTTTACATTCACCTGAACTGTCAAACAGAAGAGGGTTAAGTTCTCCAATACTCAGCCCAAATTTCCCCTCGTAATAAAAATACCACCAAGGGTCTCCACTGAAAGTACATTACTAGCATAAAGGTACAAAGCTGGTCAATAAAGGATATTCAGATTAAAAGTTTTAAATTATATCCATACCTCTGCTTTCATTTCAGAAGTAAAGAAGAAAATTTTATGCATGCTGACAGTTTTGGGCAGAGTTTATTGTAAATGATGGGAGAAAGACGTAATGGGACACAAATGGTTGTGGGGGAAGGGGTTCTGGGTCCATTCTCCTGTCTAGGACCATTTGACCAGAATCTGGCTCTTCATGTGGTACTTCCAGGGCCAGTCTTAAATAAACTATTCCCTAGATTTAAAGGTTCAGTGATGCCAACTCCACTGCCTCACCCCTCCGTGCCTATGCACACTATCCAGGTTAAGTATGTTCTTCCTTTTTCTCACAGTTCGTCTTACTCTTCAGTTTTTCTTGCAGTTATTTATTAATTCATTCAGCATGATCTATCTAAGCAGAACTGTACTCTGATAACTATAAAAGAAAAAAATGCATTAGATCTGGGGTCTAGGGGTGCAAGGCAACCAGAAGCCATGGGTTTTCTAGATGCTATGAATTATATTTTAGATTTTTTAAGCAACATTTTTATTTTAGTGACTGCATGAATAAAAAAAAACAGGATTAAGGAGAGATATGTATTCTTACTCTTCAATTTTGTTTTGTTGCTGCATCCATTCAGCACATCCTAACTGACCAAGACTACACTACAATAACTACAGTATAAATAAAAGTATTACGCTGGGGGTGTGGGGTCCAATAGGCCCTCACAAGCCATGAGGTTTCTAAATGCTCTGAGATGCATTTTAGAGTACTTGCAAACAACCATTTCAACCAATGATGGCATGAATGAAAGCAGGTTACACTTTTTAAACAACCTTTTCATCCAGAGACTGCCTGAACAAAAACCAAGATGTAGGAAGGAAATTCAGTTTTACTTTTCAGCTTTACTTTTCTTGAATCCTCTCCGCATAGTCTAATGGACTAGGATTACCCTGTCCCTGTAATAACTAAACTAAGCTGAGGGTCTAGTGGCTGCTAAAGTGTCAGACACCACAGCGTTATAGATGCTCTGAACTGCATTTCAAATCTTTTTTTCCCCAACCTTTTGATCTTATAATAGCCTGATTAAAAGTCATGTGCATTGAAAATAAATTCAATGCTACTTTTTTAATTTCAAAGTAGATATGATATGTATCCAAGTTTTAATGCTTAAAACTGACCAAACACTAGCTCACAATAAGCAGAAAAGAGCAATGCTTATGAAGATACATATATCATATCTGGGAATAATACCTGATTCCCTACTCCCCACCTAAAATTAGGGAGTCACTTTTTACTTGTTCCCTTCTGGTGTTAAATTGGGATTAAAACTAAGTAATAAATGATTACACTTCATATTTTTGCTGCTGCTGTCATATTAATATACATCATGCCTCCACATCTCTTAACCCCAAAAGATAGCCACCTTCTGTCTACCCTCCTGATGTCAGACAGGGACAAAACTGGGAAAAAAAAAACAGCAAATAACATATTTACTCTGAGACATAGATAAACAGCATGCTTATTTATTCTTCCCCAAAAGATAGCCATCTGTACATGCATTAGATGTTTGATTGCTAGGAATATGGAAAAAATTATTACAATAATATTTCCACCTTATTACTTCTATAGACAGTACAGTGCTCCTCTACAAGGAGAGCAGAAGTTCTGAAGGTCTGGTTTTCTGTAACACATCTATCCTTTATTTTGTTTTTTTTTTGTTTTTTATTTTATTTTTTGACAGACAACTATTAAAGTGAGAAATTGAAAGTGAGGTCATTTACTTTCATCCATATAATCCATATCATGCAGTTATAGCCATTTATATGTACAATTCAGACATCAGATCATTATAAAGGAAGATGACCATTTAAGGTATCTCACCTTTGTTCAAAAACAAACAGTTGCTGCACATAGAAGTATTGCATATTGCTTCACACAATCACATTAATCCTGCAAAATCAAAACAATAAGCAAACACCAGCAGGAGGATAGTAATTTTGTTCCACAGAAGATAGCCACTGCAATATCTGTACAAATCAGGTATCCAGTTAAGAAGTCCATCCAACTTTTCTCAGATGTACACTAGTCCTGTAAAGCCAGATAGTGAATGTTTAAACTGAGCAAACAAGAAGGCCAGTTACTTTCATCCAGCCAAACACAACTGCTACTCAGCAGTTATAGCCATGATGTCTGATGGCTACATAATAATATTTCATCTCCACAGTTCATACAGACATGTTGCCGTGCATTAAAGTATTACAATCCAAGCTGTTCCCCACAAATCATAAAACCAGAAAAATATTGCAAAAGATATCAGGTTAATGACTGGTATCATCACTGTACAATCATTAATGACATTTACCTTCTCACTCCCTTCCTCTTATCTCAACTGTCCATGCAAATCACAAAATCTGAAACATTGCCTAAAATATCTGGTTATTCACTGCCAGCGTGACTGGAAAAGTAGTAATAACACTTCTGTCAGTGATACCAGAACATTGCACTATTGCCCTACTATCTCACCAGAATTCTGCAAAATGTCCCTGCCTCCGTCCCTCCTACTTCTCTCATTGTAGAAAGAAAAAAACTCCTTCAGTTACCTATGCCTCTACATTTGAATGTTGCAAGGTATGTACTCCTGTAATCTTACACAGTTAAAAGTAATTATAGAGTGACTTGAATGTCAAGTCGAGTAGAGCACCAGCATTACCTCTCAACCTGCAGTCATGAAGAATCTGGACAAATGCTCCCGAAAAGTAGGTCTATTTAGGTAAAAATCTGGACACATCATTTACATAACATTTCCATACAAAATAACACAAACCCACCCCCTTCCTGGAAGATTGTGGGATATGTAAACACCCAGAAACATATGTTTAAAAGACAGAGTGCAACAAAATGATGTAAAATGCAAACTTATTTCGATGTAGGGTGTCACTCTAAAAAAAGTCTTAAGCCAACTCTGAAATAAAGTCTTAAGCCAACCCTAAACTACATATGCACTAATAAATCAGCAAACATATCATTCAAAATGAAAGGTAATGCATTAATGCAGTAATATGTATTCCTTGAGCTAACACTATCATCAGCATTTATTAAATGTATTCCACTAACTGTTGTACATGCAAACTCAGTAACTGCACAAAAGGCTTTACATGCACTTTGATTAGTAGATATATATTTTAGTTTACTTATTTCAGTGCACCATCATAAAAAAAAAATAGTCATTTCCAGCTTGCACATGCACTTTCCTGTATGGACCAGTTCTACTTAATCTGCCTAATAAATAGAATGCAGCCAAAAGTCTTCTCCATTTCCACAACTTTCATTTCTATCTACTAGATGCCTGAATTGCAGTGAAACGGAACCACAGCTTGTAATTCATACTGTAGCAGTCTTTGTTTCATACTATCACAACAGACAAAGGTATGAAAGACATGAAAGGTTATCAAAAAGTAGACAGAAACAGACAATCAAGAAATGTATAAACTTAATACATAAGCATATAGTACTGGGATGAAATCCAATTGTCCAAGGAAGTTAGTTTACTCAGTTCAATACCTTATCAATAGTGGTGTAGGGAAGTGAAAGCTAGTAGTTGCAACACTGGGCAGTAGCTTGAAATAAAGACTTCCCTCATGCTACCACCTATTTGTACCCTGACTCGAGCAAATGAAATGTATGCTGAATCAATCTACAAATTCAATCACCCCTTGGTTGTCATACGAATAAAAGAAAAGCAAGCAATAGTAATTTCTAGCTCTTTCTAGTTTGTTCAACTATAAGTGCACACTTTCTTTCTCATCTAATATTTTCACAAGTCATGTGTCATGCTTATATGGCTCTCACCCCTGATAAATCATTGGCTGTTGAGTTCCCTATGGCTTCAAGCAAAATAAAAAGCAAACAATCAAAAATAAGTGCCTTAAAGCTGCAGGAAACCCCCAAGCCAAAAGGCTGTAAAACCATACTTTAAAGGCTCCACTCTGTATTTCGCGACAGCCTGTTATTTCACTTAAAAATGTGGCACTTTCCACAAAAATGGGCCAGTTGAGAGGACTCTCCAGAGTGCTAGCTGTGCCATGGCTGCATTTTCTTTCTGCAGGAGAACATTATTTATTTGTTTATCTTTTAAGGTAGGGAAACAGTCTAAAAATTAAAGAAACAAATGGGGAAATAGCACCTCTGCAAGCTTGGTTCCCTAGGCAGTCCCCTAGTTTACCTATGTGTGTGGCTAGGCATGGATACTTTTTCTTTAACAGTTAAAGTCCGATTGTGTCAATTCTGCAAATAAAAAGATTTTTTTTGTTTGTATGTTTTGATTTTCTTGTAGTATTTATTACTGCATTCACCAAATCCTAGCTGTATAAGTTTGCCAATTAGGAAATGTGTTTAGATCAATTCAAAGGCTCGTCCTACATCAAGAAATTCAGCACTTTCTTTCCTACTGGTAAATGTGGCATCCTTCACGTCTGCCTGCCTGATGATATTCTGATGACTATACCTACTGTCCTTAGAGGTATATATAAGCAGCAGTGTATAGAGACTAGAGCCACCAAAAATTATTTTGTGGTCAAAATATGAGTTATAGAAATCTCTCTGTTTCCTTCTTATTGAAATTAATTTTTCAAAGATAAGGAGCTCATATTTAAGCATCTCAGACATCCAGTGAGAGAAAACATTTCACTTCACTGAAGGCTTAAACTTGCAGTAGGAAGCCATCTTTTATTTTTACTCTGTGTTGTGAGTCTGAATTCCAACAATATTTACTATAAAATGTATACAATCTGTCATGTGGCTGTAGTTATCCTCTGGTTAGTTTTGTTGGAGGGTAGCGGGGTGGTATAATTTAATAAGGAGGATAATGAAAACATGCCCACATCTTGGTGGATGAATGCCTGTGGCAAAACAAAGAAATGTATAGAAGAACAGAGCTATGTAGTACGTACTACGTACCAAAAGTCTTCTTTTCCAAATCGTCAGTCATTTTTGGTTGCGACAGAACTCATGTCCTCAGGGTGACACTTAAGACAATGCATTTCTAAATTTGTAAATTGATGTTGGTAGGGGCACTCAGGGGTGTTAGCAAGTGTGTAACATATTCAACTTTTTATGACTATCAATCTGTATGTTTACCTGAAAATATGCACACATCTTTTCCATACACACATATATATGTGTGTGTGTGTGTGTGTGTGTGTGTGTGTGTGTGTGTGTGTGTGTGTGTTTATACATGCACACACACACACACACATATATATATATATATATATATATATATATATATATATATATATATATATATATATATATCTATATATATATATATATGGTTTACCATGAAAACATCGAACCAGACCCCATTGCATGATGGAATCACTGACCCACTTCCACTAAAATGACAATGTGGAACTCTGAAATTGTTGAAATATGACTCACCGTAAATCTCGAAACGGACTTTAACATGGGTCAAGATGGGGGCAAGATTCATACTTCGACAATGTCGGGTTCGACATTATCACCATTTAGCCTCCGGACTTCGACCGAACCCACTTCAAACTTCTCATGCCAAACCCATATATATATATATATATATATATATATATATATATATATATATATATATACATACATCTCTCTCTCTTTATATATATATATATATATATATATATATATATATATATATATATATATATACATACATACATCTCTCTCTCTCTCTCTCTCTCTCTATATATATATATATATATATATATATATATATATATATATATATATATATCTTCCATTATATAACTACAAATACTACTGTTTATTTATAAGGTTTACAAGTTATTGTTGTTGATACCTCAATGGAATAACAACATATTTAAACCTCTCTGCATCGATGAGCTGAAAAGTGTCTTTGGACTGATTTATTTACCTGGTTAACAATCAAAGTAACAAAATAAATAAACTAATAATTTTAACAGTCATAGTATGTTGTTTTTTATATAGAAAGACACACATAAACACGCGCGCGCTTACACACACACACACACACACACACACACACACACACACACACACACACACACACACACACACACTCACACACACACACACACACACACACACACACACACACACACACAAGGCAAAGTTTCATTATAGGAGAAGGAAGAAGACAAAATAAGATGGAAAAAAGCTGAAGAATGTAGGAGTAAATAAAAAGAGTGGGGTTAGGTTGAAGTCTGGAAGGACAATAACAACACGATATCCACGAGGTAAAATAAGAGAAAGAGAAAATAATTTAATAGGAAGAAAAGAGGAAAGCAGGATTAATAAAGAAACAAGTAAAATAAGGATAAATACAATACAGAATGTAATAGAATGAATTAGAATAGAATAAAATATAACAGACTAGAATATTGTGAAGGAGAAAAAAAGGATATAATGCAAGAGAGGAAGAACAAGGTAGGTAAATTAAGGCAGATGGAGGGGGGATATTATAGAGAATGAGAAATCTTTAGCAAGCAGAGGGCAATGATTTGAACTTAGTAGTTAGTTCTATGTCATAATGAGTTAGTAAAATTAATCATGTAATATCATATTTTTAAGCATGATTGTCACAATGGACCACCCACAACAAAACAAGTTTGGAACATATTTGCTTGCTTCTTTCACATCGTTTGGAACTGTTCCAGACAAAAGTAACTATCTGCTGAAGATGACTCCCGATAATGATTAAAACCTGGGATTCCCAGCTTATTTAAAGAGTTGTAGCTCTGCATATGTTAACAGAGAGTGGAAGATTTGGTGGTGATGTGGAGGGGGTATAAATAAACGGGCTAAGTGTTCTTGCCACATTGCATGGTGATGTTTAAATTTAAGATAATTCAGAGTTTGTAGAGGCGCATATTGTTGTGTTCTCAACAAAAGACATGATGTGAATCTAGCTGTCCTATTAAATGTCAGTTGTAGCTAGTAGGATAAACATTTTTATAGACTTATGGGGATGCTGAAGGAACACAGAAACTTTTGGAATAATGCTGACAGCTGAGCAGAGACAGTCATAAATTCATTGGATATAGGCTATCCCCAGATTTTTGGGTTTTTTTGTATGAAACATGGTGGATGTAGATGAAATATCCACCCGTGAATAATAATAATGAGGCTTAGATTTTTTATAAATATGAAACCCTCATTAATGGTATTATATAATATGATGTAAAACAAAATGTCCTTATGAACTGAACTTTGAGATCTGTTATTAAAGTGGTCTCTGTAGTAGCACATTCACATTTAGTGTTGGGCTCTATTCCCACAGCAGGTAATTGGATTAATTTTCCAATCCTGACACTTCAGTGCAGCATGGGGAGAGAGTTACTGCATTCGGGTGCACCATCATGTGGATGAGATGCTAAACAGAACATCAGCCTGGACTGGCAGTAGCTCACATGAATCTAAAAGAACCCTCAGTACTTAAAGAAAAGAATAGACTGGCAGTAGTTCCCATGAATGTAAAAAAACCTGCAGTACTTAAAGAAAAGAACAGCTGAAGCTCCACAGTGCCTTGACCAAATTTTACCTGTTTAGTAAAATACAAACTCAGCTCTCTCCTGAAAGGAGGCAATTGGCCAACTTGACTAACCTGATCAAGAACGTGCAAAATAAAATAAAAATACATGTGCCTGTCTTGCTCTCTTTCTCTCTCTCTCTCTCTCTATATATATATATATATATATATATATATAAATATATTTTTTTATTTTATATATACACACACACACACACACACACACACACACACACACACACTCACACGCACACACACACTCACACACACACACACACACACACACACACACACACACACACACACACACACACACACACACACACACACACACACACACACACACACACACACACACACACACACACACACACACACACACACACACACACACACACACACACACACACACACACACACGTATATAAAATCCAAACACAAACACAGCGCCTCCGGTTTCTCATATAGCCTCTTAATTAACCATATTATTGTATCATGGAATGCAAATGCTTCCATTGCCCTGCTCATAAAATCCCAGCCAAATGCTTTCTCTGCATCAAGACCCATCAATAAAGACAGACCCAAATTAAGTTATAATTAAGTTATAAGAAAATACTTAATTGAAAGGATTTACTATAACAAGAAACTTCTAAGGTAGGTTTACTTTTATTTATTTATTTATTTATTTTGTTTGCAGTTGGCTTACCAGGATAGTCCATTGGGCCAAAAGAACCCGTTTTTAATGGAGTCCTGGGGAGAAAACCTCCAAAAACAATTAGCAATGTTACAATTAGGTATTTAGTTTCAGTTATACAATTACTACGGACTTGAAAATACAGTAGACTAGTATACAAATATATACAAATGTTACAATCTTGTATAGCTGCAAACAATTTACAATATAGAAACTGAGAAGCTTTTACAACTTAGGGTGGGTTGCACTGGCGGTATCTTTCATACATTTAGCTTAATACAAGCAAGAGAAAGGTATATGAGCTGACACAGAAAATTTTCAATATAGAAACAGAGAACCTTTTCCATCTTAGGGTATATTTACACTTAGGTACCTTTAAGTATTCAGATAAAGCTTAATACAAGCAAGAGCAAGATCTATGAGTTTAGGAGAGTAAGCAGAAATTCCCATTATGAATAGGAGAGGAGAAGTGGAAATTCCCTTACCTTTTACAACTAACAGTAACTTTTATTGTTGGTTATGCAATTACTGATGATTTATTAAAGAAGGTTCTATTATTTATTTGCAACATGTTGAAGAGACTATTCCTGTTTCAGAAAATTACGATTGTAACTCTATAGGTTTAATATACCTCACACAATGTGCAGGCTGTATTTGTTTCTATGTGGGGATCCTACTAGAAAACTAAGTGAAAGGATTAAGGAATATGTTTATGCTATTAAGAGTCAAATGGTTGTACAGAATCTAAGACGAAAATTTTGTTCTGTGTTTTAGATCATGAACCCTATGTTTATAGAGGCTGGAATTACAAAAATATGTTAAAAACTGGAGAAACTAAATAGCAGATTAAATTTCAAGCTGATAATTTTCCTGGAATTATGAGACTCTGAATATAAAATGTTTTTTTTAAGGAAGAGAAGGCAGAGAAAAGTTAAATAAAATTAAATTAAATTGTAGTTATTAAAATAGATGTAATACATACACACACACACACACACACACACACACACACATACACACATATATATATATATATATATATATATATATATATATATATATATATATATAAGTTTAACTTTAAGTATTGAATTTTCATATTAATCTGTTTATATCAATTAGGTTTTAAAAAATGTTTAACATTGTGTCTTTTTAAAATGCTTTTATATGAAGAGTCATGTGATGATTGTAACTGGTATTTATTTCATTCATGGCTGTATTGTTGGATTCTGAAGAAGTCTGTGGTTATAATTTGGATGTAAGCGCTCAATAATAATTTCCTTTGGGACTTTCTTAGCAGTGATTTCCATTGGTGTTTGAGATGGTTGTTGATTTTTTTGGGGGGCTTTGGTGTTGGCTTTTAGTATCTAAACTTGTAATCTGTTTTTTAGTGCTGTGAAATTACTATCCAGAAGGTTATATGCATCTGATGGTATCCTGTATGCATATCAGACTCCTCATGGATAAGGCCAGATGTCACCACAAAACAAAACAAAAAAAAAAATCCTTATTTACAATTTGCTCAGGTACTGACAGCACTGAATTCAATCACACAATACCTCACAGTTTCACACAGTACTTAAGAAAGTATAATAATTAATTATTTTGTCTAATGGAAAAGAGCACCACTGTCTCTCTCTGCCAAAGTTAATCTTGATCCCCATTACTGAGCCCAAGAAAAATATTCCTTAGCATAACATAAAAGCTGTTACACTGTACTTACTGTCCTCCAAGCCCTTTGGGTATAAATTGCTTGAAATTCAAGCGTTTAATATTCTATCAGATTTAAAAAAATGTAGTTAGCCATTCCTTTCAGTTCACTGCTACAAAGATTCATTTTTTAAAAGTATTATATGCAGTTGAAAATATTGTGCATCCTTAACAGAGAAGATCTCTGCAACTAAAGCAGTTTAAAACTAGTGTCTATAAGTCTATGTCATATGTGAATGCGTTAATGACCTTTCTATTTGTCTCATTCTTAGTTTTCTGAGTTCTTCCTCCTCTTCTGCACTTCTGTAATATATCAGATTCTTTGCTTTATCTTTTCTCTTTATTTTAACATTGTTAGTTATTATGTCTTTTTATAATCTTGTGAAATAAATGCATTTAATTGCCATTTCAAATGTTGTTGCCAGCCTTGCTTTCTTGAATTGGCTCATTACTTACATATCTTTAATTATTTTATGTTATGCCTTTTGACTGAGTGGCAAGAATGTTGACTTATGTTGTTTCTTTCATAACCATCCCTGGGATTCAGTAAACCCTACACAGAATGTAGGAACAGTGCAGCAGCTGCTGCATGGAATATGGCCGCTGAGCGATTCAGCAAACAGCTGATATGACGTGCCCGAGCTTGGCAGCTCTATTTCTGCATGGACAGCACTGAATAATGCTAATTACCTCATCTGCTGGTAAAAAACATGTAAATGAGGTGACTTAGCAATTCAACAAGCAGGCAGGTATCCATGCAGGAATAGTCTAAGAAGCAGAAATGTGTTCAGTTGCTAGCTCAACACATTTCTGCAAATTAGAAAATGGAGGCATGACAGCTTGAAATAACGCATGTATTGTATTTATTAGGCATGCCAATGGACAAATATATGGCCACTGGCATGATAAATAGTTTTAATTTTCTAAAATAAAACTTTTTTATTTGGCCAATCTCGGCCATTTAAGCATAGGGGAGCAGTGTGCAAACGGGATCATGCCGAAAAAAAGAACTGGGAAAAATCAATTTTTACAGAAATCTGCATTTTGACATTATAGTCAATGGCATGCAGAATGAGAACAATACCAGGGAATATTGGTTGCTATGGGGAAAGGCCCAGTCTAAGTGTGGTAACTATGGAGTAAGGCAGTGGTGTATGCAAATGAGGGGAATTATACTGAATCACAAATTTCTACTGTCAGACTGTACCTAACCATGTAGGTGCACTAACACCACTGTGTAGACAGGAGGAGCAGCTAACATGATAAGGGTGTGTGTCATGCTTGCTGTAAGCACATTGGAGCTCAGTGGCCCATATTTGCCCTTAGCTAAGCACAGCTAAGGAAGGGGTGTGTGTGTCAGAGGCTGTATTGACTTATTCCATAAAATGCAGAGCATGCTCACGTCCAAGGGAGGGCCAGTTCTGCTTAAAAATGTTTACTTTAGCTAAATGGGCCTAAAACCAAAAATAAAAAGCAGGAAGTAGTAGAACTGTTTACAATTGAGCAATAGGTATGCACAGTGCACATCAGAGCTTAAATGGGGAGGAAATGGGAAGGGGAAACAGCAGAAAGAAGGCAATCAAGGAGAACTACCATAGCTGGCAGGTGGAATGTATCAGACTCATACAATTACACAGGCAGTAGCCCAGCACACTACTATAAACTATGCAAACACCTTTCAGTCTGTTTTTTCCCACAAATTTTACACCACTGGTGTACACATTTGGCAGAATTTTAAACTGACAAAACCAACAAAACATGTTAGGGGTTTCTGTTGATTTGATCTATCAGTATGTGCTAGGGACTGGGGCTGGTGAGGAGGATGATGCTGACAACCAACCCAGACTGAGGAGGAGGAGAATAGTGTTCAGACATAGGGTAACATACCAGGGTCTACATGATCTGGAGATAGTAGAGTGCTACAGGGTGGACAGGGACATACTTCAGCAACTTGTTGAGCTGTGCCAGCCTCGCCTCAGACCCAGAACCAACAGAGGGGAACCCATCCCAGTGGATACCAAGGTATGTGTAGCCTTAGGATTACTAGCTACAGGTACTTTCCAAAGACCAACTGGGGATATCATGGGGGTCTCACAAGCATATGCATGCAGGATACTCCACTGGTTCCTGGATGCCATGCGACCACATGCCGCTGAGCACATTTCCTTCCGCAGCATCCATGAGGAGAGGACAAGCAATATGCATCTCTTCCACCATGTAGCAGAATACCCGGAGGTACTGGGTGCCATAGACTGCATGCACATCCACATCAAAGCACCACCCTGTGAATAGGGTTGGGTCTACCTAAACTGCAAGGGGTTCCACTCCATCAACTTCCAGGTCATGTGTGATGCCCAGGGCATTATCATGAATGTGTGTGATGGCACTCCTGGAAACTATCACGACTCCCAAATCTGGCATTCGTCACAACTGTACCAGGTGTTTCCCAGTGGGGACATCCCATATGGTCATCTGGTGGGGGATGCTGGCTATGCACTGAAGCCATGGCTGATGACACCCATCAGAAATGCACACAAACACACAAAAGAATTTCATAATGAGGCACATGCACAAACTATGATCATTATAGAGCATGTGCTTAGGATGCTCAAGTCACAGTTCTGCTGCCTTAACATATCTGGTGGAGCCTTGCAGTACTCTCCAGCCACATGAGCACACATATTCATAGTATGTGCAATGCTACACAATATGATCCTGCAGAAACAGCTGCAGCAGGAGCAAAACTGGGAAGGGCCATACAGCCCCCGACCATTGCCACGGTCTCCACAGGCACAGAGGGACGCAGAGGAGGAACATACTGAGCCTGGCCCTGTAGGTATCAAAGGCATGTCCAGTATGCCCTGTCCTTGGCAAAGTGGCAACACATAGCACATACACTGACACTGTAGGGCCCGAGGGACTGATCTCTCTCTCTCTCTGACTCACACACACAGTAAAATGGATGCCAAACCTCACACCACCTATACCTTAAAATGTATAGGAAGAGCATTGCATACATCCGGCATAGTCAGTCCTCAAGCACCATCCTCACAACAGTCACAGGCACAAGGCAAGTCAGTCTCCTTAACAAAATAAATGAATGGAGTGGAATGCTCTGATAGCATATCTATGGTATTGATTTAAGCATGCAAGAGAATGGGGTGGCTTTCTGGGATAGCAGCAGACAGCTGACAGCTCTGTGGAACAGCAGGAATTGTATTCCCAGTGGTGGCCTACCCACATTATGCAGTACCACCCTAGTTAACAAATACCACTGCAGTATATGTGGTGAGCCACATAACTGGGGGGTCATAGGTCACATGCATGGATGTCAAAGTGGGGATCCCATACCCACCACCAGCCTCAACCAGCAGATCAGCTGTAGAAAACCATACAGAAATGTCTGGTAAAGGCCCCCACATGGTGACATCCATGAAATCCCTACCTACAGACTTTTACACAGTGATATCACAGCATGTCTGGCAGTGGCAGTATGGCTTTGAAAGGTAAGAAGTCTTAAACTTCAAATGTTTATGCTAGAGCAATCTGACATGTTCTCAATTATGTTATGCCTGTACTCTCAAAGACAGGGCACACCACTATACCAAATGCGACCAAAATGATAAGCAAATATCTGCACAGTCTCTGCAAATGTGTATTGTTGTGTCACCCCCCCCCCCATAGTCCTGTAGAAATGCAGTAACATGTCCCTAGCCTTAAGCAGAATCAACTAGTGTGATGGCTCAACACAAACAGAAAGCAATTGTCAGTAACACCCACAGTCAACTTACTGGTGCCATCCCAGAGCTGTCCATTGCTGCCAGCCTGGGAACATTTGATCATCAGTATGCACTGCCTTGCTACAGATGGCCTGCATCCGTCACACCTGGCTTACAGGCCTGTGGCAAATGCCCATGCCTCATCCACTGTGCCTTGTTAGGCAGTGTCATGTGGTCCATAACACCAACATAATTCAGTATACAAAATGCAAAGAAAGGCCATGCTGCTAACTGCTAGGAGAAAACCTGTCAGTATCAGACAGCCAGAAATCTGAACAAAACCATGAATAATGGGATAGAAAAAGGTCCATAGAGAAGGACACATTTGAAAAACTGCTCTAATAATTATATAAAGTTGATTAAATGACTGTAGTAGCATGGAATGTCTGATGGGCACAAAGTCTGAAACTGAAATGTTAACTCTCAGTAATATCTGACTTCAACACTGAGTGACTTGCAAAACACTTTTCCTTGAAAACCACACTCGTTTAGGTAATCAACAAGATATATGAGTCATGAATGTGGACATTCTCTGATACTCTATACAGTCGACAGGCAGGGCTAGGAGTCTAAACATGGGAATGCACTCATTGCAGGCAGTCCTAACCCTGGAAGGTGGTGACATGTCTGCACCCATAGATCCCTGACCCACAGCCATGGGGAGTAACACACCCTTCCCTGAACACTCCTGACCCCAAAATGTGGCCATCCAAGCAAAATGATGTGGGCCATAGATATATATGAGGCACACACACACACACACACACACACACACACACACACACACACACACACACACACACACACACACACACACATACACACACACACACACACACACACACACACACACACACACACACACCTCCAAGCTAGTTATACAGTCTGACACACGCAATACATCCAAGTGCAGTCAACCTTTGAGAAGACCCCTATGCAAAGTACTGATAGCTATAGGCAAACATATCTGACCCAGGATGCCCCCCCCCCCACATATCTTATCCCCTAGAAATCTATAAAGAGTCCATCTGTCACCCTGATCCTGTGCGACTTATATTACCCAACCGTTGACTGGAAATCAGACCAGGCCAGAACAAAAATGCACAGAGATTCCACCATTGTAATATATCACCAAGGGGCTGGATTGCTTCCACAGCTCCAGCAGTCAATTGCTCATAGGCATACCTCTCAACAGGCTGGATTGTGCAAGAATGTGTAGCATTTGGCCTATAATTTTGGTGTGCGCATCATCCATCCTGTATTCCTCTGGTAAATCACTGTGATGATCTGAGGAGGTATGTCACGATGTACTGAAACAGTACATGAAAGTGTCAAATGGCATATATGTCAGATGTCTGCTAAAATAAGCCCTGTAACTCTAGCAACCCATACATTACTGAGAGAAATAGTCACAATCACTGTATGGCCCATTGTCTCCCCATTTTGGTAGGCTATCTCCAGGTATCCTGCACCAACAGGTTGAGAGGTAAGGCTGTGGCACAAAACAAACTGGACTGGAGTACAACAATCCCTGGAATGGAGTCCCACATTTACTATAAAAGGTCACACTGGGCATGCTCATACACTTAGAGAAATGTCAGAGTAGTATCTAGAAATGAACAAGCCTTCCCCACCCAGTGCACTTCCCATTGCCCTACTTATCAATCCTGAAGATGTCTGTCACCATAGAAGTAGATTTGGTCAGACCTCACCCCTATAATGTCTGTGGCACATCTGATAACTGTGTAACACTGTAGTACAAATAATTAATTAGGAAGGTGTTCAAATCTCAGTCCTGGCAAATGTACAAGTGTGGGTGTTTATAAGTTAAAGCTTTTGGGTCCACTCAAACTCGGTATACTTCCCCTTTCCCTACTTTAGAAGTCCTGCAGATATCAGTCACCTTAGAAGTCCGTTTCATCAGGTCTCAACCTCATAAGCTCTGTGGTGCATGCGATAACTGTGTAACACTGTAGTACAAACAACTAGTTAGGTAGGTGTTCTAATCTCAGTCCTGTCAAATGTAAAAGTTTGTGTGTGTTTACAAGTTCAAGCTTTTGGGTCCATTCAAACTCAGTATACTTCCCCTTTCCCTACTTTAGCAGTCCTACAGATATCAATCACCTTAGAAGTCCTTTTCATCAGGCCTCAGCCCCATAAGCTCTGTGGTGGGTGTGATAACTGTGCAATACTATAGTATAAATAACTATTTCGGTAGGACTTCTAATCTCAATCCTAGCAAATGTAAAAGTTTGTGTGTTTAAAAGTTAAGCTTTTAGGTCCATTCAAACTCAGTACACTTCCCTTTCCCTACTTTAGCAATCCTGCAGATATCAATCACCTTACAAGTCCCCTTTCATCAGACCTCAGCTTCATAAGCTCTGTGGCATGTGTGATAACTCTTTAAAACTGTAGTACAAATAATTAGTTAGGAAGGCATTCTTATCTCAGTCATGTACTTTAGCAGTCCTGCAGATATCAATCACCTTAAAAGTCCCTTTCTTCAGGCTTCAGCCCCATAAGCTCTGTGGTCCATACAATAACTTTGTAACACTATAGTACAAATAATTTGTTAGGTAGGTGTTCTAATCTCAGTCCTGACAAATGTAGAAGTGTGTATGTAGTTTAAAGTAGTTTGTGGCCTCTCTCGCCCAGTAGATCACCCATTGCCATACTTTATAAGGGCTGGTGATGTACCTCACCTTTGGACAGCCTTCATCCTATAAGCTCCATGGAGTGTGCAATAAATGTGTAACACAGTAGTAGCAATAAATAGATAGGTAGAGGTTCTAATCTCAGTCTGGGCAAGTGTGTGTGTGTGTGTGTGTGTGTGTGTGTGTGTGTGTGTGTGTGTGTGTGTGTGTGTGTGTGTGTGTGTGTGTGAGAACCATATCCATTGGGGGGTGGATTTTGCTACTTTTTGCTATTGCCCACATAGTTCCTGTCCCAGTGTCCACATTACAAGGCTCACAGTTGTCATGCACTGTAGAGGGACCTGTAGACACTCTGCAGCCCTATAGACAGTGCACTATGTGCAATAACTATGTGACAGTATGAAATAGATAACAAGATAGGCTGCCCATCTAATCCTTGGATCTCAATCTCCACTCAAAAATCATACACAAACACACTCAGGTAGCCTGCCACCCCTACATCAGTAGGTGGTCTGAAAATCAACTCACAGATAGAACCCACAGGGTGAAAGCAGTGGACTCCATGTCAGAGTGCTGAACAGTCATGAGTGGAGTCCCACAGGTTGTGGACCTGGGTTTCCTCATGTTTGGGATCCACACCTCTTAGGACCAGCCCAATACAAAGGCTCCATGGCTGACAGTGTCTGCAGATGACTACAACGTAGGTGCTATTATTACCCCCCCCACATGAGGTTGCAATCCATCACAAAGGCATCTCTGAGACCTATGACTATTGTCAGAACCCTGGATATAAGCTCAGTGCCAGATGATGTGTCACATTCCCTTTTGGGTACAATATGGTTCCCATAAAGTACATCAATGGTAGTCCACTAAACAATTATGTTGGTATAACAGAACTGGGAACACAGTTTGACAGCGAGCTCTACGGTGACCACCACAGTGCCATTGTCTTCCAAAATGTCCTTCCATGTGTCACTTCTCCTGACTCAGGGTGTTGAATCTGGGAAGTAAAAGGACAGTGTTTCCCTGTACACCCCCCTCAGTAGGCCAATCAATGTGTACTATGGCCCACTTGTCATATACCCTACAGGACAGCAGCAACAACAGAAGAGGCTGAAAATGTACTTCACAAAGAGGATCATAGGTATTACACACTTGCCCCACATGGACAGACTCTAACAACTGCAATCTCTGCCTGACATACACAGCCATGTCTGACCCAACCCTGTCAGGAATGCTACATCCGGGGAAACCAATCTGTCCACACAACATACCACAGATACCTCAACCCCATCCTCACAATCAACAGGACATGCTGAAGGACAGTTTCACAACCCAGAGACTGGCCATGCAATGGAATAGATGCCACATACATGTCAAGCCGAGCATATCACTGACCCTCTTCTGTATGAGGTCCGCTGTTCACATCAACTGTAGTGTTATCTGTAGACACTTTTCAGCCCCATAAGCCCTGTGTAATGGTATGGAATAGAATGGTATGAATAACAAGATAGGTTGGTCTGCTAATGTCAGTACTGGCAAGTGTGTGTGTGTGTGTGTGTGTGTGTGTGTGTGTGTGTGTGTGTGTGTGTGTGTGTGTGCGTGCGTGCGTGTGTGTGTGTGTGTGTGTGTGTGTGTGTGTGTGTGTGCACGCGCATTGTTGTGTATAGCAGTGGTTGTAAGTGTGTAGACTTGTATATGACACTATTATGAGTACTCTCACACCCAGTACAGCCACGATTTCAATACCCCACAAGGCCACGTGATGTTATTCACCTTACAGGTACCTTGTAACACTCATCACACTGGTAGACCTGTGCCACCTGCAATAACTGCATAATAGTATGGTACCACAACTTGACGGGTTGGGGTTCCAAACACAACACTAGCAACTGTGATCCTGTGTGTGCATGTGCGTGTGTGTGTGTGTGTGTGTGTGTGTGTGTGTGTGTGTGTGTGTGTGTGTGTGTGTGTGTGTGTGTGTGAACAGTATTCTCTGTGTGTTTGGTCGACACAATATCCTCTGGGGTTGAGGGCATTAGCAATCTGAGGTGTGTTCCACCCACCATACTTACCACTTTCCACTATACTAGAGCTGATATCAACCACCATAAACAGAGATACAACTGCCAGGCCTATAAGCTGTGAGATACATGCAAGAACTGTTACACAGACCTGGAATGTGTGCAGATACAGCTGTACCCCGACAATTACTTGGTTGATGTGTTACTACACTGGCATACCCCTTGTTGGTGATGTCTGCAGGGCCACATCCTGCTGACACAGAGACACCTGGAGCACAAACAGAATACAGCATGTGAGAACACATTTGCTTAGTGTTACTAACACCAATAATGCATCACGGCTGTAAAGGTACACACACACTCTGATGTGTACCCATTACAAATGCCAGATGATAGCTCATTACACAGCATTAAATAGCTACACTCTACTAAAGTCACCCTGTGCATCAGACCCATATAAGCATGTCCCTGCATTGATGCTATGGATGGCATGGATGAGGCACAGGTATCATTATATGCACAGGGTGTTGTGTGGGTTTGCCAGAAGCTCAGGCTGGGCCACATGGTTGACATTATGCGTTTGGGGGGTGTTCATTAAATGGGCAGTGCAGGGGTGGTGTGTGTGTGTGTGTGTGTGTGTGTGTGTGTGTGTGTGTGTGTGTGTGTGTGTGTGTGTGTGTGTGTGTGTGTGTTTGTCTGTGTGTGTGTTTGTCTGTGTGTGTGTGTGTGTGTGTGTGTGTGTGTGTGTGTGTGTGTGTGTGTGTGTGTGTGTGTGTGTGTGTGTGTGGAGGTGACTTTTCTGATGGCGATGTGTGTGTTTGTATCCACACAGTCACGCCATGTGGGCACCCTACTCAGGGATATTTTGGACAGCTGTGAGCCATATATGTCAGGGTCTACAGTTCACAGTCTCTGGCCATAGACATGGGAACTGGGCTTGCTGAGGGTATCACTGGCACCAGGGCCAAGTCTAGATGCAGCATTTCTCCCCACTGGTGACTGGTGACTGCTGCCTGCTGGATCAGAATCCCCATTGGGACTAACTAGGATCATGTGGCCATGGCCTGCTGTGTTGTGGCATGGACAGCACACCTCCTTCAGTAGTGCTAGTGGTACTGCCAGCATGGGAATGTGATGGTGCATGGCCACATAAACCTTTAGCTGATCGTGGTGCTGCTTTACAGCCACATGGCTGCTGGCCAGAGTCGACCAAATGCTCAAGCACAGATATTCCATGGTTGAGGAGTGCCAAGGTCTCCTCCCACCATCTATACATGACCCCAGTATACTCACAGATGGCTGAAGTGAGTTCATATTGCCATGGACACCAGGAACATGCTCATCCATGACCCTGCATATATGTCTGGTATTTCATTCATTATGTGCCTGTGCCGCCATGACAGCCTGAAACATGGTGACTGCTGCCATGGCACTTGCAACAGGGACATGATGGGCTGCAATCCTCCTCTGAGCACCCCTGCCCAACTGCCTGTGTGGGGCCTCACCAGCACTCTGGCTATGGCTAGTGCCTGCACCCTCACTTGCCATACTCACCACAGTAGGCTGTTCCATGCCACCACCCACCAACTGTCCAATATCTATAGCCAGTGGTGACGGGGTATGTGTGGACATTGTGACTGTGTATGGGGATGGGGTTGACAATAGTGGGATGCCAAATGATGGCACAGTATCAGCCCCTGACAACCCCACCTGTGCCTCAATATGAGTATGATCATTGTCAGATTCTGTAGAGACACTGGCATCAGTATCAGAGTGGGAGGGACCACAGCCACATTGTCCACCTGTGAGGGAAAACAACATATGTAAATTACTACTGGCACTATAAGATTTGCTGGTATGCACACACACACACACACACACACACACACACACACACACACACACACACACACACACACACACACACACACACACACACAAACACACACACACACACAGGTGAGATGCCTCAAAGGCATTACACAGACCTCACATTAGCTGACTGGGGGTATTCACAACACACAGTCAGGCAATAACATACACACTCTGGACGGACCCTCAGCATCATTCAGTGCAGCCCTTTCCAATTACCGTTACTACTAATATACACCTCTGGGATACATGAGTGGTGTTAGTTGATGATAGCACTTCACCTAGCATACACTGCACCCATGTAAATTATTGCTGTTCACCTGTATAGCACTTTGGCAACTCCTACAGAACATACCCCAAAATGTACAGGGTTTTGTTGAATGTCTACTTGTGTGGCTCATATGTTTGGTCTGTTCCTCATAACTCCTTTGTTTGTCTGATACATTACTGGCTTAGCCTGTGGATTGGTACCACTAAGTAATGTCCTGATTGGAGGTGCAGACTGCATAACCTGCAATACATGTATTTTTAAACAAAGCCGGTTACTTAAATAACTCCTCAAGCTTACAGTGGATATAGTAAGTGTACACACACTTGTTAACATGCCAGGTTTTCACGATATTTCACATGAGACCTCAGAAATCAGGTCATAACATTGCCATCATTTCATATGACATATAACCTGTGCAATCAAACTGAAAAACATGCACATCAGTTGCAGGTAACATCTGGTAACTGAAATAGGTACAATAGGCTGGTTCCATGAGTGTGCACACCCTTAAAGTAATACACTTTTGATTTAATCACAGCATGCAGTCCTCTTGGGAAGCTGTCTATCAGCATGGCACAACTTGACTTGCCAATGTTTGCACACTCTCCCTTGCAAAACACCTCCAACTATGTCAGATTGCAAGACCATCCTCTGTGCACTGCCCTCTTCGGTTCTTCCTCCATATATCCTATTGGACATAGGTGTGGGCTCTGAGTCTGCCAGTGCAGAATGTTGCATGTGTTCTGGTGAAGCCATCCTTTTGTTGATATGGATGTATGGCTTGGGCCATTGTTGTGTGGAAAGGTGGAATTCCTCACCATCCACAGCTATGTGGCAGACACCAGAACATTTTGGAGGGATAAGGGATCGGTGTTTGGAACTGGTCATAATTCCCTCTAACTTGGCTACAGCCCCAGTTCCAGCTTGTGAACAGCAACCCCAAAGCAGGACACTGCCATCACCATGCTTCACCATGGGGGTGGTGCTGTTGTGGTGATGTTCAGTGGTGATATTGCACCAAACACACCCATCAGAATTGTGGCCAAAAAGTACAACCATGGTCCCATATTACCATAACGCATTTTTCACACTTGCTTTTTGGAGTCCTGATGTATTGTTTTCAGACTTTCACCAGGCCTGGATATTATTTGGTGTGAGGAACTTCTGCCATCTTCCAACCCTACCCTATAGACAGGGCATATGGAGACCATGGAAGGTTGTTGTGACATGTAGTACACACCCAGTACTTGGTGGAGATTCCTACTACTCCTTCACTGTCACTATAGGGCTCCTGGCAGCCTACCTGACCAGTTTTGGTCTTGTATTCTCATAGACTTTGGTGGGATGTCCATTCCTTCTCAATGTCACTGTAGCCCCATATTTTCACCCCTTTTTGATGACTGTCTGCACTGTGTTCCTTGGTATTTGCAATACTGTGGAAATGTTTTGGTACTCTTCTCCAGGCTGATACATCTCAAACACGTGGTCCCTTAGCAGCTTCGTCAGCTCTATGTGAACCATGGCTGTTGTTGTAGCAGGCACCTGGGTATATGTTAGGATAATCCTGGTTGGACAGCTGACCGTTAATTGCTGTTAATCAAAGAGTCTCTGTTATTGATGGCTGTTGTATACCCAATAAGATGTACTGCTGTAGTTATATCGAAAGCTGCCTCAACACAGTACTAGCTTTAGCCTGTGCACACATATGCATCTAGATTGTTGTACTATTGTTATGTGTCATTATTGTTCCCCCTAACAGATTTGTTTGCTTTAAAATTGAATTGTACACGTTATAGGTCACATGAAAGGTTGGCAGTATTTTGAACTTGTCTAGTGTGCTCTCATTTTTGTATAACACACATACCTGACATTCTAACAGGTATGTGCACCATTTATATGCACTGTATACTACTACTTTCTACAATATGACCCTAGTTTTGGGTCTTTGTCCCACCATTTTGTGGGCCTTTGTCCAGGTGTCCTGCAATGACAGGTTGTGAGGTATGCTGCAGATATGTGACATCTCCTGCAATTAGGTCCCTGTCATGACCACCGTGATGCAATGCAGTAAACACCACCCCCACAGGTGAACATGCAGATTTTGCCAAATGGCTGTGTAACAGTTGTGTACATGGTCACATGCATTAACTTTAGAATGCCTGAAGTACTGGTGAGCCACAAAAGGGAAACCCAGTAATTACTGGGTTCAGGCTGGGTTCAGGCTGCTGTCCCATCTGCAGACCAGAGGGACCTATGTAGTTGTGAAGGAGAGGTATTGTCCGCAGATTTGCATTAGGCTTTGTTACAAGATGAATGCTACATTTCTGCACAGGTACAGTACACACTATGATATTAAACAATTTGCTGTCCTTCACCATAGATGTGCACTTGTGTGCATTACTACACCCCACCCACTAATCCATTTTGGACTGACATATGCATCTAGAGACTCTGCAGAAGTCAGTTTAAATGCTACCTCATTACATTGATGCGCACTTTGGCCTTATCTGAATGCTCCTTGCCTGTTGCCTGGATGCCACCCACCTACACAACTGCATTTCCCATGTTTGAGTTTATATGGGGGCTATCCCAAGGTTGGCAAGGAGCTTACAGTTGCTGTAAGTGGAGCCTGTGAGGCTGACCCCACACCGGTAGCAGCACAGTCCCTTGTTACAGCAGCAGCCCTTTGCCAGTCACAACATATCAGGCCAGCTGCTGTATGTCTGACCTGATCATATGTGCATCCATGGTGGCCCCACATGTTCACTCTGTGAATGATCTCATCTGACAGGGCAGTCCAGTCCTGCAGATTTTGCTAGCCACAGCAAGAAAGGATGGCATAGTTTAAGATTGCAGCTTCTGTGGTGGCTGCTATCTCTGCATCAGTGTAAGGTGTTTGCCGCTGCATGGCACCTGGAAGACATACATAGGGAAACACATCACAGGAC
This sequence comes from Protopterus annectens, assembly GCF_019279795.1. Lineage (NCBI taxonomy): Eukaryota > Metazoa > Chordata > Ceratodontiformes > Protopteridae > Protopterus > Protopterus annectens. The sequence goes on along the minus strand of NC_056741.1, from coordinate 1,523,815,740 downwards.
CTCAGACATTGCCCAGAATTCTTTGCAGAGCCAGCACATGCATATGGACTATCATTAGCCACCAGTTACAAACACATCATACCCATGTACCTGGCAATACTACATGAACGTGCGTTGTACTCCTGGTGCTGATGTGTCATGTCCCCCCAAATGAGGGCCAGTACATTGTATAAACCAACATTCGTCATTTGTGCTTGTTTGTAGATGAATGACAGTGGCCATGGTCCTTGCAGATGGGATGTCAATGGTGCTCAGGCATTGCTTGCATACATTGGGTAACGGAGCTGGAAACATATGCCTGGGTACATGTAGGATGCACACAGAAATGTTATCAGGCCCCAAGGGGACTTGCTTTTGTTAAGTTTGATTAGGCAGTTTGCACCTGATCCATGATGATGAGGGGAGGGGTACGTGTGCTGTGCATATCCACCTATACTGATTCTGATTCATTGAAGTATTGTTTGCCCTAAACCTGTCTGCAGCAGGTTGGCTGTAGTTATGGTGTGTGTGTATATACTGTGATTGACCACCATTACAGGATGGGTTGGGTTGGTGCCTCTGAGACTGCAGACATATGTGAAGATGGCCTTGTGATTGCCCTTAGTGGATGTGTCCAATTTGTAGTCATAGTTAGCCTTGCAGTAATCCACCTGTGATCTAATATGCTCTTTAAGACAAAGGTTGATATGCCACTCAATTGGTGCCTGCTCCTACTTTACCCTGTATAACCAATATAACATCACATTATGTGCTTTGTGCATTGCTGCTGTTCAGCAAAGGGATTTTCTCTACTTTGGTGGAGACAGATTTTACAAGTAAGGTATTGCTGTGGCCATACAGCTATGTGGGTGGTCATATATCTGTTTGTAGTAGGCATGGATACAGGGTCAGAACACAGTTGGCCACCTCTACAGTTTCAATGTGATACTCATGCTTATTATACTACCCATGTCTTTGTCAGGGCAATGACACAGCCAATAGCTGTAGAGTTGTAATTCTGTTGGATGCACAGAAACTAAGGCTACATACGTGCACAACATGTACAACTTATTCAGCTGATGTTTTGCATCCCATGTCAGTTGTTATGAGGCAACCAGGTACGCCTACCCATACATACACATGCACAAGTAATACCTGCTATACATTTCTGTTCTATGTCAGTATGGCACATTGTAATGACAGTCTTACTGCTCACTCAGTCATGTCAGCCTGTTAGAGCAGGACATCTGTAGGACAACGCACATACATGGTGGGCTATGGGCCACAATTAGTGACAATTTCTTCATATTGCTGTAACACATGTATGTCATTTGATAGTGCAATAACCTTTCTATTCACAGAAATGCCCTGGAGGATGTCTGATGCTCATATGGCAGGCAGAGAGGTGAAAGGCTAGGTGTCTGGTAGTGTGGGTAGGAACTGTTAATGTTGTGAGTATGACTCGTATGGGGACAGAGCTAGCTGATATGCTGGACAGAGGAAAGGTGGATATATTGTGTGTGCCAGAGACCAGATTAAAGGGGTGTACAGCTGTGTGTATTGGAGTTGGGTATAAATAGTTCTATCATGGTGTGTATGGGAGTGGAAATGGTGTAGGGGTTAACTTGAAGGAACATTACACCAATAGTGTTTGTGGAGGTGATGTTGGGTAGAGTGATGTTCAGGAGGCTGGGAATTGATGGTGTAATGTTGAGTTGTTGAGTGCATATGCTCCTCTAACTGAGTGTGTGATGGATGAGACAGATGTACTTTGATGTGGTTGGATGAAGTGGTGGTGCGTGTATCCAAGGGTGAGTGACTGGAGCAGATTTCAATGGGCATGTTGGTGAAGGGGACAGAGGGGATGCAGAAGTGATGTGTAGGTGTGGTGTTAATCAAAGGAATGCAGAAGTTGAGATGGTGGTGGAGTTTGCAACAGAGGTTGGACATAGGTGTGGTGAATACATAGTTTTACAAGACCGAGGGGCGTAGGGTGAAATACAAGAGTGGAGGAAGATGCACACAGGTGGATTATCTCCTATGCAGGTGGGCATGCTTGAAGGGTATTGGTAAAATGGTGACAGAGGAAAGTGTAGCTAGGCAGCATGGAAGGTTGGTCTGTGGGATGAAGTTGGTGATCAAGAAGAGGGGGAGGAGTGTGAGAGCAGAATCACGAATCAAATGGTGGATATTGAGAAAGGATGATTGTGAGGTTGTGTTTGGGGAAGAGTTAAGACAGGCAGTAGGTGGCAGTGAAGAGTTAGCAAATATCTGGGTAACTACATCCGAGCTAGTAAGGGAGATGAGTAGAATGGGGCTTGGTGTGACATCTGCACAGAGGAAGTAGGACAAGGATACCTGGTGGTGGCATGAGGAAGTACAGGGGAGTAAACAGAGAAAGAGGCTGGCCAAGGAGAAGTGGGATTGTCAGACAGATGAAGAAAGTAGACAGGTGTATAGGGAGATGGGGTGCATGGCAAAGAGAGTGGTGGCAAAGGCTGAGGATGCGGCACCTGAAAGGTTGTATGTAAGGTTGGACACCAAGGATGGAGAATAGGACCTGTACCAATTGGCTTGACAGAGTCATGTAGCTAGGAAGGATGTGCAGCAGATAAGGCTGAGAAAGGATAATGGTGGAAGTGAACTTGCTAGCGAGGAGAATGTGTCGAGCAGATGGAAACAGTACTTTGATGGGCTGTTGAATGAAGAGAATGAGAAAGTGAGAAGGTTGGATGATGTGGCTATGGTGAATCAGGATGTGCAACAGAATATCAAGGGGAAGTAAGGATAGTTATGAAGAGGTTTGGTTTAAGAATGAAAAGGTTATTCATCCAGATGACATACCTGTGGAAACATGGATGTGTTTAGGACAAATGGCAGTGGTCTTTTTAACTGGATTGTTTACTGTAATCTAAGAAAGTGAAAGTATGCGTGAGGAGTGGATAAAATGTGTTTGGGTACTGATTATGAGAATAAGGGTGGTATGCAAAGATGTAGTAACTACAGAGGGATAACATTGATCAGTCACAGCATGAGGTAATGGTAAAGGGTGGTGGAAGCTAGGCTAAGAAGGGAGGTGAGGATTACTGATCAGTAGCATGGTTTCATGCCAGGAAAGTGCAGTACAGATGTGATGTTTGCTCTGATAGTGTTGATGAGGACATGCAGAGAAGGCTGGACATAGCTGTTTTATGTCTTTGTGGACTTAGAGACAGCATATGACAGGATGCCTAGAGAGGAGTTGTGGTATTGTATGTGGTGGTCAGGAGTGGTGGAGGAATACTTAAGAATGTTACAGGATATGTACAAGGCTAATGTGACATCAGTGAGTTCTGCATTGGGAGTGACAGGTGTGTTTAAGATGGAGGTGGGACAACACCAGGGATCAGCTATGAGCTCTTTCTTATTTTTTCAGTGGCGATGGACAGGTTGACAGACATGATCAGACAGGAGTCTCCCTAGACTGTGCTATTTGGAGATATCATTGTCATCTGTAGTGAGAGAAGGGAAAAGGTTGCGGAGACCCTGGAGAGGTGGAGGTATGGTCTAGAGAGGGGAGAAATGATGGGTCAGCAGGACTAAGATGGAATATATGTGTGTGAATGGGAAGGAGGATGGAAGAATATTGAGGATGCAGGGAGCACAGTTTTCAAAGGTGGATAGGTGTAAATACTTGTGAACAACAGTTCAGAGTAATGTTGAGTGTGGGGCAGAGGTGAAGATGTAAATATGGGCAGGATGTGGGTGGTGGGAAATAGTGTCATGTGTGATTAGTGACAGACAAGTACCATTAAGAATGATAGGGAAGGCCTACAAGAGGGTAGTGAGACCAGCTATGTTATATGGGTTGGAGACATTTGCTTTGAAAAAAAGAGGCACAAGTTAGAGCTAGACGTAACAGAGTTACTGATGGCATGATTTGCACTGAGTGTGGCCTAGCATGTCATAGTCAGTACTGTGCAACACACACTCCAGTAGTTATCATATGTAAGCCATCCTTTCCTGGGGTGACTCAGGACCCTGAGCTGTGTTCTATGTCACTGCAGACAGACACAGTTTTTATGGCCATAGGTTCTGCTCAGCAATATAGCAGTACAGCATGTGATGTTGAGACATAAAATTGTTTGAGCTTCCTATTGTCCATGTTTACATGCCCCCTACTGCATTCCATTACAGGCTTAATTGTTTGACATAGCTGTGTTTTATTGTTTTCAGTTCAGTTGGTATACTCCATCTGACTCAGTATGTGTCTGTCTGTTTGTGTGTGTGTGTGTGTGTGTGTGTGTGTGTGTGTGTGTGTGTGTGTGTGTGTGTGTGTCTGTGTGTGTGTGTGTGTGCGTGTGTGTGTGTGTGTCTCTCTCTCTGAGACAGATGTAGGATATACATCTGTTTTGTGTAGACAGCATCTTGCCTTTAGTAGGTAATGCTCATGAGTAGCTGATGGCCTGTGCACCACTTGGAGTCCCCCACTTGTTGATTGCATATGGAACAGCTGTGGTATCATTCCCATACCCAATAGCATGGAAACACACTCCTATAACTCAGTACTTCATGTGGGCATTGCCCCTTTTCCTTGCCTGGGAGGAATACTTCATGGAGGTGTGTGATGAACAGCATCATAGAGTTGGGAATACCTCTTACAACAAACACTGTGGAGACAGCCCAACAAACTGGGGGAGAATGTTCCAGACATAGGGACAGAATATAAGTGTTGCTGTTATACAGTTGAAGTAATGCTAGTTTGATAGGGTTTTTGTGGATATGGCTGCTGTGCATGAATTTAAGTCTGATAGTGTTATGTGGTTGACATAACTCTCAACTGTAGGGCTATCCGCAGACTGGCCAGAGTTTGGACTCTAACATTAGGTGTGTTACTCACACATTTTTTGGCCTTGGAAATTCATTAGCATACTCTGATGATTGCAGTCAGTAAATGGTAACATCCATGTGTGTTTCTGACTTAATATAACTCAGAACAGATATGTTACAACAACCCTGTTATACCAGCAACCTTCTCATTTTATGACAGCAATATGTCAATAATGCCCCTGTGTTTGGGCCTCTGCCCCCAAATATGTCAGGCTTTGTCCAGATATCCTGCTGTAAGAGGTGTATAGGTATAGTATATCATTATATAATGACTTCATTCCAGATATCATCCCAGTGATGTAGCAGACCGCCAGACATGTTATGTGTAGAAGGCCTTATATATGAGGATGAAGCCTGGATGTTCTGTGGGACTCTATACAGTTGAGAGGACTGTGTATTACTGGAAATTGTTGACACTGTCAGAATTGTGTAGCAGTGTTTTGTGAATGTGTTATTTGGCCTGTGTTTGAAGGGGGGGGGGGGGTAGATGTAAGTGTTGAGGGTCCTTTTCTATCTGACTTTGCATGCTGCATCAGCTTCTGGCACTCTATCAGCTGTTTATGTTTGTAGAGGTAGACTGAAACATGTCCCATACCATAGTGAGGCATCAGACTACACTGTGAATAGGGCCAGTATAAGTAGGGGTAGTGTGTGAGTGGTAAACAAGCTGATGATTTTGTTCACACAGTCCATATGCTCTACTGTTCCTGTGGCTTACCAGTATGTCACTTTGAATGTGGTGAAATTGGTTCTGGGTATGCATTTTCACACTGGTGTCTGTTGGTGAGTACTGTTACATCCTTGTAGTGCCTGATACATTTAGAATTACATGTGCATTCCCCCATAGCAAAATTAGGTTTCTGTTGTGTCAGTCTGCTTGTAGTTTAGACAGCACTTGGTGACATGCCTAGCAGCTCGGTGTAGTTTCTCTACTGTGATGTTATGTCCCAATATTTAGCAGATGTACTGTTGCCTGGCCCCCATACGTGTTGTGTATGCCTGACATATCAGTGGGATGATATGAAGATTTATGTCAGTGAGTAGTGGGGAGTAATTTGTTTCTGGACTTGGGCTATTCCAGTCAATATATGGTACAACAGACAGGAGGATGTTACTGCATCAACTGTGTCACCTTATCTACTCCAGTATTTGGGAAATGTTCCCAGTATCATGGCTTTACACCCCCCCCTCCGGTCAGGCTTTGTTCAGATTTGTTGCACTAAGGGGTTCTGAGCATACCTCTTGACTGGACAGATTGTTTTTGACTGTCCAGGATTATTGCTCATATGTATGTTCTGTTCCACAGAATCATTATTTTAATTTCTGTGGTAAATCACTGTAATGAGTTGAAGATTTCCGTCTGTAAATGATGGCATACATTTCAGTTTCATAACTCACATCCTTCTGAATATGTATGCGGACACAAGCCCTGTTACTGTAGCAACATTCTACATTTATAACTGCACATTATGTCCCTGTTCTTGGACCATTGTCCCCCCATTTTGATAGCCTGTGTCCAGAATTATTGCACTAAGAGGTGTAGAGTTATGGTGCTGGGTATGACTCCACTACATGTTATGGGCATATATATATATATATATATATATATATATATATATATATATATATATATATATATATATATCTATAGTCCTTTTTTGATATCTGTACATATGTTTATATAACAATATATATGCATATATGCTATACGTATTTGTTTTATATGTATAGCTCCATGTATCTGATGTATATACGTTTTAATATTTATCTATCACCATGCACATCTATATGTTTACATTTATATATACTAAACATGACTGATTCCACAGTGTTTGTTCCCTATTATTCTATGCCTGTACCGAATGATATATTTGAAAAGACAGCATTCATTATTACAGCTGAGATGGTGTAGTGGTAAGTTGTTCTGACTATGGTGTATGGGGTCCTGGCTTCAAGAGTTGGCAGGGCTGATTTTTTTTGATGCTGGGCAGAACAAAAGCTGATGGAGTCAGGGTGATTAAGGCAGTTTTAAGCAGCTGTAAGTGGATTTGCGTGATGGTAAGCGATGCCAATGCAAGGTTAAAGGACAAACTGCTTAATCTGTGTAGGCATCGCTTAGCATCACGCAAACTCACTTACTGCTGCCTACTGCTGCTTACTCCCACTTACCCCTGTGCTAATTTCTTTAAAAGAAAAGAAAAAAGGGGTGATAGGGAAGTGGTGAAAAAGGGGGCATGCAGAGGGAAAAACAATATGAAAGATAGCTGGGGATGTGCAGGATGGGTGTAGGGAAGGTCCATAGCTGTCCATTTCTGATACAGCAACAGCTGTACATTTGTACAGAATTTGGAGGTGAATTTGGACACTCAAACCCCTGAGAGATGGGTGAGGACAACATTTAATGTGTTGTTAAGCCATTTAGACCAGATTACATGTGTCTAGTGGACACATGTGCAAAATGTACAACTATGTATGGGGCAATTTTTTTTGTAGGAACAGATTGCCCTTTTTTTTTTCTTTTTTTTTTTTTTTTTTTATAAGGTGAGAGTGGGATGTTGGGGAAGGATAGTAAGTATATTTGGGGAGGTAGGTTGGGTAGGAAGACAGACAAGACAGACAAGACAGCAGATGGAGTGATATATGACACATGCAGGGGTAAACATCTTATGGTGAGGGTGTTTGGGAATCAGATGCCCACAAGCCCCCAAATGGATACAGTGGGACTGAGGTCCCCACCCATTTCCAGTCACCACTGCACTTTCACGGCCCCAAAGGTGGTTGTGCTGGGGGCTGAGCAAGAGGGGCAGACTGACCCTTAGATGTGCCACACAGCCCTCAAGCTGGCGTAGCTGATCTCCAAACTCCTTTTGAAGCTCACTGTACACCAATCATGGACCTGATGACAGGTGACAGTGTCCTGTCTGCACCCACTCCTAGGAGGGGGGATGGACCCCATTTCCTGAGGCAGGTCCACCCTAAAGTAGTGCAAGACCAGCGGATGAGGAAGTCCTGGGTTGGGTCCCAGATGTGCTGGGGGCTGGTACCATGGCCAGTTGAGGCAGGACAGATGATCCACTGGGATTGGCCTTCCCAGATGTGCTATGGTGTTGAGGCTTTACAACATATGTTGGTTAGTTATGAACAACACATTCCAGGATTAGTTATAACAGCATGCATGGGTGTTCCCATTAATCCAAAACACCAGATATGAAACCGTTGCATAGCAAACAGAACACCTGCATATATGGAACCAGAGTGGACATTATAATGGCATGCAGGTTACATCGAAAACAACAGGCCACCAATGATAGTATCTGAACAGGGAACATTAATAATGAAACATTATTTGTAGAACAATAGGACACATGTCCCAATAGTAGGTTTAGTGAAAAACATACTCTTTGATTTATGTGTTTAGATTATTAATGCAGATAGGGTGGGAGAGAGAGAGAGATGTCAATTAACAACTGTATAGGCTTCAATTGCTCACAAATTTAATGATCATTGCTCTAATCATTACTCTCCAGGTATTACCTCACTTTACATCGACCTATGGCCTTGGGTTGGGCAGTGGTATGTCTGTACACAGTGTATAATTACAGCCTTCTTACAGCTCATTTATATCTTTTCTTACCTGACGGACCTGTGCAGGAAATTACTGTTAACACTACCTGACTCTTTCTACCAATATTCACATAGTCAAGGTTACATACGTGCACTCATAGTGTGTGTGTGTGTGTGTGTGTGTGTGTGCTACTGCCATACTCCACCTTGATTTCTATTGGTCACCCTGGGTGTTGGCAGCAGTGATCACTAGCTGTGACAGAGTGACACTTGAGGGACATTTCTTTGAGGAGACTACTTGGTGTATGTGCGTATCTTGCTGTCATTTGCAGCCATGGGGTTGGACAGTGGGTGTTGTGTGAAGTGTATAATTACAGCCTTCTTGCAAGTCATTTATACCTTTTCTTACCTGGTGGACCTGTGGAAGAAATATCTGTTAACAATACCTGACTGTTTCTACGCATATTCTTGGGTGAGATTCTGCATACAGCTTAATACCAGTCCCGAGATTCAAACCATGCTTGTTTGTGCAAAAAGGTATAACAAGTTTGTGTTTCACCACAATGAGCTACTGGGGAGTTGTTTCTTTTTTGACTGTTTTCTGTATAATAGTCTCTTGTTTGGACAATCTGTTTTGTAATTCTGACATTCATGCATGGCAGATAGTTCTTATACTGTGTATTCATACCTTCACATATTACAGTAGAAACAATGGCTAACACAACATTACTATTCAGGGATCAGATCTTGGTGTATGGAACATTTCTTATAGTTAATCTGTTTTACAACTCCGCAATATTTGTCAGATGAGCTTCAATTAATTAATGCTTTCAGAGCCATAGTGTCTGTGTAGAACCGGTACACATTCAAATTCATACTACCACATAGCAAAGTAAATGCAATAGTCTGGGGTTTTGATTTTTATTGACAGGTACTGACACTTTCATTGATATATATCCCATGCATCAGTATTACTCTGCTAATGTCTCATTTATTCAGTAAAAGCAACACGCATTTCTAACTACTGGCACCCTTTCTATTTATTTTCCCTGACTACTACAAGCTGGATTTGTACTCACCAGCCTTGTGATGCACCCTTAGCAGCCTGCTGGCATGGGTGTCCACGTTTGCAGTCCTCTCATCTGCAGCTGTCAGGAGATAGAGAAACATTTATGCATACCTATCCATCTTATACTTAGGCTGGACTTTGTTACACAATAATTGATACTGATACTTACACACTGCTGCGAATTTCTGTGCCCAAGCATCTTGGATACACTGGTCCAAAAGGTCCCTCTTTGTATGCTTCAGGTTAGCATAATGTGCCAGACCTGCTCACTAGTCCGAGGGATACCAGTAGCACTGGTGAGGTCACGTGCGAGACGGTCTCAGGCCTCCGCTTTGTATTGGGAGCCCTGGTACTGATCCTGCAGCAGTCTCCCTTCATGCTGTTCTATAAGGAGCCCAACCATGATCTTGGACTACTCAATGTCCCAAAGCTGTGCACACCTTCACCAACACCAGCTATAGTGCCTGCAGTGATCAGCTACAACTGGTTATGATTGTATTCCCACCTGCAGGGTTTAAATAGGGCTGTATTCCTGCCCTTTGCCCTGACTGGCTGAGTTTGACTATACTGAGATAAGCTAAGTGACAGGCAAACCTGCTTAGCACAGATCAGCATTGCTTAAAGGGATAGATGCTAAGCACGGCTTATCAGTGCGCAAATCCACTTAACTATGCTAATTATTGATAAGCATACAAATTTCAGCAATGCTTATTCTAGCTAAGCATAGCTGAGCACAATTTAGCATTGTTCAGCTTTCATTTTTAGGGACTGTCAGGATTGTGGGGTTGATTCCTTCTTAATGACATCTTATGATATGTGTGCTTCCCTTCCATAACATCCCCCTATGTGCTTTCATTACATTATATTCTTCTGTGGCTATACTGTATAGGACACTTGTGTTTATATGGAGGTTTCACATCTGTACTACATTGACACCTCACATTTGGACCTGATACACTACCCTGGTTAACAAATATATATTATTCACTACCTATTTATGAAATAAGATACTTTTAGTGCTGTTTTCACATATAAAAATGAATGGACTGCATTGGGGCTCAAACCGTGAATGAGTGCATGTTAAGCAAAAGCTCTAACCACTATGCTATTTCACTTTGACTTTTTCTATTTAGCTCCTTCAGATGTTTAAGCTATGCTATATCCAGCTGCATGACACACGCACTCACTATGCTATGCTTAAACTTTAGTGGAGATGGGAAAAAACTGTAATTATTTGTTTACTTTTTATTAGTTTAGGGATGCGCACATAGCTAACAATCATACTTCTCCACATCTGACAGCATACAACGTGGATGATGCCTAACATGATAGGAGGGCAAAGAGGACAGATTTTAAAGATTGCTCTTACAAACTTGGGAATTTGATGAATAATAGGTTTTGCATGACTTACTTGGAGGATGTGGTGTCTTACATTCATATGTTTGTCATTATTGAATTACTTTGAGCCTCAGCTATTTACCATCACATAAATCTGGCCATTCTGCAGATATCTGCTCAGTTGGGGGTATGATGACAGTGTCTGCAGACACTGTTTTTCTTTTCAAAGTGCTGTATGGCATTTCCTGAGTGCAGGGGTCATGTTTACTGTCTGAGCAATGCTCGGACATGCCCCCGGCATTTGTTCATGGATCATGCATGTGCAAGTTATACAGCAGCATGCCTTCATGAATATGTAAGGTGCGCTGCTGTGCTGCACTGGCATGATCCGCTCCATGCAGGAATAGCACTGTTCCTGCATGGAGTTTAATGAATCCCAGGGCATGTGTAAGTAGTAAGCTTTCTTTCATCATATTAGTTAATAAAAGGACAATCCCAGAAAAGGACAGGAGAGAAGGCAAGAGACACAAGCAATGCAAAATGAAAATATCTTAATGTAGAAAAACACAGCTCAGAGTAGATATATGAAATCAGTAGCTGTTCAGATATTCAAAAGATTAAAAGTAAATTAACTACAGGGAATTAAATAATATACTGCAGGCTGACTAGATTAAAATGATATCATAGTGATATCTATCCACAGTATACATGTAACTAAAAAGCATACAGATGTACTTTCAGAGAATATTAAAACCTAATATAAATACATATAAAAACAATATCAAATCACATGAGACCTTGAATATCCAGCATGAAGAATTTAATGAACTAAAGCTAAGACAATACACAGAAGTCCAAACCAGAAATGTACCTTTTAACTTCAGAGAATAAACAATCCCAAGTTGAAATAAAAAATGTAGAAGACATAACCATATGATTTAAACTGGTACTTAGGTTTATAAACTACTTATCAGTGCACTATATTCTGTAACAAATGCCATAAACAAATTATTATTATTTCATAAGATAGCAGAATTGCATTTTTAGGACTTAGAATAAAAATATTTTTAAAGTGACATCCTGATCCATGATAGTGTTCTGTTAAAGCTTTGGAAGGTGATGGTATAATGCTATGGTGCTAAACTGTCTTTAGCATTCTTTAGAATTTTTTGCTAAACCTCTTCTACATCACCAGACAATTTAAAGTAAGATTTAAATGTCCCATGCAAGTGACATTTTTTCTCATCTTAGGTATACAGGTTTTAAAGTCATGTTACAGAAGAAACTACATGTGAACTTTAATGTAATGGATTTTATTTTGGGCAGTACATTGCTACAATGTTTGCCATACCATATACGACTAATACTTGCATCAAGGAGCGGAAACATAACAGAAACCTTATGTCATGCTAGAGTGCACTTAATGGGATATTATCAATGGCAAGAGGTTAACATACTGAGTCAGTATCAATGGCTAGAGATAAAATATGGATTCAGTATCAGTGGCTATAAGTAAATGTACAGCTATAGGTAAATATACTGAGTCAGTATCATTGACTATAGGTAAACATACTGAGTCATTGTCGATGGCTATAGGTAAACATACTGAGTCAGTATCAATGATTATAAGTACATGTGTCTGTGTCAGATGATCGACTTTTTGGAAACTCAAAAAAATATCAAAGAGACCATATTATAGAGATTCCGAAATCTTGAACATCGAAAAAAATCTACCTTTTTTACATTTTTACAGGTGGGCAAGCCCCCCCCCCCTGCACCCCATGTGGGGAGGGATGCATCCTCCACAGCCTCTGTAAATTATATATACCAACTCCGAGTTCACACTACAGTGAGGAAAAGGGTAAATTTCCCAATCCTCACTGTACCATGAACTCCATTCAAAAGCTTTTCAAAAACTCAATCATATGGCCTTGACCATATGGCGTTTGAGTTTCTAAAGAACTCAGTCAACTGATAGGGACTCAAGTAAACATACTGAGTTATTATCGATGGATATAGGTAAACATGCTAAGTTATAATCAATGGTTATAGGTTATTTATGTATTTATTTGTCTTTGTTTACTGGGAAAATCTGACTGGGTAATACCCATTTTCAGCAGAGACCTGGGGAGAAAAGCTCCATTTGTTTGCATTGCTTTATACTAAGTTCCAGTCAAACACAAAGTAGTTACATTTTTATTTACATTTATATACAAACAGTAGTTAACATTTATACATTCTAATATTTTACAGGGGTGGAAGTTACTAAAGAGAAAGCCCCCATGCAACTTAATGGATTGCAGAGGCAGCAGTTATGTATAAAATTATTTTGTTATTTCAGTAAGAAGTTGAGAATATTATGTTTAAAGAGACTATTTGGAGAGTATGATACGGTGAAAAAGATTTAACCTTGAGATGAGCATGTGGAGGACCAGGATTAGTTACAATTTCTGAGTTATTTATAGCACTTTTATTTTACTCACTGTGTGTGAGGTATTTAGTAGAATTTTCTACAATTGTTAAGCATCTAGTTGGGTTTGTTTTTTTTCTGATTTCCTGCTAGGAGTGTATCATATAACTTGTTTGCATTTTAAAGCATTCTCTAGAGTCTCCTTGATCCTTTATCTGTTTAAACATTTCTGCAGTTTTTTCTACCTAAGTAGTGTTGGTAGTGTAGCATTGTCCATATTCAGGCTTGTGTTTTGTGCCTAGTTGTTTGTTAGTAGAGGCTGTGTGTCTGAGCACATGTCTCTGACCATCATAGCTTAGCCAAGGCCAGTACAGCATTTCAGTGAGAATTAATTGTTTGTGGTCATTGGCTGACTGGGGTTGCGTGGGCTACACCTTGGAGTAAGCACCTTGTTGGTTCTTTCAAGCTTTTTTTAAAGTTATTTCAGGTTTCAACTTTGTTACTTAAGAAGTTAACATGTGACTCTTTCTGCCATTTCACACTGAGCTAATTGAAGGAAGTCGGAAGAAGGGCTCTGAGCTAACTAATCTGTGATATATAACATTAAGTATCCTATTTTTTGCTTATTTCTGAGTTATTTATAGCACTTTTATTTTACTCACTGTGTGTGAGTATTTAGTAGAATTTTCTACAATTGTTAAGCATCTGGTTGGGTTTGTTTGTTCTGATTTTTGTTTCCCACCCTCTCTCCCTCTTGGTATCCTGTTTTTATACTTGGTGGCTTTGCAGTTGCCCGCCCCTACTGTAAATTTGATCTGGGACACTCCTCCCAGTCTAGTGTCATTACCTCAATCTACTTTTTCCAGGGAGAACATTTGAGAAGGCCAACCCAGTTAGCTTCTGCTCTTCCCTTCCCTTTCCACTTTACAAAAAAAAAAAAAAAAAAAGCATTTTCTAAGCTTGTTTCCTGCCTTTCCTATAAGTTGTCTAGTCCAGATACAGATTTGCTGTACCCAGGACAGTTTGTAAGCTTCTGAGCCCCCAAACTTTTCTGTGTTGGAGGGAAGCCTTCTGGGTTAATTTTGTTTCATAGAACTAGCCAGTTTTCTAGTTTCAGTACTCAAATCTATTTCTTTGAGCTCAGCACTTGTTCAGAACTCATTGTAAGCACTAAATAAGCTACAAATTACTACAGCACTCAACTTTCCTCACTTGTCTAGAGGAAAACAGTTTTTAGTACTTCATAAATAAGCATCTATCCAGGCATGTCTAAGGGTCAAATCCCAGTGTTTTCTCCTGTCTACCTAATGAATCTGGGCATCTTGGGGCAATGCAGCAATTGCCTCATAGATCAGTCTCGGACCTCGGACCTTGGACACACTAGACTGCATGAAGTACCACTAAGCCACAGTAGATATTTCTGCACAGACAACCATCTCCTCCTACCACCCAACACCACAACCCGTGAGAGATGCACTTATATAACCAAATTGGAAGCAAAGCTCTCTTCACCCAAGCTGGACTAGACAGTCAAGAGGAAAAGGTAAACACTTACACCACACCACACTCATCACATAGTCCCTCAAAACCTACATCGCCAAAACACACACACAGAAACACAAAACACACACCTACATTTGCGGAGGCTCTCAAAAAAAATCTACCCAAGCAACAGGGACCTCCAAAGCAGAAATGCAAGCAACCTCCACCCCCCCAACACAACCCAAAGGACACATAGCCCACAAACTCAGTGCGCCACTCAACCACAGCCCATAAGGCATAACAACATACCCAACACTCTAGTCATAGGTTACTCTATAGTCAGGCACACTGATGTTCCACTCACCAGGCTAAACAAGGAGAAAGTTACTGTCAGCTGCCAGGATCTGCCACATAACGCATGCACTCTGGTCACTCCACAGCAAGTACAAATATGACTCTGTCATTGTCCATGTTGGTGTGAATGACCTGAGACATACCTCCCTGGACTACATGAAAAGAGACATTGAGGAGCTTTCTGATCTTGTAGCCCAGGCAGGTATGACCTTAGCCCTGAGTAGCATCCTGCCATCACCCAGAATGATACCACAGTACAACAACAAAACGATCAACTTCAACAATTGGCTAAGCTTCTGGTGCCATTCTAAGGGGATCCAGTATCTGTCTGCCTGGGATGACATGACCGACAGACCATAATGCTTTGCCAGAGATGGCCTGCACCTGTCGCCCTTGGGATTCTGGATACTGGCTAACGCTCTTGCCACCCCTATAGTGCCTTTTTTAGGCAAGATTCAAATGACAAATTCACCACCGTAACAGGTACAAGCAAGCAAAAATCTGAGGGTAATGTTACTTAATGCTAGAAGTCTAAACCTCAAAATGCACTCACTCGAGGCGCTCCTTAAAATGGAGAACATCGACATCTGTGCAGTGACAGAGACCTGATTCAAGGCTCCAGAGAGCACCCCTGCATTACCAGGCTATAATTCATAGCACACCTTTCGGCCACCTAACCTGGACCAAAGCACTAATGACTGAGGCGTGCCCATATTCATTAAGGATATCCACACCTACAGGC
Organism: Protopterus annectens; assembly: GCF_019279795.1. Lineage (NCBI taxonomy): Eukaryota > Metazoa > Chordata > Ceratodontiformes > Protopteridae > Protopterus > Protopterus annectens. The sequence goes on along the minus strand of NC_056741.1, from coordinate 1,523,799,933 downwards.
TAGTTGCTCAGCATAATGCATCTGAGCTTATCCAAGTGCAACTAACTCTGGGCAAGACCGCAATACAAATTGTAGCTTGCTACAGATCCCCCACCATGCCACAGGAAAATATTAGGGTACAACCTAACACCCTAATAATGGGTGATTTCAACTACCCCACCATTAACTGGGAAAACTACTCGTGTACCAACTCTTGTGCTCAACGTTTTCTGGAATTCAAAAATTCCAGTGCCTTGGATCAACTTATCCACACCCCCACCAGGGGCAGCAATTTCCTAGACCTAGGCATTACCAACATGGGCAACCGGTGTGCAGCACCAGAGGTCAATTCCTCGTTGGTCAGGTCCGACCACAAGCAAATCACCCTAGACATCCACATCCCACTCTCATTAGAGAAACCACCATAAAAAATTTCTCCAAAGCCAACTTCACACTTCTTAAGACAGAAGTGGCAAATTTCACGACACCTGTGTTGATGGACAATAGAGATACGACTGCTGAATCCTATACAATTGCACTTTATAAGCACTTACATGAGTGCATGGATTGTGCAATCCCTAACAGAACCAAGATGCTATCCTCCAAAAAAAATGAAGCCAATCTGGTGGTCCCCTGCTATAAACAAACTCTACAACAGAAGAAAGAAACTGTTGCAAAAAAGAATAAAATCCCATGATTGGAGGAACTCCATGGTCAGCCTCAATAAGAAGCTGAGATCCCTCATAAAATCCTCCAAAGCTAGTTACGAAAACAAAATCGTCACTGATTCTAAAGACAACCACAAAGCATTTTATAGCTTTGTCAAGAATCTCAATGGCAACACTCAGATCTACTCTGAGTTACAGCACAATGGCACTGAATATACAGAAACAACTGATATTTCCCACTTCCGGGCAGATAAGTTCATTGCTAACATTACCCCTCACTCTTCCCCTAAAGGGCCCATCCCTATACTGGAAGAATGCAAAGTACCTGTAATCACGGCTGCACAGGTAAAAAACACACTCTCCAAAGCCAAGAACATAGCATCCATGGGACGTGACAACATCCCAGGCTGCGTTCTACATGAACTACAGAATTAACTGGCACCCCACCTAAGTACCATGTTCAATCATAGCCTCACCTCAGGCTTTGTGTCCACTGAATGGTGCACAGCAACAGTTATCCCACTCTACAAAGGGTGAGCCACCACGGACCCCGGGAACTACCACCTATTTAGCCTGATGAGCCTGGTCTGCAAGGCTATGGAGCGTATCATCATGGAACTTACAAACAATGACATTGGTAATCTCCAAACTCTGGACCCTACCCAGTTCATGTTTGTAAAAGGCAGATCGTGTCTCCTAAACCTGATAGACTTCTTTGAAGAGGTCACCAAAGCCATAGATGAGGGTAAGGTGGTTCACACAGCCTATCTAGATCTCGCCAAGGCTTTCGGCTCCATTCCCCAAGTTTGGAATTATAGACAAACTCACTAAACTAGGTATAAATCCCTATGTCACAAGATGGGTTGCCAACTGGCTCACTGACAGAACCCACACTGTGAAAGTAGCAGACTCTAAATCCAACTTCAGACCAGTGACAAGTGGAGTACCACAGGGTTCAGTCCTAGGTCCTCTCCTGTTTGGTATCTACTTCTCTGAAGTACAGGCTAACACAGAAGGTCTTTGGCTAAAAAAGTTTGCAGATGACTGCAAACTAGGAGACATAATCAAAACTCCTAATGATGTGGACATCCTACAAAAGGGCCTCACTGAGACAGATGCCTGTTGTCAAAGCCATGGCCTCAAGCTTAATGCCAAAACGTGCATTGTCATCCCTTTTGGTAAAAACTCTGTACCCATGAACTACCACATAGGCGGTAGTCTACTTAACACTGAAAGTGTGATAAGAGTCCTTGGGACACAGGTGGTCAGTAGTCTCTCCTTTGATAATCACATCGCCACAGTAGTCAGCAAATCCTTCTAAGTGGCACACCTCATCACAAAAGGCTTTTCATCCAGGAAAAAAGAGGTCGTTGTTCCCCTCTACTCATCACTCATTAGACCCATTATAGAGTACAATGCCCCTTTTGTTATGTACCTCACAAGACATCAACAACAACTGGAAAGGCCACAGAAGTACCTCACAAAGAGGATTACTGACCTCAAACAGATGCCCTAGGCAGACCATCTCAAAAAACTCCAGCTTTACTTTGTCACATATCACCTACTCAGAAGGGATCTCTGCCTAACATACAAAGCTATGTCAAACCCAGAGCTGTTGGACATGATCCACGTAAAGAAATCCCAATCACTCTGAACTACATGCTCTAGGGACATAAACCTTGTCACCACAATAAACAGAATATGCTGTAGTGATAGATTCCTATCCCAGAGACTTCCCATACTCTGGAACAAACTACCTATCTATATCAAACAAAGCTCCTCATTAGCACTCTTCAAGAAAATTCTTGATGATTGCATGCGAGATAAGAAATATATCCCGGGGATAACTTCTGTGGCTCTGCTTGACAGGGGCACAGGAAAATAATTTTCTTGGTTGGCAAAAGCCAGGGTACGATTTGGTAGGCATATATAGGCCCTAGGGCCAATAGCCTAGTACCTACCTATCAACCTATTAACCTATGTTGTTTAAGCAGTAATTTAAAACTACTGAGTTTGTCAGAGAGTATTATTTGCATGGGGATACTACTGCAGAGTTTGCAATGTATTGAGAGTAGAGAGATTCTCCTGCACGTGATTGTAACATCACCTTACTTCTCAGTAAGTCACCCTTTTCCCTTTGCATTTATTGCAGTTGAATAAATTCACTGATGTTGTATGGTTAACATACTGAGTCAGTATCAATGGCTATAGGTAATCATACTCAATATCAATGATTATAGGTAAATATACTGAGACAGTACCAATGGCTATAGGTAATCATACTCAATATCAATGATTATAGGTAAATATACTAAGTCAGAATCAATGGCTATAGGTAATCATGCTCAATATCAATGATTACAGGTAAACATACTGTGTCAGTATTGATGGCTATAGGTAATCATTCTCAATATCAATGAGTATAGGTAAACATACTGAGTCAGTATCAATTGCTATAGGTAATCATACTCAATATCAATGAGTATTGGTAAATATACTGAGTCATTATTTATGGCTATAGGTAATCATAGTCAATATCAATGATTATAGGTAAACATACTGAGTCAGTATCGATGGCTATAGGTAATCATTCACAATATTAATGATTATGGGTAAACATACTAAGTCAGTATCGATTGCTATAGGTAATCATACTCAATATCAATGATTATAGGTAAATATACTGAGTCAATATCGATGGCTATAGGTAATCGTATTTACTATCAATGATTATAGGTAAATATACTGAGTCAGTATCAATGGCTAGAGGAAATCATATTCAATATCAATGATTATAGGTAAATATACTGAGTCAGTATCAATGGCTAAAGGCAGTCATACTCAATATCAATGATTATAGGTAAACGTACTGAGTCAGTATTGAGGGCTAGAGGTAATCATACTCAATATCAATGATTATAGGTAAACATACTGAGTCAGTATCGATGGCTATAGGTAATCATACTCAATTTCAATGATTACAGGTAAATATACTGATTCAGTATCGATGGTTATAGGTAATCATACTCAATATCAATGATTATAGGTAAACCTACTGTTAAATAAATTTGTTAGAGTCAGACTGTAAAAATCATTGAGTTATTCAAACACAATGTCAATTAATAACAAACAATAATGCAGGAGAAACTCAGATATCACTAATGTACATTAGGAGGCAAAAAACCATACACAAAGTTTGTATAGAATTTTGACTGCTTTATTGACCAAAACACATTGGTTATATACATTTCATTATCAGTTTTGCCCACCTTACTGGTGTGGTCAGTGACAGGGTCTTTACATCATAGTTATTCATAAAAAGTGCTGAGTTTGTGTTTTTCAAAAAGTCCTTTTCCCATGAGAATGTTGCAGCCTTGCAAACAGCTGGTCAGTCACGATGACCTCCTGAGGATGTAGCCAATTCAAGGTTCTCTGATTAGTTCAAATACAATAGATGTAAGTCTTCCTTAAAGCCTCCTTTTGTTTCTCTTGTCCCCAGCTGCGCACTATCAGAGATAGTGTCCACAAGGCTACTTCCTGGTGGAGGCAGGAAAGAGGACATACATGCGAACAGATTTATTATTTTCTAACTTTGCAAAATAATCTTTACTTGAAAGACATGAGCCAGACTGCATCTGCAAGCTGCCAAGGTCAAATTTCTGATTACACTGCAGCTTGTACTTCAAGCAATAATATGCAGGTTTATTTCTACTGTTATTCTAGTAAGACAGAATTAAATGCATTAAGTACATTTATTCCTAACTAAAGCACATATTTCTCTATATATTTGATCACACAACTTATATGTGTTTGAATGATTAAATACACATCTTCCTAAGCAGCACACATTATAAATATATTTTTCTAGGCAGCATGTATGTAAATATATTTTCTAAGCAGCACACATTGTAAATATATTTTTCTAGGCAGCATGTAGATTTTTCTAACATTCTCCCTCCTTTTAATGCATTTTATTTTGTTTAAAACATAAACAATATTATTTCATTCCTCAGTCTTTTCCTTTCAAGGGCTTTCAGCTAAGTAAGTCATTGGTTTTATATTTTAGTAAAAGCATTATTTGAAATTAATCTTTTAATTTCAACACTTTGGTAAAGAGTTTCAGTAGCAGATATATCAACAAATTTTTTATTAATCTTTTCATGCAGGGAATTTCACAGTAAACACATGTTCCTATTAGGAGTATACCCACACAAATAGCAATTAAATGTTTAATAGGATGGAACCCCACCCCCCCAAACAGATTTTGGAAAAAGTCCGTCAGTGGGTTTGGGCCTGGTTTAGTCATTGCTGATACTTGCTGAATTACCTCTAGGTGGTCATTGATTTCATGTTGGTTGTCTGGAATGTACGCACAGCATTCTTCTTCGTGTACCACCTCTTGCCGCTAGGGTGAAGTAAAGAGCCATTCGATTTTGTAGCACAACAGTTTTTATTGCATTCAGTTCATTAGTCACCAATTCTAGGGTGGAAAAAGTTGCATTGCTCATGACTTTTTGACAGCTTCCTCAGCTCCCAGATCGATTTGACTGCTCCATAGGCTGGTGGCATTTCTGCCCTGGATATAACACTGTTGCCCAAGTTCATATGAGTCAATTTACTTTTGTTTTTCACTGAATTATGGCCTTTTCAACCAGCTTCGATTTTACCAACTGGATTCACAGGTTTTCTTTTTCTCACTGGACCTTCAGATTTTCGAGCTGTTTTCTTTACGTTTCGTATTTTACCCAAAGGTAATTCTGCAGTATGTCTTATTGCTGAAACCAGATAACCCAAAAAACAACTGCCGGACCAATTCTCAGGTAACCATTTATATGCCTTTTTCCCACAAATAAAATCATTACTTTGGTACTGATACGTGTTATCCCTGCATGAAACATTTTCCTATTCCTAATAGACAATTGCTTAGTTAAGACTAGATTGTCACATACTGCATTTAATGTAGTTTTCATTGAACTCAGATATGAATTATGGTTTGTATTACAAACAGTACCCCCACTTTTGACTTTAATGTAACATTTATAAGACATTGTTATATTACCATTACTCCAGCCCACCTGGAGGGTATTACTTTCATACAATTTCTTTTTGTGTGAACAGGTAAAAATAAAGCAATTTTGTCCTGTGATCTCACAGTGCCTGTGTCAAATAACAGGTTTTCCCAAGTTTCATTTATTCCCAAGGGGACAGCAGACATTAAAAGTCCTCCATATGCTGTGGGTATTGCAGTACAGACCCAGCAATTTGAAACGTTCATAGTCTTTACATAAACTCGTTTCATAGCCAGGTATGTGTTAAAGTTTGGGTGCCAGTCTGTAGCCAGTCCTTCATCACGTTTTATTAATTTTACTTCTGTAGTTATATGCAAGAAAAACCATAACAACAAAAAGGTTACTACAAACATAGTTATTAAGTGTATGATCAGTAGGCCAGTGAACCAATGTCTCTGGGGTTGTTTCACATTTTTATTTATTCTGCCTCTGGCCATCCTGTTCCTGTGGTATGTCCAAACTGAATTTCTTAACAGGTTTGCAGTGGGTTAAATGAACCCAAGATGATCTTTCAGCAATTTTTACTGCAGTGGGTGTTGCCAACAGTACCTGGTACGGACCTTCCCACCTTGGACTCGCCCAGTTCTTTCTCTTTATGACTTTCAGCCAAATCCAGGACCCCGGGGTCAGCACGGCTTCTGGTTTTGTTTCTTGTTTATCTGAAAAGAGTTCAACTGCAAAACAGTCTTATTTATAACAGTTTCTTTATTTAATTAGCTAGTGAACTGTCAGCCTCCAGCCCTGCAGGCATGAGAGCTTTTTACTGAGGCACATAATATGCCTTTCCAAATACTACTTTAAAGGGGATCAAATCCTTTACATTTGTTACTGTTTTTCATGCTCAGCAATGCTAGAGGTAAACAGCAAATCCAATTCTTCTGAGTCTTACTCATCAACTTTCTTAACTTGTTTTTTTTTTTTTTTAAAATCCCATTGTACCTCTCCACCAGTCCTGCTGACTGTGGGTGGTAAGCACAGTGATTCCTTAAGGAAAAGCTTCTACCCATTTTGAAAACATATCTATGATCACTAAACAGTATTTTTCCCTTCACATTTATTTAACTCTATGAAGTCCATACGAATAGTATGGAATGGATATGGTGGTGTAGGGAAACTCCCTTGCTTGTTTTAAATGCTCCTTGTGCATGGTGCTTTGTTACAAGTATGACAAGCTGCACAAAATTTTATTGTATAATTTATGTATCCATATGTTTGGAATATTTTATTTACTAACTGTACCATCCCCTGTTGAGACATGGCTCTGCCCATGGCTCAACAAAGCTGCATTCTAAATAAATTAGACGGTAATATTGTTTTTTCCTTTGGAAATGTACAGTCCATTTTAAAATTGCACCTTGTTTTACCCAGTTTTGTTTTTCTGCTGTTGTAGTAAGCATTTGCATTGTTTTTAACATGTCTAAATGTAAAATCTCAAAGGGCTGTAATTTTCATTAAAAAATAAAGTTCCTGAGTCTGAGGCTGCTTGCTTTGCAGCTGCATCAGCTCGTGCATTACCTTTTGAAATCTTATCCTGTTGTTTTGTATGAGCTACACATTTACAAATAGCTACTTTGGTAGGCAACTGAATAGATTCTAATAGCTCCAAAATAAATTGCGCATGATTAATAGGTTTTTCACTGGATGTAATCATCCCTTTATTTTCTTCATTATTGTGCAACACATGCACTGTAGAAAAAGCATACTGATTATCAATATATATGTTTACTTTTTTTTGCCTTTTACTAAAATACATGCTTTTGTCAAAATTACCAGTTCTGCTGCTTGAGCATACAAGTTGTGTGGCAAAGTTTGTGCTTCTAAATTTTTAGTGTCTGTAACTACTGCATACTCCACCAGATTTTTCCCTGTAGGACCCCTTCTGCATGAGTTATTCACGTAATATGTCACCTCAGCATTATCCAAGGGCATATTTGTAAGATCTTATCTAGGTAAAGCTAACTGTTTATATGAGGTTGACTCAGCAGTATGGTCATACATGAAAGATGTCTAGCAGGAGAAAGGTATGCAACTTTTTCTTGTGGCAGAATTATTGCAACTGCATGAGGCATTCTCAATGTGAGAGGGTGGAATAACACCATTGAGGCTGAAGCCTGTACTGCCATTGCTGCTGCAACTACTGCTTGTACACAGTGAGGCAAAGATTGCACCACTGGGTCTAACTGTAATGAATAGTAAGCTATGGGGCATTGCTTATCCCCATGTTGTTGCTTTAATACTGATGTCATGTACCATTGCTTACAATTTATGGTCTAAAAAAAACGTTTGTGATAACTTGGAAGTCTTAAAACTAATGAAGAAGCTATTAACTGCTTCAACCTGCAGAAAGCCATTTCTGCTTTTGTTTTTCATTGTAAAATAATTTGGTACCCAGTTCCAACAAAAATTAGTTGTACCTAGGAAAGACATTATTTCTTTTTTAGTTGTTGGTTTGGGTGCTTGCAAAATTGCTGTTTTTTTTTTTTTCCTTTTCTCTTTTCCACTATTTAGTATTTTACCTTTACTGAATATCACATATTCCAGGTATCTAACCTGTGTTTTTTTTCCCAAAGTTTGTAACTTACTCTTGTTTACTTTGTGTCCTTGTATTACTAAAAATTTTAACAATGCTACTGTATTTACCCTGCACTGCTGCTGGGTGCTGCTAGCAAGATGTCATTTACATAAAGTAAAATTTGACTACCTTCTGGTGGGGTAGACCCTGCCAGATTGCTAGCCATTTTTTTGTGCAAATATTATTGGGCTCTCACAATATCCCTGTGGTAGTCGTGTATATGTATACCTTTTACCCTGAAATGTAAATGCAAACCAATATTGACTATCAGGATGTATAGGTATTGAAAAGAAAGCATTGCTTATATCTACCACAGTAAAATACTTTTGTTGTGGCTTTAAATAATTTAACAAGGTATGTGGGTCTGGCACCGTAGGTGCTTTAGGTATTACTGCATTATTTACAGCTTATAAATCTTGTACCATCTGCCATTCCCCGTTTGCCTTTTTTTTTTTAACAGGAAATAGGGGTGTATCACATGGTGAATCAGGAGATTCTACCAGTACTCCTTTTTTGAGTAATGCTGCTTATTATAGGCTTAATTTCTACTTTTGCATTCTTTCCCAAAATGTATTGTTTTTTTTTGTGGTCTAAAAGCTGACTTTGGGGTAATTGTAACTGGTCCTGCTGCTTGAATAAGCCCTACATTTGACTTGCCTGTTGACCACAGAGTTGTTGGAATTTTACACAAGGCCTTTTTTTTTTCTTTTAATAAAAATGCTAATCAGCTGTCCTTACTAGATTGCAAGTGTACAGCTGTATGTGTCTGTGTCAACTAATTCAGTTTTGTTTTCATATCCCTTGTCCTGACATTTTTAAATCAGTCTGTTTTCCCATTTTGTTACCTTTTTTTTCTAAGTCTGCCCATTTAAAACTTTTGTTTTTGTCAAGCTGACATGTGGCAGTCTATTGGACTTATACAATCTCATGAACTCCTGAGGTAATGAACAGCTTACTACACTGTTTCCCTCAGTATTCCAGCATAAAGTTTGTAATATTAATTTGTCAGCAGGATTTTTACTTATATTTTTTTATTAGGTCCTGGTGTGCTACAGTAGTATGGAGTACAATGTAACAAGTGCCGCTGATCAGTGTCAAGGGAGGGTACCTTACTGATGGCTACGTTTATCAGTTCTTTGGTTACTGCCCCTGGACCAATTATAACTAGGTCCTGGCTGTACCAATAATAGGCTTCACCCTCTGATTACACCACAAGAGCATTCATTTGTCTTTGTGCTTCCATACCCTGCATGGTAGGAACTACTGCTATGCCAAATATCTGCACAAGGTCTTTTCCCAGTAAGTTTACTGGATATTTTTGCAGAAACTACAATTTTACTTTTCTGAGTCATACCTGAAACAGGGTCAGTTATTGCTATATTATGGGAAAGTGGTTTCCTGTATAGCTGTCTATTTGCTGCTTTTATTAATATATAATTAGGTGATTTAGAATGTTTTGGTAACTTGGAGGGGTGTATCAAAGTCCGTGACGCTCCTGAGTCACACAGGAATTTGACCTTTTTTCCCTCCACCAGAAGTGTTACTTTTGGTTTTGTATTTGCTAGGTAGAGCTCCAGGCTCAACAATGCTAAATTTAAAATTTTATTTTCATTTTTATTCTTTACATCTGTTTGTACTTCCTCTATTCCCTCTACTACATTCACATTTTTTTTTTGTTTATTAACTTTTCCTGATGATTTTTGGTTATTATTACTATTATATAGTCAGTCCACATCTCCTTTATTTTCTGTTATTGCTTTCTTATTTTGTTTATAGTCCCTAGCTAGATGCCCTTTTTACCTGACTGTAATACAAATACTTCAGCTCCGTCTTCAACAGTGAAGACTTGTGCCCTTTTTTTTCTTTTTACTATTAAAGTGTCTTTCAGTACGTCTAGCATACTCAAGTAAGGCTTGCAGCCTGCTTGTTTAGTGATTTATCATATGCCTTGTAATAAAACTACTAACAGAGGCAATGCAACCTTTTAAAAATGTATATATATATATATATATTTTAATTGTTATTTTAAGCATTTTAATAATCTAGCATAATATTCATCTACTGTCTCATTTTCCTGTTGTAGGCATTAATTAATGCAAGTCCAGTCTACTCTAAGTTTTCATTTTTCAGAGATCCTGTCTGTTAGACCTTTTACTCTGTTGTCTAAAAATGTTTCAGAATTTTTTAAGCTTCTGTTTTTCTTTTGCCTGACGCCCTGCATCAGATTAAAACTTGTTTAAGGAGTTTAACTAGTGAAAGTTTATCTAGTTTACTATCAAATTTATAGTTGTTAACACATTTTGCAAAATATCTCACATTATCTGCTCTCTGTAATTGCATATATTTTGCATCTTTTGTTAGGGGCGGGTCACGTGACCCTTTAGTGCATTCGTTTCCCATGTCTCTGAAAGAAAAAAGAAGAGAGAGAGAGAGAGAGAGAGAGAGAAAAAACAACAACAGAACTGTTACGTAACCCTTTCTCTTGTACCACGTGGTATTTCTATTTCCCGTATTTACAGTAGTGTCTAGAATGACTGTTTACTTTGTTTTGCTTTATTTTCTGATTTATGACTCAAGATACAATACTTCGACTACCTCTCTCCCTGCTATCACAAACCTTAGCAATAGCACAGTGTAACCTGGTCCCTGATCTAAAACAAAAACAAAGAGAGGAATTCTGCTTACCCGAGCCTCCTGCTTATGTTTGATAGGCTTTTTAGGACCCAGTTTTCCGCTTTTTGGCCACAGATCAGATAAGTGGACAGCCTCTTTAGGCACGACAATTCAGTCGGAGGTCTTTCCTTCTTCTGCGCAGACTTCAATACCACCTATATATTCTGACCTGTAGCTTACCAAGGGAATTCCGGCACGATTAGGACCAAGATGTTAAATAAATTTGTTAGAGTCAGACTGTAAAAATCATTGAGTTATTCAAACACAATGTCAATTAATAACAAACAATAATGCAGGAGAAACTCAGATATCACTAATGTACATTAGGAGGCAAAACCATACACAAAGTTTGTATAGAATTTTGACTGCTTTATTGACCAAAACACATTGGTTATATACATTTCATTATCAGTTTTGCCCACCTTACTGGTGTGGTCAGTGACAGGGTCTTTACATCATAGTTATTCATAAAAGTGCTGAGTTTGTGTTTTTCAAAAGTCCTTTTCCCATGAGAATGTTGCAGCCTTGCAAACAGCTGGTCAGTCACGATGACCTCCTGAGGATGTAGCCAATTCAAGGTTCTCTGATTAGTTCAAATACAATAGATGTAAGTCTTCCTTAAAGCCTCCTTTTGTTTCTCTTGTCCCCAGCTGCACTATCAGAGATAGTGCACAAGGCTACTTCCTGGTGCAGGCAGGAAAGAGGACATACATGCGAACAGATTTATTATTTTCTAACTTTGCAAAATAATCTTTACTTGAAAGACATGAGCCAGACTGCATCTGCAAGCTGCCAAGGTCAAATTTCTGATTACACTGCAGCTTGTACTTCAAGCAATAATATGCAGGTTTATTTCTACTGTTATTCTAGTAAGACAGAATTAAATGCATTAAGTACATTTATTCCTAACTAAAGCACATATTTCTCTATATATTTGATCACACAACTTATATGTGTTTGAATGATTAAATACACATCTTCCTAAGCAGCACACATTGTAAATATATTTTTCTAGGCAGCATGTATGTAAATATATTTTCTAAGCAGCACACATTGTAAATATATTTTTCTAGGCAGCATGTAGATTTTTCTAACACCTACTGAGTCAGTATCAATGGCGATAGGTAATCATACTCAATATCAATGATTATAGGTAAACATACTGAGTCAGTATCAATTGCTATAGTTAAATATACTCAATATCAATAATTATAGGTAAACATACTGAGTCAGTATTGATTGCTATGGGTAAATATACTCAATATCAATGATTATAGGTAACCATATTGAGT